>NC_090647.1:73217312-73534812 GCF_040937935.1 Hyperolius riggenbachi
TGTAAACAGCTATTTCCCACAATGCAGCAAGGTTCCCAGACAGGAAACTGCCAGGAGCACGTACCCAGAGTTTCTTGTGGGAGGGGTTTCAACACAATATCAGTCATACAGCGCCCCCTGATGGTCTGTTTGTGAAAAGGAATAGCTTTCTCATGTAAAAGGGGGTATCAGCTACTGATTGGGATAAAGTTCAATTCTTGGTCGGAGTTTCTCTTTAAGTACTTTGCAGTACTGTTCGGAGTCTTAGAGGCATGCCCATGAGAGGTGTTCGGAGCCCCTTTAACCCACAGACAGCTTCTGTCTGCCTGGCTAAGATCAGGAGGAGACAGTTTTACTGCTAGATGATATGCCTTTAGCAGCCCGCAGTACAGTCTAATAATCTTAGCCAGGCAGATAGGAGGTCGGTAAAGAGCTCTCACATTCATGCTGTCCTGAATGTGTAAACAGCAGGGTGATCTATTTTTTAACTAATTCTTAATTCCTTTACTATCCATTCTACTAGCATTCTTTCTAGAATAAAACTTTTTTACTTTTCTTTTTTTGAAATTTCTCGATAGTGGTCCTTTAACCACTTAAGGACTGTAGTCTTAAAACCCCTTAAAGGAGTCATCAGGGCAAATAGAGTAAAATGAGTGGTACTTACCAAGGGCTTCCACCAGCCCCAAGCTCCCAGGACCGCTCTCGCCGCAGCTCTGCCCGCAGCCGTTCGCCGGAGCTCCGACCCGGTCCCCGGTGATGACGTCAGAGCGACCTGGAGGTCGCTCTGCACTGCGCCTGCGCGATCGGCGCTGTCAATCACCGCCACGTGGGCCGGAGCGGACTGCGCAGGTCGCTCTGACGTCATCGCCGAGGACCGGGTCGGAGCTCCGGCGAACGGCTGCGGGCAGAGCTGCGGCGAGGGAGGTCCTGGGAGCTTGGGGCTGGAGAAAACTCCCGGTAAGTACCACTCATTTTACTCTATTTGCCCTGATGACTCATTTAAGGACCAGACACTTTTTTTCCATTCGGACCATTGCAGCTTTAACGGTTTATTGCTCGGTCATACAACCTACCACCTAAATGAATTTTACCTCCTTTTCCTGTCACTAATACAGTTTTCTTTTGGTGCTATTTGATTGCTGCTGTGATTTTTAGTTTTTATTATATTCATCAAAAAAAGACATAAATTTGGTCAAAAAAAAAGATTTTTTTTACCTTTCTGTGCTGATATTTTTCAAATAAAGTAAAATTTCTATATACATTTTTGTCCACATTTATTGTGCTACATGTCTTTGATAAAAAAAATTCCAATAAGTGTATATTTATTGGTTTGGGTAAAAGTTATAGCGTTTACAAACTATGGTGCAAAAAGTGAATTTTCCCATTTTGAAGCATCTCTGACTTTTCTGAGCACCCGTCATGTTTCATGAGGTGCTAAAATACCAGGATAGTATAAATACCCCCCAAATGACCCCATTTTGGAAAGAAGACATCCCAAAGTATTCACTAAGTGGCATGGAGAGTTCATAGAAGATTTTATTTTTTGTCACAAGTTAGCGGAAAACAAAAACTAAAAAAAGTTTTCATTTCTGCTAACTTGCGACAAAAAAAAAAAATGAAATCTGCCACGGACTCAACATGCCCCTCTCTGAATACTTTGGGGTGTCTACTTTCCAAAATGGGGTCATTTGTGGGGTGTGTTAACTGTCCTGGCCTTTTGGGGGGTGCTAAATTGTAAGCACCCCTGTAAAGCCTAAAGGTGCTCATAGGACTTTGGGCCTCTTAGCGCACCTAGGCTGCAAAAAAGTGTCACACATGTGGTATCGTCGTACTCAGGAGAAATCGTATAATGTGTTTTGGGGTGTATTTTTACACATACCCACGCTGGGTAAGAGAAATATCTCTGTAAATGACAATTTTTTGATGTTTTTACACACAATTGTCCATTTACAGAGATATTTCTCCCACCCAGCATGGGTATGTGTAAAAATACACCCCAAAACACATTATACTACTTCTCCTGAGTACGGCGATACCACATGTGTGACTCTTTTTTGCAGCCTAGGTGCGCTAAGGGGCCCAACGTCCTATGAGTACCTTTAGGATTTCACTGGTCATTTTGAGGAATTTGATTTCCAGATTATACAGTTTGTATGCGGCGATCGCAGGGTTACCAACCCGCCGGCACTTCTAAATAGCCGGTGGGTTGACGTCGCGGGTGGGCGGAGCTTAATGCCAGCGGATGCACGCGCATCCCTGCGCGCGATCCCCGGCTAATTAGTCCCCCAGGTGCCGCTGCCGATTGGCGTTACGCGGTCCTGGGGTTGCCACTTTGCCACCGCCAATTGGTAGTGGGCGTTCGTCAAGTGGTTAAAGGGGAAACAGAATAAGTTAGGCCCGGTTCACATCTGCTTTTTTTTCCGGATCGGAAGCGGAACGTATACTGGACAAACGGAACGGATGTGAATGGATCCAATGTTAACCTATGGATTCATTCACATGCGTCCATTGGTACGGATGTGTTCCGTACGTTCCGACCCCCGGATCCAAAAAATGCCGCAGGCCCTAATTTTCCGGACCGTTCTGCCTAGCGGAACGGATCCGGACAAAAAATACTGCAGCAAAATTTGGGGCAATGGGAAACGGAACGTTTCTTCACACTAGTGAAGAAACAGACCATTCCACAGGGGATGGGGGAATGGACCGACACGATCCTGAGCGATGGGAGGGTGAGGGAGTGTGCAGCAGCTGGGTGGGTTGACTAGGGAGGCTTAATACATACCTTATCTTCATAGGCAGCCGGCGGTAGAGGCTTCTGTCTTCTTCCGCGTCATGTGACTTTAGCTAGCTGCCTATGAAGGTATGTATAAGGTATGTATTGATGAGTGAAAATGGATCCGATCAATCATTGATCAGATCCGTTTTTACTAATGTGAACAGGGCCACAGACGAGCCATCCGGATCCGGTGAAGTGGAGACCGCATCTGCTCACCGGATCCGTTTGGCTGAAAACGCAAATGTGAACCGGGCCTACGAGCCTATGCTTGTCGGAAAAAGTGAGTTTTGAGGGAGCTCTTAAAGTTTGGAGAGTGACAGGTGTGTTTTGGAGGGAGATTTTAGCGGAGGAGTGAGGCACATAAGAAGTCTTCTATTCGTGAATGTGAGGAGCTGATTCTAGAAAAGGACAGATGTAGGAAGAGATTGTATACCTGTACTACTGATTTGGTTTCCTTTCTAAAATAAAGACATATAGCTTATTACTTTATGAATCAAGTTTGGACAAATTTAAATTGACAGGAAGTATATTTCACTTGCCAAGTTCCAAGCTGAATACAATTTACATTAAATCTGCATACGATCCAGAGTGATTTACATATCTCAGAACACCTCTTCTCCTGGCTGACTGGGAGATGCAGGAGGCAGGAAGGGGAGTGAGCAGACAGCCGGAGGTTGCTGAGGTGGAGATGGTATTACTGCAGTAGATATACTACATTTTATTTTTTTCAAAACGGCAACTTTATTTTTACCAAGGATTTAGCATGCATAATTCCTATAAAGCAGCTATTAATGCACACTGAAGTCTGTGCCTAAACATGTTTGCTATATCTTACCTTTCTATTTGACCTTTCTGCATTTGCTCTCAGGCCTTGATATATACAAATGACGAGTACATTTTGTGAACGTGTGCTTTTATGTAAATCTGGTAAAATGACCGATGTCCTTGCAGAACACATATTGGGCTTGATTCACTATGCGGTGCTAACCTACTTAGCACGTCTAAAGTCTTTAGACGTGCTAACCAGGGTGCTAAGTAGGTTAGCACCGGATTTCTCAATCAGATCACGCGCTAAGTACCAAGTCCTATGCGCGCGCTAAGTCCCATAGGCTTTAATGGGCACTTCGCGCGGTGCGCCCTGTGCTCTGTGCAGTGCGCGCGTAAAGTTTTACGCGCATGAAGTTTTGCGCGCATAAAGTTTTGCCTGCGAAAAGCTCGTTTAGACGTGCTAAGGGGGTTTTCACAGGTGTGCTAACAGTTAGCACCGCTTTGTGAATCAAGCCTCTAGTGTAGTGTGCGCGCTGCAGAGCATGTAGGCCCTCCGTATATAGAGAGAGGAAAATAAATCACCTTTTCCTGATTAGCAGGAAGTAGGAAGAGTAAGCGGGTGGAGACAGAATATCGCTGCGGCAGCTATCCTCACGTGGAGGCCGGAAGGTCTTACTACACTGCTCCCGCTGCCATACATTGCTGCAATGGAGGGGGGAGCACAGAGAGGCACCCTAGGTGAGGGAGGGAGGTGTTTGATCCCCCTTCCAGTGGCGGAGTCCCAGTGTGTTCGCTGCTTCCCCCTCTAGCGGGGGGGGGGGGGGGGACACCTATACCTGGCTATGCTATACCTGGCTAAGTTATACTGGGGCACCTATACCTGGCTAACCTATACAGGTTCATTTATCAAAACAAAAGTTAAAGGGTCCTTGAGCAGTAAAAAAAATGAAACTGGTACTCATACCTCCCAACTTTTTGAGATGAGAAAAAGGGACACTTAAGCCATGCCCCTGCCACACCCCTGATCACGCCCCGTCACACCCCCTAGTCATGCATACCATAAAGATTCCATAAGAAAAATATGTTGTTTTATCATTCAAACCACACTGGTCCTTTCTATCCTGGTTCATTTTCCTTCACAGTAACATTTTAAAATGAGTAATATATCAATTTGAAGGATGGGAATAAAGTTTAGATTCAATCAAACACATTTTTTGTATAGAAATACATATATTTATATAGAAAGAGGGACAAAGTCCTGAAAGAGGAACAAATGAGGGGGAAAGAGGGACAGAGGGACAGGGCTCCCAAAGAGGGACTGTCCCTCCGAAAGAGGGACAGTTGGGAGCTATGCTGGAACTTACCTGGGGCTTCCTCCAGCCCGCTGTCCTCCTGGCTCTTTCCCAGGTCTGTTACCGGCAACTTTCAGGCTGAAGGTCGGCCGGTTGTTCCTGAATGCTCCACGTCATCGTGCCGGCCGGCATGACAGTCCTGTACATGCGCGGTTCAGAGTTAGAAAACCGTGCATGAGCAGGACTGTCACGCCTGCGCTATGACGTCTAGCGGCCGGCGTGATGATGTGGAGCATTCCCGTTCAGGAAGAACCGCCTGACCTTCAGCACCAACATCACTGGTAATGGAGCCGCCAGCGGGACCGAGAGAGGAGCCAGGAGGACGCTGGGGGACCTCGCCACCTACAGTAGGCTGGAGGAAGCCCCAGGTAAGTACCAATTTAAATGTTACTGCTCAGGGTTCCTTTAACTTTCGTGTTGATGAATGAACATGGCTCCCGATTGGAGCCATGTTTATTCGTTCACAGGAACTTTGATTGGCTTCACCAAACACTGCCGAGTAAGTCCCACCATTAACTATTCAGAGGTGCATAAAAAAACATTTGAAAGCAATTCCACACATTCTCTGAATTTCATTATCTCTCATTATCTGATATGGTATTTATCATGGTTTAAATGAGAAGTCACTTTATTATTTCTGACTAAAGACAACATGCCTTCTGTATGTTGAATTAATGGAAGTTTTTTTAAAAAACCAGAATGTTTTTCCTCCTGGGAGTAAACATTCTATGAAATATTGATTGTGTTCAGAGACACGTTTGGGTAGCTGATATATTTACATAGGCAATGTATAATTGATGATCTGTCAATGGTGAAAAGATATGATGATTTACTTCTTGCATCACTGTGACTAATGCTGGAAGCCTGGAACGAGGCTGTGCAGTCATATCATGGAAACTTCAGAGAAGGGAATGAGATACAATGTCAAGCCGCTGCAGCTAAAGCTAATCAAATTTTGGGATGCATTAAAAGGGAAATAAAAACTCGAGATGCTGACATAATGTTGCCCCTGTTTAACTCTCTAGTAAGGCCACATTTGGAATTTGGTTCTGGGCACCACATTACAGGAAGGATATTGCAGTTTTAGAGCAGGTGCAGAGATGAGCAACAAAATTGATACGAGGGATGGAAGGTCTCAATTACCAAGAAAGGTTAGATAAACTGGGTTTATTTCGTTTAGAGAAAAGACGCCTTAGAGGGGATCTAATTAACATGTATAAATACATCAGAGGGCAATATAAAAGCTTGGCGGATGAGTAAAAAAAACAACTGTGAAAGAATCAGTACAATAAATACTATAAAATAAATGCAACAGATCTGTGATTACAGAAGAGCAGAGAGGGAGATGAACGCCGCTCTGCTACTTCATGCCTGGTACACACCATGCAATTTGCCATCAGATAGATGGGTTCGAATTGATTATTTCTGACAGGTCTGATCTGATTTCTGATCATTTTTCTAATCAACTTTGTATAAGTAATCGGAAAATTGATTCAACCCATCTATCTGGTGCGTACCAGGCATCAGGGACTCACTGCTCTAACAGGAAAAACAATCATTCATCATTTTTCAGAGAGAAAACATTCATAGGTATACACTAGTCACTAAGGGCTGGTGCACACCAAAACCCGCTAGCAGATCCGCAAAACGCTAGCAGATTTTTAAACGCTTTTTTTTATTTTTATGAGGCGTTTTGCTAGCGTTTTGCGGATTGCTGCTGCGGTTTTCAGTATAGTAGATTTCATATATTGTTACAGTAAAGCTGTTACTGGACAGCTTCTGTAACAAAAACGCCTGCAAAACCGCTCTGAAGTGCCGTTTTTCAGAGCGGTTTGCGTTTTTCCTATACTTAACATTGAGGCAGAAACGCATCCGCAATCCAAAAAATGCCTCACCCAGGCATTTTTCGTTTCTGCAAAACGCCTGCCGCTCTGGTGTGCACCACCCCATTGAGATACATTGACCAAGCAGATCCGCAGCCGCAAGCGGATCTGAAAACGCCCAAAAAGCCGCTCGGTGTGCACCAGCCCTAAAACAGGCATTTTCTCCTGCAAACAAGTGATCGTTAACGCTCATACACACATCAGACCATAGTCTTTGAAAAATGAAAGATCACAGACCAATTTTACCCCCTTCCATGTAGTAGATGCTGTACACATTCAAAAGATCAGTATCTGCAAAAGATCTGTTCCTGCAAAAGATCCGTTCCTGCAAAATGCATTCATAGTCTATGATATCTGCAGATCCTCATACACACCTTGTTTAACAGACATTCATCTGCAGATCAGACAATCATCTGCAGATCTGAAGATCCATCCTGGTGGATCTGATCTGCAGATGAATGTTTGTTAAACAGGCTGTGTATGAGGATCTGCAGATATCATAGACTATGAATGCATTTTGCAGGAACGGATCTTTTGCAGGAACAGATCTTTTGCAGATACTGATCTTTTGAATGTGTACAGCATCTTTGTGTGCAGCATCTTGCAAAGATTTCTGTCTGATGGGGAGTTCAGCTCCATAGAATAGACTGTGTAGGTATGGCTCTCATATTACATGGAAGGGGGTAAAATTGGTCTGTGATCTTTCATTTTCCAAAGACTATGGTCTGATGTGTGTATGAGCCTTTAGTCAGGATGTTGGACAGAATGATATTGAGTGAAGGTGCATACACACATCAGACCATAGTCTTTGAAAAATGAAAGATCACAGACCAATTTTACCCCCTTCCATGTAGTATGAGAGCCTGAATGCATTCATAGTCTATGATATCTGCAGATCCTCATACACACCTTGTTTAACAGACATTCATCTGCAGATCAGACAATCATCTGCAGATCTGAAGATCCATCCTGGTGGATCTGATCTGCAGATGAATGTTTGTTAAACAAGCTGTGTATGAGGATCTGCAGATATCATAGACTATGAATGCATTTTGCAGGAACGGATCTTTTGCAGGAACAGATCTTTTGCAGATACTGATCTTTTGAATGTGTACAGCATCTTTGTGTTCAGCACCTTGCAAAGATTTCTATCTGATGGGGAGATCAGCTCAATAGAATAGACTGTGTAGGTATGGCTCTCATACTACATGGAAGGGGGTAAAATTGGTCTGTGATCTTTCATTTTTCAAAGACTATGGTCTGTGTGTGTGTGTGTGTGTGTGTGTGTGTGTGTGTGTGTGTGTGTGTGTGTGTGTGTGTGTGTGTGTGTGTGTGTGTGTGTGTGGGTGGGGGGGGGTTGTTGGTACCGGGCCTAGGGCACTGGGAAGTCCAAATCCGGCCCTGACTACAACTACGCGGAAATGCGTACGTGTAGTTCTTAAACTACGTCGACAAACTACGATGCATAGTTGCGTACTACGACGCGTAGATTCGCGCTGGCGTAGTTTACGAGCAACCCTGGGTGTGCATAAGATTCGGTGATTGCCAGACCCCAAATTACATCTCCTTCCGAGTTGCGTGAGAAAAAGAGCTGGTCCCTATGGAGCCGGGACAAGGTTCTCCAGCACCCAAGGCTGAGACACCAAAGTGCGCCCGTCCATCCCTCCCACCCCAGCCGTCACACACTGATTGCTATTAGACTAAGAAGCGCCCCAGGGACCCCAACCCCCTCCAATACTTTAATTTCTAGTTATCTGGCTTGAAGTCACTTACATGTATCCCTTTTTCTTTTTTCTTTCTGCTTCAAACACAATAAGGGAATGATAGCTGAGTGAGTTGTGCACCCCCTCCTACACTGCGCCCTGAGGCTGGAGCCCCTCTCACCTCTGCCTTGGCCCAGCCTTGCCTATAGCCCCGGGCTCCTTCACAGCCACAGGAGTCACAGGGTTATAGTTAGGCCACTCGCTTTTTAGATACAGTGGTTACCAGCATTCTCGCCAGTAGCGTTCCTACCTAAGGGCGCAGGGGGGCGTGGCGCACCGGGTGCCAGACAGCCAGGGGGGTGTCGTCACGACCCCCCTACACCTGACTAAGGAGGGGAAGAGCAGCGCTAGGAGGAGGGGTGACAGCAGGGATAGCGGCGGGGAGGGGGGAAATATCCCCCCCTCCCTCACCTGGGTCCCCCACCTTCTGGTTCTCTTCTCCCCCCAAAAATGCGGGCCGGGGGCAGTGGGCAGTGAGCAGGCTGGCGCGGAGAATACTCACGTTACTTCCGTGTATCAGCCTGGAACGCTGCGTCGCCATCACGTGCCTCTTCTGCGCCTCCAATCATTGGAGGCGCAGTAGAGGCATGTGACGGCGACGCAGCATTCCAGGCTGATACGCGGAAAGAACGTGAGTATTCTCCGCGCCAGCCTGCTCGCTGCCCACGGCCCCCGGCCCGCTGCCCGCATTTTTGCCGCTATCCCTGCTGTCACCCCTCCTTCTAGCTACACGGGGGGGAGCACTATACCACCTAAACTGGGGGCCACTATACTACCTAAACTGGGGGCCACTATTCTACCTAAACTGGGGGCCACTATACTAGCTATACTGGGGGCCACTATACTGGGGGCAGCTAAACGGGGGGCCACTATACTAGCTACACTGGGGGCATCTATGGGGGCCACTATATTACCTATACTGGGGGGGGGGGGCACCATACCAGCTACAATGGAGGCAACTATACTATCTAAACTGTGGGCCACTATACTAGCTATATTCGGGCAACTATGGGGGCCACTATGCTAGCTATACTGGAGGGCAGCTGTACGGGGGCCACTATACTAGCTACACTGGGGGCAGCAACACTACCTACATTGGGGACAGCAGCTATGCTGCCTATCCTGGGGGCAACTATACTAGCTATATTGGGGCAACTATACTACCTTCACTGGGGGCAACTAGCTACCTATACTGGGGGCAACTGCTAGCTACCTATACTGGGGGCAGTGGCGGCACCGGGGGGGGGGGGGGTGCTTTGGGTGCTGAAGCACCCCTTAAAATTCTCCAAGCAACCGCCAGCGTGAACTGACTTTCTGCATCTAATAGATGCCGTATCAGTTCACTGCAGCGGCAGAGCAGGTCTATAGTAAAATGTCCGAAGCCCTGCTCTGGAGACTTTGGGAGTTGCTGGCTGCAGAGGATCGTGGGAGCTGCGCACTGGACGGAGGCCGGAACAGGAGCTCTGCTGCAGGTGAGTAAATGTTTTTTTTTTTTTTTTAATTTATATTAGCAGCCAGGGGTAGCGTTTATGTTCTGGCCAGGTCTGCTACACGATTGAAGTGTTTTCTGGACAAGTCTGCCACACGATTGCATGTATTTTCTGGTCAAATCTGCTACATGATTGCATGTATTTTCTGGGGAAATCTGCCGACATGATTGCATGTATTTTCTGGGCAAATCTGCCAACATGATTGCATGTATTTTCTGGGCAAATCTGCCGACATGATTGCATGTATTTTCTGGGCAAATCTGCCGACATGATTGAACGTATTCTCTGGGCAAATCTGCAGACATGATTGCATGTATTTTCTGGGCAAATCTGCCGACACGATTGCATGTATTTTCTGGGCAAATCTGCAGACATGATTGAACGTATTCTCTGGGCAAATCTGCAGACGTGATTGAACGTATTCTCTGGGCAAATCTGCCGACATGATTGAACGTATTCTCTGGGCAAATCTGCACACATTACGTGTATTTTCTTGAGAAAACCTGCACAATTATGTGAATTTTCTGGGGAAAGGGTCACCAAAACTTGGGTCCACTGTCTTTGCGTTGCACTTTTAAAGGGAACCCGAGGTGAGAATAATATTGAGGCTGCCATATTTATCTCCTTTTAAGCAATACCAGTTGCCTGGCTGCCGTGCTGGTCCTCTGCCTCTAATTCTTTCAACCACAGACCCTGAACAAGCATGCTTGTTTCTGGTGTGATTCAGTTCACTACTGCAGCCAAATAGATCAGCAGGGCAACTAGTATTGTTTAAAAGGAAATAAATATGGCAGCCTCCATATCACTCTCACCCGGGTTCACGTCAAATTACAGTTAGCTCTGCCCTCATCCGGTCATGGCCACGCCCATTGTTGCCGCTTCGCGCGCCGCATGTTATAGCGCCACCCATTTTTTGCCCCTTTACTTTTTTGGGGAGGGGGGTGTCTTATAATACCCAGCACCGGGTGTCAAATGCCCTAGGTACGCCACTGATTCTCGCCATTTTCTGTGTTGTGTGGGCAGCACGGTGGCCTAGTCAGTGCTAAGCACGCTCACTTTGCAGTCCCCGGTTCAAATCCCAGCCAGGGCACTATCTGCAAGGAGTTTGTATGTTCCCCCTGTGTCTGCATGGGTTTCTTCTGGGAACTCTGTTTTCCTCCAGCACCCCAAAAACATACAGCTAAGTTAATTGGTTTCCCCCTAAATTGGCTCTAGACTACAATACATACATTACACGATACATGCATAGACATATGACTATGGTAGGGATTAGATTGTGAGACAATATACTCTGTACAGCGCTGCAGACGATGTCAGTGCTATATAAATGCTAAATAATAATATCTCAGTCCCTTTTCTGAAGTTACCATGATATGACTGTACAGCCTTGTTCCAAGCTTCCAGCATTAGCCAGCCACAGTGATGCAAGGACTGCAAGAAGTAAGATATATCTTGCCACCATTGACAGATCATCAATTATACATTGCTTATGTAAATATATCAGCTACGCAAACATGTGTTGCCGGTCTCTGAACACAATCAATATTTAATAGAATGTTTACTCTCAGGAGGAAAAAGATTCTGTTTTTAAAGGAAACAAAAAACTTCCATTAATTCAACATACAGAAGGCATGTTGTCATTAGTCAGAAACAATAATGTGGCTTTTCGTTTAATCTGTGATTAATACCGTATCAGATAACGAGATTTAAATGCTGAAGTCCTAATCACTGCCATGCAAGTAATGGCTGGGGAACGTTTTGCTGGAGACTGGATTTGGTTTAATCGGTCCTTCTCTCTGAAGACATACATCACCCTGGGCTCCGAGCACATTATCTAAACACACTTGCTAATTAAAAATGAGGAGAAAAAATAACAGATAAAGCAAACAGTTGTTTTTTTATTGTTTATGAGTAAAGGGAGAAAATATTTATGAATTGTGTGGGCCAGCTCAGAGAAGGATCATGAGCCTAGTGGGTGCTAAGAGGTCCACCTGCTACCTTCTCTGACCTCTGTCTTCTTCAGCTTACCAAAAAGACCACAAGGGAGCCCTAATCTACTACACTGCCCATCTTAGTCCATCTCTGGGCCGGCTGCATGTTAAAAACCGGCCTGCTGTAATGTGAATATACCCGATGCAGCAGCAGAACCAAAGGTGAGACGATGGGGAGAGCTCTGTCCTGAGTGTGGGAAAATTTGGGCTGGAAATTGCATCTGCTGTCCCTGACAAAATCCTTTGAGCCCTCCGTCTTGCAGAGGGTTAAGTAGAAGGAGAACAGAGGCGCCAAAAGGATAAAATATGCTAAAATTGTTAAAAAATTAGGGAGGTAATGGTGGACCCACCATCCCCAAACAGACTCAAAGAGCTGTTAATTAATCAGAAAGGAAATGTATTCACATACTCCGATTATATACAGTGGCTTGCAAAAGTATTTGGCCCCCTTGAAGTTTTCCACATTTTGTCACATTACTGCCACAAACATGAATTAATTGTATTGGAATTCCAAGTGAAAGACCAATACAAAGTGGTGTACATGTGAGAAGTGGACCGAAAATCATACATGATTCCAAACATTTTTTTACAAATAAATAACTGCAAAGTGGTGTGTGCATAATTATTCAGCCCCCTTTGGTGTGAGTGCAGTCAGTTGCCTATAGACATTGCCTGATGAGTGCTAATGACTAAATAGAGTGCACCCGTGTGTAATCTAATGTCAGTACAAATACAGCTGCTCTGTGATGGCCTCAGAGGTTGTCTAAGAGAATATTGGGAGCAACAACACCATGAAGTACAAAGAACACACCAGACAGGTCAGGGATAAAGTTATTGAGAAATTTAAAGCAGGCTTAGGCTACAAAATGATTTCCCAAGCCTTGAACATCCCACAGAGCACTTTTCAAGCGATCATTAAGAAATGGAAGGAGTATGGCACAACTGTAAACCTACCAAGACAAGGCCGTCCACCTAAACTCACAGGCCAAACAAGGAGAGTGCTGATCAGAAATGTAATCAAGAGGCCCATGGTGACTCTGGATGAGCTGCAGAGATCTACGGCTCAGGTGGGGGAATCTGCCCATAGGACAACTATTAGTCATGCACTGTACAAAGTTGGCCTTTATGGAACAGTGGCAAGAAGAAAGCCATTGTTAACATAAAAGCATAAGAAGTCCCGTTTGCCACAAGCCATGTGGAGGACACAGCAAACATGTGGAAGAAGACGCTCTGGTCAGATGAGACCAAAATTGAACTTTTTGGCCAAAATGCAAAATGCTATGTGTGGCGGAAAACTAACACTGCACATCACTCTGAACACACCATCCCCACTGTCAAATATGGTGGTGGCAGCATCATGCTTTGGGGGCGCTTCTCTTCAGCTGGGACAGGGAAGCTGGTCAGAGTTGATGGGAAGATGGACGTAGCCAAATACAGGGCAATCTTGGAAGAAAACCTCTTGGAGTCTGCAAAAGACTTGAGACTGGGGTGGAGGTTCACCTTCCAGCAGGACAACAACCCTTAGGCTACTTGCACACCAAGACGTTGCGTTAGGTGCTACGTTAAGGTCGCATAACGTGCACCTAACACAACGTATGGTGCTGCAAGAGCCAACGGTAGAGTGAGCCGGGTTAGGCGGCTCGATTCCTATAATGTCTCCCAGAGTGGCGCTCATTGGCCAGCGGGTCCACGTGATGCGGAGCGAGACACTCCGCATCACGTGGTCCCGCCGGCCAATCAGCGCCCGCCAGTGCAGTGAATATTAAGTAGCCATGTGCGCGGCTACTGTAGCTGGCTCTCCCCGCCTCCTCTCCGCCCCCCACTGCGCATGTGCAAACAGTCTAACGCGGCTATAGCCGCTCCAACGCCATAGCATGCTGCACTTTGCGGAGAATGTGCAGCGTTACATGTAACGCAACGTGGGCTGTGTGAACAGCCCACTTGTGTTACATTGCTGTGCGATGGGGGAGCGTTACAGGCGCACTAACGTGCGCCTGTAACGTCTTGGTGTGTAAGCAGCCTAAACATAAAGCCAGGGCAACAATGGAATGGTTTAAAACAAAACATATCCATGTGTTACAATGGCCCAGCCAAAGTTCAGATCTAAATCCAATCGAGAATCGGTGGCAAGATCTGAAAACTGCTGTTCACAAACGTTGTCCATCTAATCTGACTGAGCTGGAGCTGTTTTGCAAAGAAGAATGGGCAAGGATTTCAGTCTCTAGATGTGTAAAGCTGGTAGAGACATACCCTAAAAGACTGGCAGCTGTAATTGCAGCAAAAGGTGGTTCTACAAAGTGTTGACTCAGGGGGCTGAATAATTACGCACACCCAACTTTGCAGTTATTTATTTGTAAAAAATGTTTGCAATCATGTATGATTTTCGTTCCACTTCTCTCGTGTACACCACTTTGTATTGGTCCTTCACGTGGAATTCCAATAAAATGTATTCATGTTTGTGGCAGTAATGTGACAAAATGTGGAAAACTTCAAGGGGGCCGAATACTTTTGCAAGCCACTGTATAGAAGGTGATCACTGGAGTTTAGCAAAGCGCTGTGACACATGCAATCCTATGGGATTACTCTTCAGCAGCACTTGCAATATGTGAAAATCGCAAATACACCGCATGAAGCATTTTCTCAGCAATTGCAATGTGAGTCTCATTCACCGAAATGAGAATGGCAAAGCAGAAGCATGGCAAATTCGCAAAAAATAACAATGCAAAATCATCCAAACACAGCCACACCAAACGACAGTCCGTACATTCTGTGACAGACTTGCAGCTGAGGCCCATGTTTGTGGCGATGTTCACTGGGCCCCAGACTCACATAGGCCCGATACTGCAGTCCCACCTGTGATTCCCTGAAGGCGGCCCTGGTCCAGGCAAGGTGGGTGTGGTCGTGCTCTTGATGAAAAAAGGAACAAATGGGCTTAAAGGTGGCTAAGCCATGTAAGACCCAGGCGATGTTCCCCTCCATTGGAGGGTAAAGGACACAAGGGGAAAAGAGGTGCACAGGGTATGATAAAACTAAGTTAAAAGCAGTTAAAAAGAAAAAGTTGAGGTGGCTTACTTCAAATGAAGAGACAATCATACTATTAATGACTTTTAATGTGCACCGACAACGCATTTTGTGGGACTGCGCCCACTTCCTCAGGCCAAATAAAAGTGCCCAGACAGTGCTTACAGCTAAGTTTAGAGGCCGCAGAGTACCACCAGGGTCGAAAAGTGTATACATCCAAACATGTCACTCGTAACTCTAAAAAACTCTCCACGCTATATATGACAGTTCGATACAACGGACACTCTGGCAACAAGAAGTTTGTGCTGCCAGGCAAGTTCCCTCACCTTGCAGCGCTGGGCCCCCGATTCAATCTTAGCCAGTTCAACATCTGCAAGGAGTTTGTATGTTCTCCACATGTCTGCGTGGGATTCCTCCAGGCATTGCGGTTTCCTTCCACATCTCAAAAACATACACAAAAGTTAATTGGCCTCCCCCTACAATTGGCCCTAGACTATGACACATGCACTACACAATATAGAGATATGACTATGGTAGGGATTAGATTGTGAGCCCCTCTGAGGGACAGTTAGTGGCAAGACAATTTACTCTGATCAGCGCTGCATAATATGTTGGCACTATATAAATACTTAAATGAATAAGACACAAACCCATCATAGTGTGGACCGAGCCTTTGTCAATGTGACGTTGCCTATCATGTCTGTATTGTGTATCAGTCTTATGCACTCATGTTTGCTTCTTACTTTGTACAGCACCACAGAATATGATGGTGCTATATACATCAATAGTAATAGGAATGAGTCTGATTTATCATACCTGTTGCCAAGAATGATTTCATACTTCTCAGTGTGCTACAAAATCACTGCTCTGCTGCTCAGCACATTACTGATGTAACATTCATTTTCTTCAGCGCTCCTGACTGCAATCCCAATTGTTTTTGACCTTTCAAATCAAATAAACACTGTACATCCTTTGTTTATGGTGGAAGAGTTGAGGCAGATTAGATCAAAATGTTCAAACCTGCCAGTAATTGGTCAAGCCACTTGGGTAAGTAGTCTTGAGTTAGTAAGTTAAAAGCCATAATCGCTCTGAAAAAGGCAATCCCTTAACCTCCTTAGCGGTATGGACGAGCTCAGCTAGTCCATTACCGCCGGAGGGCGCCGCTCAGGCCCCGCTGGGCCAATTTGCTTCATTTCTTTTTTCAAACACGCAGCAAGCACTTCGCTTGCTGCGTGTCTACTGCGATCGCCGCCACCGCCTGCCGCCAATGCGCCGCTACGAGCCGAGATAGAGGCCCCCCCCAGACCCCGTGCGCAGCCGCAGCGCTGCGGGTGGATCGGAACTCCGGATGACGTCACGACGTCGACGACGCCGATGACATCATCACGATCGTCGCCATGGCGACGGGGGAAGCCCTAAAGGAAATCCCGTTCAGAATGGGATTTCCTTATGGGTGAGTGCGCCGGCAGCGATCGGAGGGGTGGGAGGGATAGCGCAGGGAGGGGGGAATTATGTAGCTAGCGCTAGGCTAGCTACATGCTGGGAAAAAAAAAAAATACTGCTGCGCATCCACCCTGGCGATCTTAATAGAACGCCAGGGTGGTTAAAGAACTTCCAAGGCGAATAAATAAATCTCTCTTTACTTATCTGAGGCTTCTTCCAGCCCCTAGAAATCTTTTTGATCCCTCGTCACAGCTCAGGCCCTTCCCGGTATCTCGCTGGCCGCCAAAGTATTGCCAGCAACCCGTCAGGGGGACGGCACTTCTGTGCATGCATGCATCTGTGTCACCAGGTGTGTACTGCGTTGCGCAGTACGCGTCCGGTGACATGAGCCTGTTCGTGTGTGGACGCTCGCACATGTCTGCGCAAGCCCAGAAGGGCTGACATGCCGATTGGTTTGAGATCCTTACAAGCAGCCAGCGGGGTACCGGGGAGGACCAGAGCTGTAGTGAGGGATCCAAAGGACTTCTAGGGGCTGGAAGAAGCCCCAGGTAAGTAAAGAGAAATGTATTTACTCGCAATCGAGAGTCCTTTAACCACTTCACATCCAGACCTTTTTTCCCACTTATTGACCAGAGCAGTTTTGACAGTTTAGCTATGTCCTTATTTAATCAGAAATAACTTTATCCCTACTTACGACACAGAAATGAAATATATATTGTTTTTTTTAAGACAAACTAGGCTTTCATTGTATGCCATTTTTTTCCCTCGAACAATTTTGTTTTCTATGAATTTTAATGGGAAAACAAAGAAAAAATAGAAAAAACATTTATTTCTCAGTTTTAGCAATTCCAGTTTAAAAATAAAAAATGCTACTGTAGATAAAAAACACAAATCTTGTTTGGCTATTCTTACTGCTTATCACAAAACTTAGATTATGTTCCGGTCACAATTTATGGTGAAGATATTTGATTCTGAAATAATGCTACAGAGTGTATTTTTCACTATGAAATGAGAAAATAAAAGTATTTTTAATAGTAAAAATCAATCTCATTAGCTCAGGAAACCTATATTCCCATTCACCAATTAGTGTTGCATCAGACACTGCCAGAAATGTGCACAGGAGCAAGCCCAATCCTGCACAGCACTGCTTCTCTACAAAACGTATATCTACTGACTTGTGGCTTAGATGAAGTCACAGAGGATGTATATCTACTGACTTGAGGATAAAGTGGTTAAAGGATACTCGAGTTGATGCAATGGGATTAACTGAAGGCTGTAGAGATTTATGTGGAGCAGTGCAGAGTCTTAACTTTCACATACATCAGACGATGTATGGGCAGATTGACCAAGAGACAGAACTCTCTCTAATCCAATCTGAATGGAGAGAGATCTGTTGCTGGCCTACACACCGCAGGCCAATTCCCGATCAATTCTAGCATGAAACCTCTTGGGAATCGGCCTAGTGACGCCGCCCCCGGCTCTGTCCCCACAAGGTAAAATGTGCCCCATGCAGTATACTTTACCTGTCAGTGTCCGCGGCTGGCTCCGTGGTCCATGCACATACACGCGCCTCATGTGGTTTCTGGGGTAACGTAGGTGTGTGTGTGTGATATCACACATGCGCCCACATACTGTATACACCGGCAGCTACATGGGCAATAAAGTATACTGCACAGGGCAGCAGGGGACACGTGCACAACCATGTGCTTGAGAGGTGGCTCGCTGGCTGCTCGAAGTGCCTCTGCTTCTCTCCCTCCCTCTGCAGAAGCGTTAACAGCAGCAGCATAAGGCTATTTAAAGGGGGCACATCTGGCTATCTAAACAGGGTGAAGGGGGGCACATCTGGCTAACTGAATGGGGTGAGGGGGCACATATAGATATCAAAATATGTTTTGACTCCACCCATGACCATGACCACATTCTGATGTTTGGCCACACCCATTTTGTCCAGAGGGGGGCGCAAAAACTGTCTTTGTCCACAGGCACTGAAAACCCTAGCTACCCCTCTGCCACCAACAGTGGGTCTTTGCGATATTTCCTGTGCCCGCGGTGTCTTCTATGTCTTGCGAATCACGCTTGCATTAGCCAAGGCATGGAAAGCATGCATCTATCTCCATTGCTCTCATGTATTTATTGACGCTGAGTGCTGGCCCTAGCTTTCTGTATATGCCAAAGTAATACTTACAGTTTGCACTGAAAAGGTAAGTGTGCTTTTAGAATTTAACATCTTCCATTTCAGGACTAGTTGGGCTTTAATAACAACGCAACGCCAGACGTTCAGTATTGATTCCCGGTATCTGGGCAGCTGTAAAAATGCTACAGAATTGACACAAACCAGGAAAGATGGCGCCCTGCGGAATTCTCACTCCCGCCAATTGGAAAGAAATATACTGTTATTACAGAATTTTCCCTGAAAATTACACCGAAGTCCGCAGCTTACAGCTGAGCGGGGCCAACTATGCATTAAGCCACACAGGTTATGAATTGTACTTGTCTCTGTATAAGGTTGGTAGGAGGACTTAAGGGGAACTCTAGTGACATAAAGTAGAATGTAGTAAATTATTCAGGATACTCACTTTAATGTTAAAGAGGAGCTGTCAGCCATACTGTCTCAGAAAAAAACACATATATAAGTAGATAAATACTTGCTCTACTTACATAACATATGTATTGCACTTTCCACATTTTGATTTTAGTGATTTTTCTATAGTAAAAAAAAAAGAGAAAATCCTTCTTAGGTTTTTCAACTTTGACTGTGGCTTAACCTGCTGGGCGGTCTGGACGAGCTCAGCTCGTCCAGTACCGCCGGAGCCTGCCGCTCAGGCCCTGCTGGGCCGATTTGGCTCAAATAAAAAGCAGCACACGCAGCCGGCACTTTGCCAGCCGCGTGTGCTGCCTGATCGCCGCCGCTCAGCGGCGATCCGCCGCGAGCAGCGGCGAAAGAGGGTCCCCCCAGCCGCCTGAGCCCAGCGTAGCCGGAACAAAAAGTTCCGGCCAGCGCTAAGGGCTGGATCGGAGGCGGCTGACGTCAGGACGTCGGCTGACGTCGATGACGTCACTCCGCTCGTCGCTATGGCGACGATGTAAGCAAAACAAGGAAGGCCGCTCATTGCGGCCTTCCTTGTTTATTCTGGGCGCCGGAGGCGATCGGAAGATCGCCTCCGGAGCGCCCTCTAGTGGGCTTTCATGCAGCCAACTTTCAGTTGGCTGCATGAAATAGTTTTTTTTTTATTAAAAAAAAACCCTCCCGCAGCCTGCCTGGCGATCTTAATAGAACGCCAGGCAGGTTAAAGGTTGGAGGAGATTTTAAACTAGGATCTGGGGGGAGGCGGGAGGATAAAGTCTTAATATGTAGACAAGATAAGGTAAAAAGACAGTGGGAGCCTAACATTATGGGGGGTGGAGAGGGGGGTGGGGACAGTGTAAAGATTAAGGAGGTTGGTAAAACTTCAAGTAGCCCATTTCGTGTAAACAAAATTGGTAAATGTGGTGGTAAAAATATAAAGTGCATGGTAACCAATGCTCGGAGCCTTGCAAATAAAATAGACGAACTAGAGTTCATTCTGAATGACAAAGGCTATGACATTGTGGGAATAACCGAGACATGGATGGATGAAAGCCATGACTGGATAGCTAATTTAAAAGGATACAATGTGTTTAGGAGGGATAGAACAGGGAAAAAAGGTGGAGGGGTTTGTCTCTTTGTTAAGAATTATTTTACAGCTGTCCTCAACGATGAGATGGAGGAAGATTGCAAGGATGTGGAGTCCGTTTGGGTAAATATTCATGGTGGGAATAAAAGTTGCCAATTGCTTATTGGGGTATGCTACAGACCACCTCTTATTAATGAAGCTGCAGAACTGCGATTACTACAGCAGATTGAAAAAGCTGCAAGTAAAAATGAGGTCATAATTATGGGCGACTTCAACTTTCCAGACATTGACTGGGGTATTGAGGCTACCCATTCTGGTAAAAGCAGCAGATTTCTGGCAGCACTACAGGACAATTACTTGACTCAAATGGTAATGGAACCAACTAGGGGGAATGCGTTACTGGATCTGATCATTTCTAATAGACCAGATAATGTATCAAATGTGCAGGTTCAAGAACATTTGGGAAATAGTGATCACAACATGATAACGTTTGATCTGGTGACTGACAGGCCACGGGGCAGCGGGACCACTAAAACTATGAATTTTAGAAAAGCAAAGTTCAATCAAATTAGGCAGGTACTAAGTTTGGTGAACTGGGATAATGTACTACAAGGGGAGGACACTGAAGGGAAATGGCAAGCTTTTAAACTTATTCTCAATCAATATTGTAGTATGTATATCCCATATGGAAACAAAATGTCTAGGAATAAAAAAAGGCCTCTATGGATGAATAGAAAGGTTAGGGATAAAATGAAGAGGAAAAGGAATGCCTATAAGGTCCTAAAACAGGAGGGGACCGAGGCTGCACTAAGCAATTATAAGGAGTGCAATAAAAATTGTAAAAAAGAAATTAGGCTGGCAAAGATCGAAGCTGAAAATCAAATCGCTAGGGATATCAAATCTAACCCAAAAAAGTTTTACAAGTACATCAACTCTAAAAAAAGAAAGGTTGACTGTATAGGACTCCTAAAGGATGAGGGTGGGAACTCAATGGTGGATGACCAAGGTAAGGCAGAGTTATTAAATGCTTTCTTTGCTTCTGTCTTCACAATGAAAACAGCACTGTTGCAAATTACAGAGGCAGAAGAGTCTCAATCTTCTAACTGTAATATTAAATACTTAACGCAGGAAGAAGTAAAGGCAAGACTAAATAAATTAAAAATAGACAAGGCACCTGGCCCGGATGGCATGCATCCTCGGGTCCTAAGGGAATTAAGTTCAGTTATAGCTAAGCCCCTTTATCTTATCTTTATCTCTTGCAACTGGCAGAGTCCCAGTGGATTGGCGTACTGCCCACGTTTCCCCAATTATTTAAGAAGGGCAAAAAATCTGATCCAGGAAATTATAGACCTGTAAGCTTAACATCAGTTGTATGCAAACTATTTGAGGGGTTACTAAGAGATACTATACATGACTTCATAGTAGAAAATAATCTTATTTCTCAGCATCAACATGGGTTTACTAAAGACAGGTCCTGTTTGACTAACATGCTCAGCTTTTATGAGGTAGTGAATGCTAATATGGATATTGGGAATGCTGTAGATGTGATATACTTGGACTTTGCAAAGGCCTTCGACACTGTTCCCCACCAGTGCAGCAGGCATGGGCTTCCGAATTCCGCGAAAGCTAAAATTACGAAATTCCGCCGGAATTGGGGTTTCCGCATGGTTCCGCGGAATTCGGAAATTGCAATCCGGAATTCGGAATTCCGGCAAAATCGGAATTGGAATGAATTGACCAATCAGGAGATGCGGAATGAGTTGACCAATCATAATCAGCGGAAAGTTACCGCGCTAAAATAACGGTTTCAACATTTTTTTTATCCAAATTTACAAAATACAAATCAACTTTATTAACAATAGACTGTTATCAACAGTATTGATGATCATCTTAAATTTCAGATACAAAAACGATATTTCAAATGAGCGATTGAGTAATTCCTCCTAAATTTACGGAAATCCGTTTAAAAAATACGGAAAGTGCACGTGGCGGAATACCGCAGAATGTAGCGGAATTCCACCGGAATGTAGCGGAAGCGGAATTTTGTTATGGCGGTATGCGGAATTACCACGGAATCGGAAATTGGCTCTTCCGACCATGCCTGCAGTGCTCCCCAGTATAGGTTAGATTAGGTAGCTGCCCCCCAGCGTAGGTTAGATTAAGTAGGTGCCCCCCAGTGTAGGTTAGATTAGGTAGGTGCCCCCCAGTGTAGGTTAGATTAGGTAGCTGCCCCCCAGTATAGGTTAGATTAGGTAGCTGCCCCCCAGCGTAGGTTAGATTAAGTAGGTGCCCCCCAGTGTAGGTTAGATTAGGTAGGTGCCCCCCAGTGTAGGTTAGATTAGGTAGGTGCCCCCCAGTGTAGGTTAGATAGGTAGGTGCCCCCCAGCGTAGGTTAGATTAGGTTGGTGCCCCCCAGGGTAGGTTACATTAGGTAGGTGCCCCCCAATAGGATAGATAGGTAGGTGCCCCCCAGCGTAGGTTAGATTAGGTATCTGTCCCCCATAATGGAGGGGGGAGCCGGAGCCGCGGGGAGGGCAACCCGACCTCTCCCTCCCTCTCCTGGGCCGCCCTCCGTGCTCCCCCCTCAGATGTTGAGCGCAGCAGCAGCAGCCAGGGAGGAAGCGCTATAAACAACATACCTCCCTGCGTTCCAAGCGCTGCTCTCTCGCCGCCGGTCTCTTCCTCTCTGCCTATACGATGATGCACACGCTGGTTCCTGTTAGCCGGAACTAGTGTGTGCATCATCGTATAGGCGGCAGAGAGGAAGAGACCGGCGGCGAGAGAGCAGCGCTTGGAACGCAGGGAGGTATGTTGTTTACAGCGCTTCCTCCCTGGCTGCTGCTGCTGCGCTCTACATCTGAGGGGGGAGCACGGAGGGCGGCCCGGGGAGTTGGAGGGAGGGAGAGGTCGGGCTGCCCTCCCAGCGGCTCCGGCTCCCCCCTCCATTTCAGCGCCCACTAGTGATGGGCGAACACCTGGATGTTCGGGTTCGGGAAAGTTCGCCGAACATGGCCGAGATGTTCGGCATGTTCGGGCCGAACCCCGAACTTTCCGAACATCCAGCTTTTGGGGGCCATATGGGGTCGCAGGCATAAGGGGGGAGCATGCCCCGATCGCGGGGGGGGTCGGAAATTCCCCCCACCCCCTCCGCTAGCGCTCCCCCCTCTGCCCGCTTCCCCATTCAAAAGTTTAAGCAAAGTACCTGTAGTGGATGGCCTGGCAGTGGGCGGCACTGTGGAGTGAGGAGGAGGAGTCCGGAGAGTGACGAGTTGAGGGAGGCCGGGCAGCGGGCGGTTCAGCGGAAGTACCCTTGTGGTACTTCCGCCCTTTCTCTGACCTCACGCCCGCTGCCCGGCCTCCCTCAACTTGTCACTCTCCGGACTCCTCCTCCTCACTCCACAGTGCCGCCCACTGCCAGGCCATCCACTACAGGTACTTTGCTTAAACTTTTGAATGGGGAAGCGGGCAGAGGGGGGAGCGCTAGCGGAGGGGGTGGGGGGAATTTCCGACCCCCCCCCCCGCGATCGGGGCATGCTCCCCCCTTATGCCTGCGACCCCATAGGGGGGCAGTATTCGGCCGAACAGGGCCCTGTTCGGCCGAACAGGGGCCCTGTTCGGCCCTGTTCGGCGGCCATTAGAAGTTCGGGGCGAACCCGAACTTAAAAACCCGAACACCATCAGGTGTTCGGCCGAACGCGAACATCACCCGAACAGGGTGATGTTCTGCAGAACCCCGAACAGTGGCGAACACTGTTCGCCCAACACTAGCGCCCACCTCCCAACAGCGCCCCGGGCGGCGGCACGGGCCGCACGGCGCTAAAAACGGGCCTGTTCCCCACAGAAGTCTGGTGCAAAAGTTGAGGATGCAAGGACTGGGGAAGAGTTTGTGTGCATGGATAGGGAACTGGCTAATGGACAGAAAACAAAGAGTTGTGGTCAATGGATCGTACTCAAAATGGGAGACTGTTAGCAGTGGGGTCCCACAGGGGTCTGTACTGGGTCCAGTGCTCTTCAATTTATTTATTAATGACCTAGTAGATGCAGTGGTGAGCAATGTTGCTATTTTTGCAGATGATACAAAATTGTGCAGAATCATCAACTCTCAGGAAGATAGTGTCATATTGCAACAGGATCTGGATAGGATGGCTATATGGGCACATACATGGCAGATGAAGTTCAATGTTGACAAATGTAAAGTCATGCATTTTGGTCGTACCAATGGTCTAGCACCATACAAAATAAATGGGACACAGTTGGGGACATCAAACTTGGAGAAGGACTTAGGAGTACTCATCGACAACAAGTTAAATAATCGTACTCAATGCCAAGCCGCTGCAGCTAAAGCGAACAAAATTTTGGGATGCATTAAAAGGGAAATAAAAACTCGAGATGCTAGCATAATATTGCCCCTGTTTAACTCTCTAGTAAGGCCACATCTGGAATATGGAATTCAGTTCTGGGCACCACATTACAAAAAAGATATTGCAGTTTTAGAGCAGGTGCAGAGACGAGCTACAAAATTGATACGTGGGATGGAAGGTCTCGCTTACCAAGAAAGGTTAGATAAACTGGGTTTATTTAGTCTAGAGAAAAGACGCCTTAGAGGAGATCTAATTAACATGTACAAATACATCAGAGGGCAATATAATAGCTTGGCGGATGAGCTTTTTGTCCCTAGGCCTTCTCAAAGGACTAGAGGACATGATCTGCGCATGGAGGAAAAACGTTTTAGCCATTTATTTAGGAAAGGGTTCTTTACAGTAAGAGTGATTAAGATGTGGAATGCATTGCCACAGGAAGTCGTTATGGCAAACTCTATACCTGCATTTAAAGGGGGCTTAGATGCTTTCCTTGCTTTGAAAGACATCCATGGCTACAATTACTAGGTTATGGCTAATGATGTTGATCCAGGGATTTTATCTGATTGCCATCTGGAGTCGGGAAGGAATTTTTCCCTTTTGGGGCTAATTGGACCATGCCTTGTGGGGTTTTTTTCACCTTCCTCTGGATCAACAGGGGTATGTGGGGGACGGGCTGGAGTTGTACTTTGTACTGGTTGAACTCGATGGACGTATGTCTTTTTTCAACCAAAATAACTATGTAACTATGTAACTGTGTTTATCTTGAAGCCAATCCTTACTCTGTCTGTGTATCATTTCCTGACCTCCTCCAGTGCTGGGCATAATGGAAAAAACTACGCTTACGGATCATTACGCGTAATTTTACGCTATTACGCATTACGGAATTACGCTTACGGCGTAGACATTCATTTACGGTACATGTCTGTAATTACGCATAGCCCTTACGCAATTATGCGTAAGAATACCGTAATTCAGGTTGTTACGTTATTGGCTTACGCGTAAATTCCTACTAGCAATTAATGCGGTCATGCTGCCAAGCGGAAAAGTTGACGCATGGATCAATGTTAGGTAGCCGCCGACTTTAAGGGTTAATAGCAAAGCCCCCTTAATTGCTAAGAGCCTCACATTTGGAGAATATATTAAGGAGATCATAAGGAATAAGAGGAAAAAAATTTTTTTCAAAAAGACCTTATAGTTTTTGAGAAAATCGATGTTAAAGTTTCAAAGGAAAAATATATACATTTAAAAACCCGCGACTTTAACGCGTCGGTTAATAGCAAAGCCTGCTTAAAATTTAGGAACACCAAATTCACAGGGTATATTAAGGGGATCAGTGGGAATAAGAGGAAAATTTTTTTTTCAAAAAGACCTTATCGTTTTTGAGAAAATCGATTTTTAAGTTTCAAGGGCAAAAATGTCTTTTAAATGCGGAAAATGTCAGGTTTTTTTGCACAGGTAACAATAGTGTTTTATTTTCATAGATTCCCCCAAGTGGGAAGAGTTTTACTTACTTCGTTCTGAGTGTGGGAAATATTAAAAAAAACGACGTGGGGTCCCCCCTCCCAGACCTCTTTAACCCCTTGTCCCCCATGCAGGCTGGGATAGCCAGAATGCGGAGCACCTGCCGCGTGGGGCTCCGCACCCTGACTATACCAGCCCGCATGGTCCATGGATTGGGGGGTCTCGGAAGGGGAGGGGCAGCCAAGCTTTCCCCTCCCCCTCCGAGCCCTTGTCCAATCCAAGGACAAGGGGCTCTTCTCCACCTCCGATGGGCGGTGGAGGTGGAGGCCGCGATTTCCTGGGGGGGGGGGGGGTCATGGTGGCATCTGGGAGTCCATGGGTGCCAGCATGAATATGGGTGACAGGTGTGGGCGGAGTGGACGGCGGGAGCCGGCTGGGACTTAGCGTGTATGCGGCGGCCGGCGGGTGAGCGGCGAGTGACGTCGGGTGCGGTGGAGTTACAAAGTAACAAAGTTGTTACATTGTAACAACTTTGTTACATTGTAACTGATTAGTATATTTCCGAGGATATTGCGTGGGAACTGGCTTTTAAAGGGACAGGTAAGTATTAATGGTTAATTAAGAATATTAAAGGACTTTTTTCGTGGTTATGTTTTTTGTGCAATTAAAATATTTTTTCTATGTGTTTGTGTGTTTATTTACTTTTAACTCTTAAAGGAAATGGGTAAGGGGTACAAGTACCTCTATACTCATGTCTCCTGGGAGGGGGGGTGGGCATCTGGGGGACCCCTTTTTAAAGGGGACTCCCAGATGCCACCATGAACCCCCCCCCCCCAGGAAATCGCGGCCTCCACCTCCACCGCTCATCGGAGGTGGAGAAGAGCCCCTTGTCCTTGGATTGGACAAGGGCTCGGAGGGGGAGGGGAAAGCTTGGCTGCCCCTCCCCTTCCGAGACCCCCCCAATCCATGGACCATGCGGGCTGGTATAGTCAGGGTGCGGAGCCCCACGCGGCCGGTGCTCCGCATTCTGGCTATCCCAGCCTGCATGGGGGACAAGGGGTTAAAGAGGTCTGGGAGGGGGGACCCCACGTCATTTTTTTTTATATTTCCCACACTCAGAACGAAGTAAGTAAAACTCTTCCCACTTGGGGGAATCTATGAAAATAAAACACTATTGTTACCTGTGCAAAAAAAACTGACATTTTCCGCATTTAAAAGACATTTTTGCCCTTGAAACTTAAAAATCGATTTTCTCAAAAACTATAAGGTCTTTTTGAAAAAAAAAATTCCCTCTTATTCCCACTGATCCCCTTAATATACCCTGTGAATTTGGTGTTCCTAAATTTTAAGCAGGCTTTGCTATTAACCGTTAAAGTCGGCGGGTTTATAAATGTATATATTTTTCCTTTGAAATTTTAACATCGATTTTCTCAAAAACTATAAGGTCTTTTTGAAAAAAAAAATTCCTCTTATCTCTTCTGATCTCCTTAATATATTCTCCAAATTTGAGGCTCTTAGCAATTAAGGGGGCTTTGCTATTAACCCTTAAAGTCGGTGGCTTTTTTACATTATACGGGAGCGTAATATTACGCGATTACGGCAGACTGTGTAATTTCAATGGGAGTTTACTGTCTTACGCGTAATTTGTTACGCGTAATAATGTAACCTAGGGTCTACGCGTAATTAATTACGCGTAATACCGTAACCTTACACGTAACGCTTACGGTGCATTTGTAGTGAATTACGATGCGTAATTACGCTAATGCGTAATTTCGGCCCAGCACTGCCCTCCTCCCAGTCTTCAGACACTCCCACCCAACTCTGCAGTAGAAAGTGCATTGTCCCAGCATGAGGAATATTGGCCAATCAGAAAGCAACCGAGGTGTGGGAGGGAAAACGGGAGGGAAAGAGGCTTCAGCCAATCAGGCTGCATTAGTTATGTCTGAGGGGAAAGTAAAGAAGAAAAAAGAATACCCAGCATGCCCTGCAACTTCCTTTGTGCAGCAGATGTACCAAATAAGAGCCAGGGGACCTGGGGAAAAATATTCTATGGAAAAGAAAACAAGAGTGATTTTAACTTTTGGATTGCCTGGTTAGCATCCTTATTACTTGTTTACCAGATAAAAATAAATAATTTATTTTTGGTTTTGTGCATGACAGTTATACTTTAAAGGGAACTTGAGATGGCGTATGTGAGGGCTGTGTTTATACTTTCCCGGGGCTTTATCCAGCTTCATGAGAATCGTGGGTTCCTTCTGGGCTGTACGGTTCACTTGCTATCCCCTTGGTAATCTGGCCAGCTGCTCTCTTCTGCACATGCACGTACCCTGTGTCATGCTCACGCAGCTGGGTGGGGCTGGGCATGCACAGAAGCACAAGACTGGCCACGACTGGCCATCTTACCAGGGGAGGGGGGAAAACATGTCAGGATATATCCGTCCAAAGTCCAAATAGACTACACTAACTCCCGCTGGCCCAGCGCACGATCACGCGTGCTCCCGCCTTCCGTTAGCCCAGAGATCAATGAATGGGAACTCCGTTCCCATTCATTGAGCTAAGTCCCACTATGAAAGACCAATGCCGTCTACGAGACGGCTCCATCTGTCACAAAGCCCCTGCTGTCCTGTCCACGCATTACTTCCGTTTTGCGTACTAATACCACGGATACCGAAGTGGGCTGCGAGGACATCTAGTGGCCAAAAAGTAAAATTATATCTGGAAATAAAAATTTCCTGATAATGACTTTTTTTTTTACTTTTAAAATTAGCCCCTTACCTTTCACACTCCCCAATAGCTACACAATTTTTTTTAATATACAATAAAAAAATAGGTGGAAGTTGCTCGGATGCATAAGGTGAAACAACACTGAAGGCTGAAGTGGTTAAAGGATGAAAATAAACTGATGATAAAAACAATTGTATCCATCCTCCTTCTCCTAAAAATGACTTTTTTTTAGCTATCCCGCAGTTTTATTTTATATTTAAATCTAGTTTTTACGTTTTACTGTTTCATTGTCTCTGCTCAATGACACCTTCATTGAAGTATGCTAAAGCTCAAAGCTATGAATTATTGACCCTTTTTATCTCTTTCCTGCTCTCAGAAGCAATTTACTGACAGGAAAGTGTTTTATGGCTGTAATTACTAATTAGTGAGGGTTATGCTTTAGTCTGACCCAGTCCCGATCCGTACAGAAACTTGCATACCTGATTTTTAACTCTTTCAGGCAGAGAAAGAAAAAAAGGAACGCAGCCAAGTTATTTGTGTGCTTGGCACTGTACATACACATGTCTATCTCATCATGTCACATGTCACCTCCGCTTTCCTTTAATTATCCCGGTTTTAGCATCAGAAACACTTCCTATATCTATATATTGCTGCGAGGAGGCAGATGAGGCATCACAAGGTACATGGGCAGGAAACAGATCTCCCTCCAATCAGATTCGATCAGAGAGAGATCTGTCTCTTGGTCGATCTTCCTGTACATCATCTGCTGTATGGCCACCTTTAGTGTTACTATACGTCCGTCTGCTTGTTGTTCTTATCTTGTGTGTGAGGTAACTGCAGTTTTTTTTTTTCTTCTGAATTAATTTCTTCCTTTCATCTAAACTGTTGTAAAAATAGCTGTATGCAAACACAGCACAACAAAAGGAAAAGCAGAGGAAAGAACAGGAGTAGGAGGGCAAAATGGTTCCAAGATTGACTAATAATGGCTTCACATGGAGAGCCCAGAAAGTAAGGAATAATGTGCATTGCTTAAATGAGAGGGCAAACAAACAACACTTTCAGAAGTACACTAGAGAAGAAGCGGTGTCAATAAAAATTCAACTCATGAAGCTGAAAATAATAATACGTTGCAGCACTATAGAAAAATGCTTTTTTACCGTTCCTTAGAGTCTTTTAAAACTCGTCTTTCTCCTGTGCTGAAGGGTTTCAGATTGTAAATGCTTTCAGGGGCTTAACTCACAAGATCAGGGAGGTTGGGGGCATAAGCAATTTAGGCAATCAGGAAGGATGCCACCTAGTGCTGAAGGCACTGAATTGTTACTATGTACACCTTATTCTTGTCTGTGTATTTAACCCATTAGCAGCTTCAAACTACATTTTCGTTTGAGAGCCGCTGGTGCATTCGAAACCTCTTTCTGCATATCTCATTTGGCTGCCTAATGTGGGTGGCAGTGAGCAGTTATATTTACCTGTTCTGGCTGCTCTGAACTTCTGACAGGTCTTCTGGGTCCCGATAACATTCGATCACATGATACGCCATTGCTTTGGGACCTGGCGGTGGTTCCATGGCAGTGGTTTTGGCGCTGCAGGAGGTGTCGCGTAAGCTTTGGGACCTGGCGGTGGTTCCATGGCGGTGGTTTTGGCAACGCAGGAGGTATCGCTTATGCCAGGGGTGCCCACACTTTTTGGGCTCGCGAGCTACTTTAAAATTTGCCGAGTCCAGGAGCTCTACCAGCATTTAGGGCTTGATTCACAAAGCGGTGCTAACTGTTAGCACGCCTGTGAAAACCCCCTTAGCACGTCTAAACAATCTTTTCGCGCATAAAACTTTATGCGCGCAAAACTTTATGCGCGTAAAACTTTACGCGCGTACTGCACAGAGCGCAGGGCGCACCGCGCGAAGTGCCCATTAAAGCCTGTGGGACTTAGCGCGCGTAAAACTTTGCGCGCGTAAAACTTTACGCGCGCAAAGTTAGCGCGCGATCTGATTGAGAAATCCGGTGCTAACCTACTTAGCACCCTGGTTAGCGCGTCTAAAGACTTTAGACGTGCTAAGTAGGTTAGCACCGCTTTGTGAATCAAGCCCTTAGGTAGCTAGGTATAGGTGCCTTCAGTACAGGTAGTTAGGTATAGTTGCCTTTAGTATAGATAGCTAGGTATAGGGGCCTTCAATATAGGTAGCCAGGTATAATATAGTTAGGTATAGGTGCCTTCAGTATAGATAGCTAGGTGTAGGGGCCTTCAGTATAGGTAGCCTGGTATAGTATAGTTAGGTGTAGTTGCCTTCACTATAGATAGCTAGGTATAGAGGCCTTCTGTATAGTTAGCCAGGTACTGTATAGTGTAGTTCAGTGGCGTACCTAGGGCATTTGACACCCGGTGCTGGGTATTAAAAGACACCCCCCCCCCCCAAAAAAAATGGGCGGCATTGGAGGCGGAGACCTGTAACATCATGATGCTGCGCTCCACGCTTGGAACGCGGAAATCAGGTAAGTCATTGTCCATGCGCCTCCGGCCACCCCGCACTTGTCTCCGCTATTCTGGAGGGGGAAGAGAGAGGCAGAAGGAGGGGTCCCAGGTGAGGGAGGGGGGGGGATATTTCCCCCCTCCCCACTGCTGCCTCTACAGCCCCTCCATCTAGCCCTGCTTCTCCCTCCTGCTGTACTGCTGTGGGGGGTTGTGGCGACACCCCCTGGGTGTCTGACACCCGGTGCGCCACGCCCCCCTGCGCCCTATTATAGAGACACCACTGGTGTAGTTAGGTGTAGGGGCCTTCAGTATACGTAGCCTAGCCAGGTACAGTGTAGTTAGGTGTAGGGGTCTTCAGTATACAGGGAGTGCAGAATTATTAGGCAAGTGGTATTTTTGAGGAATAATTTTATTATTGAACAATAACCATGTTCTCAATGAACCCAAAAAACTCATTAATATCAAAGCTGAATATTTTTGAAAGTCGTTTTTAGTTTGTTTTTAGTTTTAGCTATTTTAGGGGGATATCTGTGTGTGACTATTACTGTGCATAATTATTAGGCAACGTAACAAAAAACAAATATATACCCATTTCAATGATTTATTTTTACCAGTGAAACCAATATAACATCTCAACATTCACAAATATACATCTGACATTCAAAAACAAAACAAAAACAAATCAGTGACCAATATAGCCACCTTTCTTTGCAAGGACACTCAAAAGCCTGCCATCCATCGATTCTGTCAGTGTTTTTTGCATGCAGCAGCAACCACAGCCTCCCAGACACTGTTCAGAGAGGTGTACTGTTTTCCCTCCTTGTAAATCTCACATTTCATGATGCACCACAGGTTCTCAATGGGGTTAAGATCAGGTGAACAAGGATGTCATGTCATTAGTTTTTCTTCTTTTATACCCTTTCTTGCCAGCCACGCTGTGGAGTACTTGGACGTGTGTGATGGAGCATTGTCCTGCATGAAAATCATGTTTTTCTTGAAGGATGCAGACTTCTTCCTGTACCACTGCTTGAAGAAGGTGTCTTCCAGAAACTGGCAGTAGGACTGGGAGTTAAGCTTGACTCCATCCTCAACCTGATAAGGCCCCACAAGCTCATCTTTGATGATACCAGCCCAAACCAGTACTCCACCTCCACCTTGCTGGCGTCTGAGTCGGACTGGAGCTCTCTGCCCTTTACCAATCCAGCCACGGGCCCATCCATCTGGCCCATCATTTCATCAGTTCATAAAACCTTAGAAAAATCAGTCTTGAGATATTTCTTGGCCCAGTCTTGACGTTTCAGCTTGTGTGTCTTGTTCAGTGGTGGTCGTCTTTCAGCCTTTCTTACCTTGGCCATGTCTCTGAGTATTGCACACCTTGTGCTTTTGGGCACTACAGTGATGTTGCAGTTCTGAAATATGGCCAAACTGGTGGCAAGTGGCATCTTGGCAGCTGCACGCTTGACTTTTCTCAGTTCATGGGCAGTTATTTTGCGCCTTGGTTTTTCCACATGCTTCCTGCGACCCTGTTGACTATTTTAAATGAAACGCTTGATTGTTCGATGATCACGCTTCAATAAAGAGAGCTAGGTGTTGGTGCCTGGGCCACTTACCTCCCTCCAGTTCCAGCGGCGGTGTCTGGGGCCCGTCCTAGTCTCCCCTTCTTCAGACACGGCTAAAGGAACGCTCCGGCTGGTGAAGGGGGCGGCTAGCAGGGTGCATGGATGCATTGTGCCTGCCGCCGCCCCAGCCATGACGTCGTGGCTTCCTCCTCTTCGGCTGAACAGCCTCTCTCCTCCCCGCCTCCTGATTGAACAGAGCCCAGCAGCAGAATCTGACGAGCCGCGGCCAATCGGCAACGTTATACAACTGCTGGCCGCAAAATTTAATGTGACGCGGCCATATGGCCGCGATCTACCAAATAGGCGGTCACGATCTACCGGTAGATCGCGATCGCACCCCTGGCGTAGGCTATGGGACCTATACAAAATGGTTGTGATAGCTGAGATAGCTAGGGAGCTGGTTGCTAACATAGGATTGATTGTTTTTTGTTAAGACTGTAATTGGTGCTTAACTAATTCCGATTTTCATGCAGAAATCCGTTTGGTTGGTTTTTGTAAGCCTCTAATTGGTGCAGAAATTCCTATTTTCATGCAGAAATCCGGTTGTTTTAACTTTAGGGGGCTTCCTTGTGATTAGCGTACAAAAATCTGCATTCCAGCGGAATTAACCATAGCAATTCCGGAATTCCATCGGAACGATGCGACGGAACGGAACCACCAAATTCCGGCCGGAATGGGGTGAGCATCCCTATGTATGAGAGCACCCACTCTATCCTGCCGCCACATACCCTGCCGAGCCTGCCAGGCTGGAGAAGGCACAGTTACCTAGTGGCAGGAGAAATTCAGCCCTGCAGCCATACAGTTTTACTTTATTAGGCTGCTAAATGGTTAATACATGAGCAAGGCATGTCTTGATCTGTGAGACCTGTGCAGCTGCGTGGGTGTTATGCATGCAGGCATTGAGGGGGATACATCCCCCTTCCAAAGATTACCACAATGCCCTATTTTGCCTCCTCCCCTTATGCACCTAATAAATGCAAACCTACCTGGTGCCGTAAGACTGTAGGGATTTTCTGGCCTGAGTTTATAAATACCTCTATTCAAAAATTCTAATTAGGGTGTATTACACCTGAAGGCCAGTGCACGATCCTCCCTGAGGGTCACCACTTCCCCAAGTACAGTATCTAGGTATGATCCAAAGAGGAGGCCCCCAATAGGCATAACATTGAATGTAATAGTGTAGAATGCACACTGCATGTTACAGGGTCTTGTCCCCTTTCCTGGCGCAACATGTAGTGTGCGGCCTGCACTATTAAACACAAGTTTATGCCTATTGAGTGCCTCCTCTGCTCGAATCATACATCATAAATACCTTCCACAGTTTGTTAGATGTGATTTGCCATATGGCAACTTCTGATTGGTCGGCACGGTGGAGAGCCAATCAGAGTATAGAAGCCAGTTATGCCTTATGTTGTCATTGCTCCTCCCACATGCTAATCTGCCATGCACAATCTACCATCCTTATAGTCCATTATTGTCAGGTTTTCAGATTCATAAATTAATAGAGATTTATTAATTGAATAAAAACATAATTAATGTCCTTTAAAAATATAACCTTATAGGATTACATGGTCTATTATAGATATTAGCAGGTGTATCCTGATTTATATTATATATGCATGCTGCATGTTTGATTTATCATATGGATTGTAAGAAATAGATTTCTTTATACTGTTTTATATCAAATGTAATTCTGACTCAAAAAGAAAAGCAAAGAGTTTATTTTCCTCTAAGTTCAGACTGCTGACAAAATGTTCATCAAGGTATACGTGACTATTCTTAATCTTTAGGCAAATCTTAAAAGTTTACTTTGTCTTGGACAATATTGAAGCCATATGTCCTTGTTTACAGTCCAAGGTGCAAGCTGGCCAGAGACAGCTTGGAGTTACAAGGTGAAGAGTCTGATATAGAATTTCTTATAATCTTATTATAATATATGTACGGTATGTTATTATATATAGTATGTCATATATAGCATTGTAATAAGCATTATCCCATATTATTTTATATAGTTAAGTGGATAGTATATGGGAATATATATTTAAATATCATATATCAGCTTATGCTCAATTCCAACTGTTTTCCCCAGAGACGGTCAGAGCTGGCATGTGTATTTTAGTTATAATCATTAAAGGGACTCCGAGCAGTGCAGAAACTATGGAAAGATGCATATCATTTTAAAGCTCTCTTTCTCCTCTTTCCAATGATATATAAACTGCCGCCCTACGCCTTTTAGTTTTCGCTATTTTTGCGATTGAAATTGCTGCGACCGCGATTTCAATCGCGAAAATAAAGACAACTAATAGGTGTAGATCTTTCCATAGTTACTTGTTTTACACAGGACGACACTTTCCCCAGTGTCAGCAGCTCCATTCAGCAGAAAAAGTCGGCCTGTGTAATACAATGTAACTATGGAAAGATGGATATCATTTTAAAGCTCTCTTTCTCCTCTTTCTGGCGACACCTAAATCGTCGCCCTACGTCTTTTAGTTTTCTTTATTTTCGCGATTGAAATCACAAAATAGCGAAAACTAAAAGGCGTAGGGCAGCGGTTTATATATCATTGGAAAGAGGAGAAAGAGAGCTTTAAAATGATATGCATCTTTCCATAGTTTCTGCACTGCTCGGAGTCCCTTTAACTCTTAGGCCAGACACTCAAGAGCTGTAGTTGCTGGGATAAACATTCTTGGGATTATAAATGGTTGTTCTCAAACAGAGTCATAACTTATTGTTGGCCAACTGAATTTGCCCAAAGAGCTAGTCTTAACCAGTTTTATGTGTTACGGGATTAAAAGAAAGGAACCTTTAATGAATTGTCAACATAATGTTGAGCATGGTATTAACAGGTCAATTGGTTATTCTTTTTATTTTTGAATAATATATCTTATACGAGTGTGCCCCCTGCTGGAGGAAATTACACATCCAGAAATAATGTCACATGATTTATATAAAGCTGATAGTTAAATGAGCTAGTTAAATAGAAATTTGAAAGAATACGCCCAGCAACTCCAATTGGATCTTAGTTAATCCGTGGAGGTTGGATTATTGAAAAGAGGGAACATAAATAATGAGTGCATTGGACACTCGGGAGACACTCTCATTTCAAAAAGACACTCTCATCCTTTCAAAAGAAAAGAGACTCTCCTCTGAAGGCACACACTCTCAACCTCTGAAAGAAGGGACATACTTGCAGACAGACAAACGAAAAAGACTCTCACGCCCTACCAGCCTTAAAGAGACTCCGTAACAAAAATTGCACCCTGTTTTTTATCATCCTACAAGTTCCAAAAGCTATTCTAATGTGTTCTGGCTTACTGCAGCACTTTGTACTATCACAGTCTCTGTAATAAATCAATGTATCTTTCCCCTGTCAGACTTGTCGGCCTGTGTCTGGAAGGCTGCCAAGTTCTTCAGTGTTGTGGTTCTGCTATGAACTTCCCCTTTCAGGCCCCTCTCTGCACACTGCCTGTGTATTATTTAGATTAGAGCAGCTTCTCTCTTCTCTCTTATCTTTTACAAGCTGGATAAATCGTCCTCTGAGCTGGCTGGGCTTTCACATACTGAGGAAATTCAGACAAGGGCAAAGCTGTTTGCAGGAAGAAAAGAGCAGCCTGAAACTTCAGTGCATGAGAGATGCAGGGGAAAAGAAACACACAAATGATCTCTTGAGATTCAAAAGGAAGGGTGTATACAGCCTGCTTGTGTATGGATGTATTTTGTATGTGTGGACATACTGTACATCAACCTACTTCCTGTTTTGGTGGCCATTTTGTTTGTTTATAAACAAACTTTTAAAAACTGTTTTTAACCACTTTTAATGCGGCGAGGAGCGGCGAAATTGTGACAGAGGGTAATAGGAGATGTCCCCTAACGCACTGGTATGTTTACTTTTGTGCGATTTTAACAATACAGATTCTCTTTAAGGCCACTCCCAGATCGGGTTAGCAGTGCAGGCCTGCCAAGATTCTTTACTCCATTTTATTGGTAACTATACATTTTTAATCATATCAAAGCCAACTAAGTTAGGGGCTTGGATTTTCAATGATTCTATACCTAGTATAGAATACCCTGAACATGTAACCTTCCTGGAATTGCAACTAGGAATATCCGTGTTTGATTTGGGTTCATTTTCCTCTACATTTTTGATTAATGTATGTTTTTCCTCCAAGCTTATAACTTGTTAGAAAGAGATAAAAGATTGGTTGACATATAAGGGTTTCATTTACAGATCAGGTCGTAATTGCATAATTTCATATCTTTTTCCTTTGATTTGAAATCAAATTCTTTTTATAAAATAAGTGTTTACAGATCAGTAAACTTTAAACTTGTTTATATATTGAGGTTTTTAGACCAGCTAGGTCTGCTTCTATATTTTTCTTTCGTTAGATTGTTCATTGCAATCAAGCCTTGCAAATAAGATGAAATATCTGCCATCTTGTGGTTATACAGCCTATTGTGATTGATTGATTGATTGATTTTATTGGTTAATATCTGTGGTCAACTTTGGTTTGAAGTGTATAGTCAACTTATACCAAGAAGTACCTTGTGGGTATTATTATTTGGTGGTTATTGTTTGATTCGTATTATGTGATTTGTAATCATTCTGACAACTTTTATATATTTAATAAATTAACCTATTTTAGTTCCTGGACGTAGAAACTACGTCCAGGAACCATGCCCGCTACCGCGCGCTCCCGCGGCCGATCGCGTGCGTGCACGTGCGCTCCCGACCCGTGGTTCGTTAGCCAGGCAATCAGTGAATCGGGCTATGGTGCCCGATCACTGATTCCTCTTCCCTGCTGAAAAAGCGTCAGCTTCTCTCGGAAGCTGCGCTTTTTCTGGCTGTTGCCTCCCTGTAAAGGATTGCGGAATGGCCGCCGCGTGCTCTGATGGCGTGGCGGCCGTTTCCGCGTCCAGTCCGGTGGTTTACGCGCGGCAACATGTGTCTGACCTGGTGCAGCCTTCCTGTGCACATAGGCTGAGGAATACACGCGCGCGCGTGCAGCGAGACAGGAGCTTTATGGGAAGCAGAGAGGGATCAGCTGACTCCCTTGGTCAGCTGATCCAAGTTTGGATCCGGATTGGCTGGAAGGGTCTGGGCGGTGCTGGGCAGCGCTGCACTATATAACCACTCGTCCCTCAGTCTCACATCGTCTGCCGTTGCAAATGCTTATGTGTTAGCACACAGACCTCAGTCAGATCCTACAGTGTGGTTGAACCAGGAAGGACCTGGGAATCCACACTGAGCTAGAATACTTTCTCATGCTTATTCTATGTTATGCTTTAGACCAGTTCCAGGGTGTTGTGACTACGGACCTCACACCCAAGACCAGGATACTGTGTCAGTTCTATGTTATGCTTTAGACCAGTTCCAGGGTGTTGTGACTACGGCCCTCACACCCAAGACTAGGATACTGTGTCAGTTCTATGTTATGCTTTAGATCAGTTCCAGGGTGTTGTGACTACGGACCTCACACCCAAGACTAGGATACTGTGTCAGTTCTATGTTATGCTTTAGACCAGTTCCAGGGTGTTGTGACTACAGACCTCACACCCAAGACTAGGATACTGTGTCAGTTCTATGTTATGCTTTAGACCAGTTCCAGGGTGTTGTGACTACGGACCTCACACCCAAGACTAGGATACTGTGTCAGTTCTATGTTATGCTTTAGACCAGTTCCAGGGTGTTGTGACTATGGACCTCACACCCAAGACTAGGATACTGTGTCAGTTCTATGTCATGCTTTAGACCAGTTCCAGGGTGTTGTGACTACGGACCTCACACCCAAGACTAGGATTCTGTGTCATTTCTATGTTATACCTTAACCCGGTTCCAGGGCATAGAGAATAGGCCCTTACACCTAGTTAGGGCAAGCCAGTTTATATTAGCAGCAGGGCTTCCTGCAACCAAGCCTAGGCCCCTCTCCTAGGGAGCCTTTGGCCTAGGGATTCACCCACAGTCTGAGGTGAAATCCCTACTTCTTCATACCTCCAGTTCCTCTGGCGGTTCTCTCTCAAAGTGCTACTGTTACATTGTACACTCATATCTCAGGTGTCCAGAGGTTAGACATACCTGGATTATTAGTGATTCTGCAGATCATTCATAATCTGTTGTATATCTGCATTACTGGTGAATCTGCAGACCACCAATAATCAGATTCTCTCTGCGTGTTGACACCAATCGTTACACTCCCCCATGCGTCTCTCTAAGCGTATGTTACGCTTAGAGTGATGTCATGTAAACAAACTCATGGCCGCCATCTTGTGGCCAAAAAGTAAAACTACAACTAAAAGTAAAAAAAATAAAATTCAAACACACATTTACATTATAAATCTCTTGTTTACATCCCACCCTCCCAAAACTACCCAAGTAAAATGTTTAATATAAAAAAAAAAAAAATTACAATAAAAAAAAAACATGTAAATATTTACCTAAGGGTCTAAACTTTTTAAATATCAATGTAAAGATGAAATATTTCTATATTTTTTTTATTTTAAACTTGTAAATAGTGATAGATGCAAAACGGAAAAAATGCACCTTTATTTCCAAATAAAATATTGTCGCCATACATTGTGATAGGGACATAATTTTAACGGTGTAATAACCGGGACATATGGGCAAATACAATACGTGAGTTTTAATTATGGAGGCATGTATTATTTTAAAACTATAATGGCTGAAAACTGAGAAATAATGAATTTGTTCCGTTTTTTTCTTATTCTTCCTGTTAAAATGCATTTGCAGTAAAGTGTCTCTTAGCAAAATGTACCCCCCAAAGAAAGCCTAATTGGTGTCGGAAAAAACAAGATATAGATCAGTTCATTGTGATAAGTAGTGATAAAGTTATAGGCTAATCAATGGGAGGTGAACATTGCTCAAGTGAAAACGACGGAACGCGAATGGGTTAATTATTCTAAAAGTAAAGAGTTGTCCTGACCAGGGCCGGCGCTACCATTAAGGCAAAGGAGGCAGCTGCCCCAGGGCCACAGAGCTTGTAGGGGCCCCCAGTGGCTACAAGAGGAAAAAATTTTTTTTAAATCGGCCTTATAGTTTTTGAGAAAATCGATTTTAAAGTTTCAAAGGAAAAAAAAACACATTTAAAAACCTACCGACTTTAATGGTTAATAGCAAATCCACCTTAAATGCTAGAAACCCTAAATTTGCAGGATATGTTAAGGAGATCATTAGGAATAAGAGGGAAAAACAATTTTTCAAAAAGACCTTATAGTTTTTGAGAAAATCGATTTTAAAGTTTAGAAGGAAAAAAGTATAGTTTTAAATGCGGTAAATGTAACTTTTAGTAGCAAACCTAACGGTAGTGTAATTTTACATGCATCAAACGAAAGCGCAATAAATTTCCTGACGGGGTTTCCAGGGGGTCTATACGCAGCCGCAGCGCTTTGGCCAGGGATCGCTATACAGCCGCAATATGGCTGTATGAAGATCCCTGGCATTTTTTCCTATTTTCCCAAATTTTTTTTATGTTTAGAGTGTGGGAATTTAAAAAAAAAAAATTATGTGGGGTCCCCCCTCCTGAAACTTTTTAACCCCTTGTCCCCCATGCAGGCTGGGGTAGCCAGAATGTGGAGCTCTGACCGATTGGGGCTTCACACCCTGTTATACCAGCTGCAAAAAAGGTCCCCTAATGCCGATTTTTGTTCCGGGGTATCTGTTGGGGGGCCCCCCAGGTTTATTTTGCCCTGGGGCCCCATTGTTGCTTAAACCGGCTCTGGTCCTGACTTTTCATTCTTTGTTCCAGTAGCTTGAGAAACTCGCTATAAGAACTTAAGGTTGGGCGTTTTAATTTAACAAGACTCCTCCCATTATTTTTTGTAAGAGGCCTTTATGTTGTACATACGGTTATAGTTTATATAAACGTGTTGTATAAACGCCTGACATTATATGAACTAAAAGGATGAGTCTTGGCAAACCATAAATTCGGAAAAATTCTAGAAAGTTCAATACTTTATTCAGGAGTGCAAGCCATTCAGCAAATTTTGACAGACTGCTGCCAGCACAGCAGGTAAGTTCAAAGTCACAGGAAGGAAAATAACTTCCTGCCCATGTCCTTCCGTCTTCTGCTACTCGTCATTATGAGCCAGTACATGCTGTGTCAGTAGTGTATTTAGGGAAAAAAAGCCCATATGGCAAACACAAGCTGTGCCCACAAAGGGGGGGGGGGGGGGGGGTTCACCCAACAGAAATCTTAAGGTGTATTCTCAGTTGGTTACGTCCAAGTTGAAGTGAAGCAGTGCCTGTAAGAGTAAACAATGTCAATAATTCACAAAAGCAAAGGGATTGGAGAAGGTTAAGAAGCACTCCTTGTTGGCAGAGCTGGTATTGCTGATAGATCTTTCTCGTCTCAGTGATGTCCAGCACTGCACCTCCTGCCTCTGCACTGATCTCCTCTGTTTACTGCCAGAAATGTCATGTGATGCTGGAGAGCTGCTGTGACCTCTGAGGGAGAGAGGAGATACAGTATCTATATGGGTTACACCAGTAATGCTCCCCCCATATCTTTAAAGTACGAGGCTCCTGTGACACATGTCCTACATGCTTCCCTCTAGACACGCCTCTGTGCACGGTTTTCTTTATGTATGTGTAACGATTGGTGTCAGCAAGAACAGATTTCTCTGATTATTGGTGATCTGCAGTATCACCAATAATACAGACGCTATACCTGATTATGTGTGATCTGCAGAATCACCAATAATACTGGTATAACCAGGACCAGGACAACCAATGTGAGGATATGTGTTTGGTGCAATGAGAGAGATACTCGCTATTCCCAGAGGAGCTGGGAGATAGGAGTATATCTATGTAACACAGGAATACAAACTCCAGCAAGCTGGAGATACAGACAATAGAGAGAGAGTTCACCCGAGGAGCGGGTGGAACTATGATACAACAAGTGTACTGATCACCCGAGGATTGGGTGATTCAGACTGTACTGTAGTCACTATTACCTGAGGGGCAGGTAAAGAGGATGGTATAGTAGTGACTATTCACCTGGGGAGCAGGTGATTCAGACTGTACTGCAACTACTGACCACCTGAGGAGCAGGTGATTCAAATAGTACTGCAGCTAGTATTCACCGGTGAAGCAGGTGATACTGGCAGAGAATCCCTCACTAGTGACTAGGCTCACTGGTGAGGATAGGAGAGTCAGACAAGCAGGTTTGGCAACGAGAGGACAGATACGGTACAGAGACGGAAAGCTGGATCAGAGTAGTGTTTCAGGCAGGGTCGGCAACTATATCAGATAGACAAAGGTACAGGATCAGAAAACAGAAGAGTAGTCAAGCTAGCAGAAGGTCATAACAAATAATACAATTCAATTAGTACTTTAAGCTATCAACAGAATCTGGCTAAGTGTGGATCCCCAGCTCCAGCTGGTTCTAGCACACTTTGGGATCTGACTAGGTCTGAGTGCTAACACGTAGCATTTGCAACAGCAGACGCAGAGCAACTAAATGACTGGATAACTGAATGACTGCAAGCGCTCCACAGCGCCGCCCCAGTCACTCAGCCAATCCGGAGCATAGCTGGAGTCAGCTGATCGCCTGATCAGCTGACTCCCCTTCTAGTTGCATAAAGGTCCTGTCACCTGGCGCGCGCGCGTAGCCCTTAGTCTGTGAGCAATAGAAGGACCAGGCAAAGCACCAGCGTGTTACCGCGTGGCGGAGACCCTGGCTGCGATGCGGAGATAGCCGCCATGCCGCTTGCTGTTGCGGCTGTATCTCCCCTATCCATTACAGTATGGCTTTTGCAGAAGGGAAAAGTGAGTCCTTGATGTTAGTAAAATAGTTCTACAGTACACTTTCTCTGTATTTTATTTTTTTACAGTTTTAATAAAGAATAAGATGAGGACATTTCCCTTCCGACAGAACAGATGTCCAATTGGGAAATATCTCCTCAACTCCTGCTCTTGTGACAGTTATACAATTTTGGACATTCCTTCACTTTGTGTTCCACGCCAACTGTCAGAGGAACAGAAATGTTTGTCTAACCCTTTCACGTACTTTCCAAAACCAATAAACAGGCTTGGCTGTAGTTTTGTGGTAAAGAGCCTAGAGCCATAATACATGATATAACTTCTGCAATTATTGAAGAGCAATTGAGAATGTTTTTGTTAGTATTCTGCCTCCCTTTAACCTGTAGAGAGAGGTACAATCTTAAATATGGCATAGAAGGGGAGAACTCTGTCTCTCATTTTACAGTCCTGGCCAAAAGTTTTGAGACTGTCAAAAATATTGGAAATTAGAAAAGTTGGTGCTTAAGTTTTTATAATAGCAATTTGCATATACTACAGAATGTTCTGAAGAGTGTTCAGATGAATTGCATAGTCCTTCTTTTCCATGCAAATTAAATGAATCCCCAAAAAAACTTTCCACTGCATTTCATTGCTGTCATTAAAGGACCTGCTGAGATCATTTCAGGCCCAATTCACACTAGAGCGTTTTACCGGCGATTTCAGCAAAACGCTCAAGCGCTATGGGCCCGTTCTTACTTGGGAGATTTGCGTTAATCGCCAGTGATTAACGCAAATTGACAAACGCAAACGTGTAGCCCACACAATTTTCATGCGATTTCCCGGCAATCGCGTTTCAGTGCTATAGAAGCGCTAAACGCGATCGCATAAAAATCCCTGCAGTGTCCAGTGATTTTTCCACGTTAAATAACGGAAAAATCACTCCCGCAAAACGTTTTGTGCTTTTAAGTGTGAATGGGACCTCAGTAATCATCTTGTTAACTCAGGTGAGAATGTTGATGAGCACAAGGCTGGAGATCATTATGTCAGGTTGATTGGGTTAGAATGGCTGACTTGACATGTTAAAAGGAGGGTGATGCTTGAAATCATTGATCTTCCATTGTTAACCATGGTGACCAGCAAAGAAACGCATGCAGCCGTTATTGCGTTGCATAAAAAAATGGCTTCACAGGCAAGGATATTGTGGCTACTAAGATTGCACCTAAATCAACAATTTATAAGATCATCAAGAACTTCAAGGAAAGAGGTTCAATTCTTGTTAAGAAGGCTTCCGGGCGTCCCAAGAAAGTCCAGTAAGCGCCAGGATCGTCTCCTAAAACGGATTCAGCACCGGGATCGGAGTGCAACCAGTGCAGAGGATGCTCAGGGATGGCAGCAGGAATGTGTGAGCGCATCTGCACGCACAGTGAGGTGAAGACTTTTGGAAGATGGCCTGGTGTCAAGAAGGGCAGCAAAGAAGCCACTTCTCTCCCAAAAAAACATCAGGGACAGATTGATCTGTTGAAAGTATGGTGAATGGACTGCTGAGACTGGGACAAAGTCATATTTTCCGATGAAGCCCCTTTCCGATTGTTTGGGGCATCTGGAAAAAGGCTTGTCAGGAGAAGAAAAGGTGAGCGCTATCATCAGTTCTGTGTCATGCCAACAGTAAAGCATCCTGAGACCATTCATGTGTGGGGTTGCTTCTCATCCAAGGAAGTGGGCTCCCTCACAATTTTGCCCAAAAATACAGCCATAAATAAAGAATGGTACCAAAACACCCTCCAACAGCAACAGTTTGGTGAAGAACAATGCATTTTCCAGCACAATGGAGCACTGTGTCATAAGGCAAAAGTGATAACTAAGTGGCTCGGGGACCTAAACGTTGAAATTTTGGGTTCATGGCCTGGAAACTCCCCAGATCTTAATCCCATTGAGAACTTGTGGTCATTCCTCAAGAGGCGGATGGACAAAAAAAAAAAAACTAATTCTGAGAAACTCAAAGAAGTGCTTATGAAAGAATGGGTTGCTATCAGTAGGGATTTGGCCCAGAAGTTGATTGACAGCATGCCCAGTCGAGTTGCAGAGGTCCTGAAAAAGAAGGGCCAACACTGCAAATACTGACTCTTTGCATAAATCTCATGTAATTGTCAGTAAAAGCCTTTGAAATGTATGAAGTGCTTATAATTCTTTTTCAGTACATCACATAAACAACTGAAACAAAGATCTAAAAGCAGTTTAGCAGCAAACTTTGTGAAAACAAATATTTTTGATGGTCTCAAAACTTTTGGCCAGGACTGTACTTGTTCTTTTCAAAGGTACCAGTTAGCTGCTATTTTCAGTTGTGCCAGTTAGCTGCCATTAACAGAAGTCACGCTGACGGTCTGATCCATATTTATAATGTCTTTCTTTGTAGAAGCAGGTAAGGAAGTCACAGGACAATGTGGGCCCAGAGACCTAACTACAGAGTAGCAGCCCCTGTGACTGCAGGGGGTCCCAGAGCTTTAAGGGGTTCCCAACTACTACTTCCCTTCCTCTGATAAAGGGGTCCAGCCTTCAGATCAGGTGTTTTTGTGGCTACACTTGTTACAGGTATGAAGTTTGTGTTGTCCACACTTGTTTTATGAAGCTTACAAAATAGGCCCAAAGGCTGTGAGGGTCACCAGGAGTAAGCAAGGGAAAGAGTGTGAACAATAGGGGGGGCCCGTCAAAGTTTTGCTGAGGGGCCCCATAATTTGTAGTTATGCTCCTACAGGCCTATTTGTCTATGTGAAGGATAGAAAAATGTCCTCTTTCCATCAAATAATCTTTTTTGGTGGCTAGAGATCATCTATGATATGCAAATACTTTTAAATGTATATGCAATATATACAGTTTGAAAATGGACCAATCAATTTAAACCCAGGTTTAAAGTGATTGGTCCATTTCCAAGCTGCATATATTTGCATAAAAATTTACATACATTTGCAGCAACTCTGAAAAATGTGCATATCATTGATCATCCCTATTGGAGACTTGATGCATAAAAACATCAATAATGTGTTTTCTTTAGGTAGGATTATACTCCCAAAACTAAAATGTCAGTAACTACTATTAGTTACATAAAATAATATTTGAAAGCATTTCCAAGTATTCCCTATGTGTAAAATGGTTTATTTTCTCTGCAAAGAGCAGTAGAAGCTTCTTTATCTGTTGTCCTCAGCAAAGGAAAGAATCTCCCTGTGGATGTGCTTTCACTCTGCCCCCTCTCTTCCTCTGCTGAATAGTCACATCACTCTGGCAACAGCTGGCAACTTCATCAGAAGAGGAGGGGGGCAGAGTGAAGACACAGGCAGAGAGATTCTTGCCTTTGCTCATGACAAGAGATACGCAAGCTTCTACTGCTTTCTGCAGTAAGAATAAATGATTTTACACACATGGACTACTTGGGAATGCTTTCAAATGTTCTATTATGTAACTAACAGTAGTTACTGAAGTTTTAATTTTGGGAGAAATATCCCAATTTAAAGCGGGAAAAAAGATTGATACTTACTGGGAATGCTACTGGATAATCTAGAAGCTTCCCGAATCCCCTTGAGCTCATCGTTCTAGCGCTGGGACCCTCTGAGCCTATTCAACAAGAGTTTGTCAAATAGGTTTGCATGGCTGCGCTCCCATTCTTGAAGATAATGAATGAAGTCTGTTGATGCAGGTCACAACTCCTTTACCAACTTAGTCATTTTAACAGCGGTTCCAATTTTCTTGCTTGCTAGTGGTTTAAAAGGAATTTTTTGACAAGTTTCAAAATATCACCAAGGAAAAAACTCATGAGAAAAAGTGAATGGCATAAACAGACCCTTATTCAATTCACTTTGGACCTGATCCAATTCACTTCTTCTCCTAAGTTTCTTCTTGGAGGTCATTTTTCATCTTCTGTTGATAATAACTCTTTGGTATGCTGCAATTGAAAACAAGATACTGCCAAAAATAGTAAAGTATTTTCTTGCTTGCTGGTGGCATGAAAGGTGTTTTATTGATAAGATATGAAAATATTATCAAGGTGAAAACTTGAGGAAAAACTGGATTAGGCCCTTAAGGCCCATATAAAATTAACTTTTTCTCCCAAGTCTTCTTCTAGGAGATAATTTTTCATCTTCTATTTAAAATAACTTTCCAGGGCTCTTCATCTGAAAAAGTACCGAAAGGTAGGTGAAGAAGTATCGACAAAATAATTTTGTGTATTATCTTGCTTTCTGGTGGCTTAAAGGGGAACTGAAGAGAGAGGTATATGGAGGCTGTCATGTTTATTTCCTTTTAATCAATACCAGTTGCCTGGCAGCCCTGCTGGTCTATTTCTCTGCAGTAGTATCTGATTAAAACCAGAAACAAGCATGCAGCTAGTCTTGTCAGATCAGACTTATAAGTCTGAACCACGGAAACACCTGATCTGCTGCATGCTTGTTCAGGGGCTATGGCTAATAGTATTAGAGGCAGAGGATTAGCAGGGCTGCCAGGCAACTGGTATTGTCTAAAAGGAAATAAACATGACAGCCTCCATATACCTCTCTCTTCAGTTCCCCTTTAAAGGGAATTTTATTGAAGTTTGAAAATATCACCTAGGAGAAAACTCAAGGGATAAAGTTAATTGCATATTTTAAAGCTTTTATCCTAGGAGATAACTTTTCATTTTCTTTTTAAAATAATTTTGCAGCACTTGCAACTGAAAAAGTACCAAAAAGTAGATGAACAAGTGCCGTATATACTCGCAAGCAAGCCGAATTTTGGACCCACAAAAAGTGGGTCAAAAGTTATGGGGTCGGCTTGCTTGCGAGTGATGTGACTGAGGGTCGCAGCTCCCCTTCCCCTCCTGGGCATGATACTAGCTATCCTGGGCACGATACTAGCTATCCTGGGCATGATACTAGCAATCCTGGGCACTATACTAGCTATCCTGGGCACTATACTAGCTATCCTGGGCACTATACTAGCTATCCTGGTCACTATACTAGCTATCCTGGGCACTTTACTAACTATACTGAGGCACTACCTTCCCATACTGGGCACTATACTAGCTATCCTGAGCACTATACTAGCTATCCTGGGCACTATACTAGCTATCCTGGGCACTTTACTAACTATACTGGGCACTACCTTCCCATACTGGGCACTATACTAGCTATACTGGGACACACTGGGGGGGATCATGCGGCCAGCATTTCCTACCCCCGGCTTATATGAGAGTCAATCATTTTTTTCTGGTTTTTCAAGCAAAAGTTGGGGGGTCGTCTTATATGCGGGTCGGCTTGCTTGCGAGTATATACGGTACTGTCAAAATTATTCTGAGTGTCTTCTTGCTTGCTGGTGGCTTCTTTAACCTCCTTAGCGTTCTGGACGAGCTGAGCTCGTCCAGAGACGCCGGAGGGTGCCGCTCAGGCCCTAGTGGGCCGATTTTAACAATTTTGTTTTAACACGCAGCAAGCACTTTGCTTGCTGCGTGAATGTAGACGATCGCCGCTGCTCACCGCCGATGCGCCGCTATCCGCCGCGTAACGAGCGCCCCCCCCCCCAGACCCCGTGCGCTGCTTGGCCAATCAGTGCCAGGCAGCGCTGAGGGGTGGATCGGGACTCCCTATGACGTCACGACATCGTTGACATTGATTACGTCATTCCGGTCGGGGGAAGCCCTGACGGAGATCCCGTTCAGAACAGGATCTCCTGACGGCCATCATTGCCGGCGGCGATCGGAGGGGTGGGTGGGATTCCGCTGGGAGGGGGGTATCATGTAGCTAGCACTAGGCTAGCTACATGATTCAAAAAAAAATTAAGTTTAAAAAACCATGCACAGCCGTGTGGCTGCACATTATCAGAACGCCAGGGAAGTTAAAGGATACCCGAAGTGACATGATGAGATAGACATGTGTATGTACAGTGCCTAGCACACAAATAACTATGCTGCGTTCCTTTTTTTCTTTCTCTGCCTGAAAGAGTTAAATATCAGGTATGTAAGTGGATGACTCAGTCCTGACTCAGAGAGGAAGTGACTACAGTGTGACCCTTACTGATAAGAAATTCCAACTATAAAACACTTTCCTAGCAGAAAATGGCTTCTGAGAGCAAGAAAGAGGTAAAAAGGGGAATTTCTTATCAGTGAGGGTCACACTGGTAGTCACTTCCTGTCTGAATCAGGACTGAGTCAGCTACTTACATACCTGATATTTAACTCTTTCAGGCAGAGAAAGAAAAAAAGGTACACAGCATAGTTATTTGTGTGCTAGGCACTGTACATACACATATCTATCTCATCATGTCCCATGTCACCTCGGTTATCCTTTAAGGGAACTTAAACTGAGAGGGATATGGATGTTTCCTTTTAAAGAGAACCCGAGGTGGGATTCTCACAACAAAATCCCCCTACAGAGGCTGGCTCTGCCTATTGAGCCCAGCCTCTGTTGCTAATCAGATCCCCCCTAAATCCCCCCTGCTCTCAGCCAGACCCCATAAATCTCAGCCGCGCTGCCGACACGCAGCGTGTCAGCAGCGGCTGTGTTTAGCTTCCGAACGTCAGTCTCCGCTCTCCCCCGCCTCCTGTATCGGTCCGGTCCCCGCCCACGTCCCTTCCCTCCACGCTGATTGGAGGGAAGGGACGCAGGCAGGGACCGGAGCTCTGCAGGAGGCGAGGGGAGCGCCGAGACTGACGTTCGGAAGGTAAACACAGCCGCACAGCGCGGCTGTGATTTATGGGGTCTGGCTGAGTGCAGGGGGGATTTAGGGGGGATCTGATTAGCAACAGAGGCTGGGCTCGATAGGCAGAGCCAGCAGAGCCGGGACAAGGTCCTCCAGCACCCAAGTCTGAGACACCAAAGTGCGCCCCCCCATTCCTCCCACCCCAGCCGTCACATACTGATTGCTATTAGACTAAGAGGCGCCCTAGGGCCTCCAACGCCCCCAACACCTTAATCTCTAGTTATCTGGCTTGCAGTCACTGCCATGTATCCTCTTTTCTTATTTCTCTCTGCTTCACCCACTATAGGGGAATGATAGCTGAGTGAGTTGTGTGCCCCCTCCTACACTGCACCCTGAGACTGGAGCCTCTCTTGCCTCTGCCTCGGCCCGGCCCTGAGAGCCAGCCTCTGTAGGGGATTTTGTTGTGAGAACCCCGCCTCGGGTTCTCTTTAAAGGGAACCAGAGATTAACGATTCACACAAAATAAACATATCAGTTGATAGTTTGTAAAGAATAAATGCTCTACCTGATAATTTCGCCACTGTGGTGTGCCTTTTTGAGTGTTTTTTATCCATTATTGCTCGAGGAAATATCCAATATGGCCGCCGGCTCATATCTCTTCTGCTTCCAGGTTATAAACTGTTCTGGATGTGCTGTATAGGCTATATGAGACTATAGACAAGCAGGGCTGCTGCAGCAGGCTTTCATCTGTGTGCTTTCAACTATTATTCTGGTATGCTGTGTGGCTGCCTGTAGGAAGTGTCTCTCATAGAAATGAAACTGCATACAGTAGATAATGACTGGCTACACAATGCACATAGATAAACTTGTCTGTTTCAGAGCTTCTTTCTCGGCAGCAGCAGCCCCTCCCATGTCAACAGCTCTGAGTAGGGGGCCAGTAGGGGGCAGGCTTGGGCTTTAAAAGACTCCACAGAAGAGTGACTCAGCTATAATGATTCCAGGTCAAACCTAGACTGAGCCAGTCGGTGGATTCTTATCACAGTTGATAACAGATAGATTAGACTGAGAAGAATAAAACTAAAAGCAGGGTAGGTGTTTACTGTCATGTTCCCACTGATAAATGTAATAAAATACATGAGGGTGCTTCATCTCTGGTTCTCTTTAAAGTGGGATTGTCACCATAAAAATCAAATCTCAACAGCAACTGGTCTGAGAGTATTAAGTGATAAATATGCTAATCCTGCATTCAAAACTTTCAAAACTTTTTCTGCTGTTATGGTTTGAAGCTATCACATACCTTAGGAGCACTGGCCCTTTAATAGCCATTGCCATTCAGTTGCATGCTGGGGGTTCTTTTTATCTATAATATATTCCTCCTCTTCTCTTAATTCCCCTGTCTAGCTGCCTAGCTGAAACACAATCCTCTGCTCACTTGTGTTTACAAGCAAGGCTGAGGTGACTCAGCGATTGGAAGAGAAAAAAAAAGTTAAGGGAAGAAATGACATCAGTATTTAGCCTCAAACTGTGGGCAAAAGACATGGCCCCCCACCAGGAACATAATTCTCTTCATTTACTATATAAAGATCACTGAAATCAAAATGTGGACAGTACAATACATGTGTTATGTATGTAGATCAAGTATTTAGCTACTTATATATGTGTGTGTTTTTTTTAATCCCTGGGATAGTATGGCTAATCCTCCTACTTTAAACAATACCAGTTGCCTGGCAGACCTGATGATCAATTTGGCTGTAGTAGTGGCTGATTCACATACCTGAAACATGCAGCTAATCCAGTCTGACTTTAGTCAGAGCACCTGATCTGCATGCTTGTTGAAGGGTTGTGGCTAAAAGTATTAGAGACACAGGATCAGCAGAAGAGTCAGGCAACTCGTATTATTTTAAAAGAAAAAAATCCATATCCTTCTCAGTTTAGGTTCCCTTTAAAGCACATGTGTCGAACTTCAGGCCTGAAGGGCCAGATCCATTCCAGTGTTTAGGATGGACTGAGAAAGGAATGTGTTCTACCTGATGGACCACACCTTTCCTGATTCAGACCCATCAATTCATTTGAGCTGTATCAAAAATGTGTGAGGACCTCGGCCCTCGTAGGACCGGTTTGACATACCTGCTTTAAAGGAAACCTGAGATCATGGAAAAGAAAAATTTTACATACCTAACCTGGGGCTTCTTCCAGCCCCATTCAGGCTGGTCGGTCCCTCGCCGTCCTCCCAGGCTCCCTGTATCCTCTGCTAGGTGGCCTGGTAATTCCTCCAGTCAGGGGTGAAGTGCGCATGCGCAAGCCGGTCATGCCCCATCGCACTCCCATCACTGGGAGTGCAGGTGCAGAACACTCCTGGGCACGGGAGTGTGAAGGAGGAGCGCATGCGGCCGGTCTGCGTCTGCGCTGACTGGACCTGACTGGCCCGGGCTGTCTAGCGGAGGATCCAGGCGAGCTGGGAGGGCGGCGAGGGACCCATCAGCCTGCAGGGGGCTGAAGGAAGCCCCAGGTATGTATCATTTTTTTCCATCATCTTAGGTACACTTTAACTATAGGCCTGACATGGCACCAAATTGAAAGGTTTACAAATTGGAACAGAGTGCCTATTTAAAGGAACACTCCAGGAAAAAAAAAGTAAGCACTCAAAATCTAACAGAACCGACAGGTTTTGGACTAGTCCATCTCCTCATGGGGGATTGGCAGGGTTTTCTTTGTTTTCAAAAGCATTTCCTGAATGACATAGTGTGCAAGTGAGTAGGGAGGTTGGCTGGTATCTTACTATTTTGGCAGTTAAACTGCCATTCAGGAAATTCTTATGAAAACAAAGAAAACCTTGAGAATCCTCCGTGAAGAGATGGACGACTCCAAAAGCTGTCAGTTCTGCCAGATTTTAACTGCTTACTTTTTTCACTGGAGTGGTCCCTTTAAGGTAAACTGATATAAAGTGGAAAAGCAGCATGTGGTCTACAAGACAGAATGTTAAATTCTTTTTATAAGCCACGGAAGTCCTGTTTTGTAGGCTAAGGAGGAGAGGGGTCATCTGTCTTGCTATCAACACACAGTTTAAAAGCCGGCATTATTTGGTATTTACTCTTCATTTTAAACAATGTGCACGGTTTTCACTCAGTATTTAATCCATTTTCAGCGCTACATCTAATTGCTTTTTCATTGTTCATTGCACATTGACTAGAAGAGAAGAATTGAAATCACGGCTGTCTCACCTGAATCACTGTACTCACCCATAAATATACTTCAGTCTGCCACCTTCAACTCCGGCCTACTAATATCTTCCTCTTCTTCTGGAAGTGTAGCAGACTGATGAAGATGTATAACACTCACAGATACGTATACTGCAGGAAATAATTATTCAATTCACTTTTTTTCCCTAAGTTTTCTCCTAGGTGATATTTTGACACCTTATCAATAAAATGCTTTTTAACCACTTGAGGACTGCAGTGGTAAACCCCCCTAAAGACTAGAGCAATTTAACTAAATGGGCCACTGCAGCTTTAAGGCATAGCTGCAGGCCTGTACAACACAGCACACAAGTGACCCCCTTCCCCTTTTCTCCCCACCAACATAGCTCTCTGTTAGTGGGGTCTGATCGCCCCCATCAGTGTTTGTTTGTTTTTTTATATAAATATTTATGTTTACATTCTTAATAAAATTACCTATTTGTTTATTTATAATCCCCCTGCTCCCTCCCTCCCTCCCCCCCCCCCCCCCAGCCAGCCAATGACGCGATCAGCTGTCATAGGCTTCAGCCTATGAGAGCCGATCACTCTCTTGTGTGACAGGGGGACAGCCGTGTCACACGGCTGTCCCCAGTACAGCGCTGCCGCCGATCGCAGCGCTGTACTCAGTAGAAAGAAGGCGGTTTTGCTGTCTGACAGTCTCGCCGCTTGGACACTGAAGGCGGGGCGGAGCTCCGCCCCCCAAGCAGGAGATGCGCGCGCAGCCTCCCAATTGCATGACATTTTTCATGCCTTGTATAGGTATATGCATAGCCTTCCAATGGAAAACCCCTTCCCTTGATATCTCTCTGGTTGCTCAGCATTTAGATATGATTATGATCATGAATCGTGTTTATTATCTTAGCATTGAGAATCTCACCAAGTTTGATCTTATTTGGGATAATTGGAAATCATATAGGCGATTATAAGTACACTGCATGTTTTTCACCCTTCCTGGGTATTTTACACTCCCTCTTCCTTCCTATTATTTTTCCTATCTTAGGTTTTTTTTAGGATATCAGGACCCATGTAATGTTTGGTCTTTATTATTGTGTGCCGTTCTCTTTTTTAATTTTTTTTTCTCATACAAGAGTTCAAGATATGTAATGGACTTTGTGTTTGAAATGATCCCTGGAATCTCAGTAGGGTGGTTTCAGTCCCATTTTCCAGGTTGATCTACTTCCTATGCCCCTTACATTGTCTTTTTCCTCTTGCTCTTCCCACCGTTCATATACTGTATGCATTATTATGGCCTAATGTGTCAGGCCAATTGCATTTGCTTACTGTACTATATAATGTTTGTACAACATTTACTTTTTTGCTTGATAAAGCCTCTTTAATAACAAAAATAAATACCGATATTTTACTATAGCTAAATCTAAGTCTAATCTAACACAGGACCCTCCCACTGATGCCTAACCCTAACCTAACTCTAACCTCCCCCCTTCTGCACAAACACCCTTCCTGATGCCTAACACTAACTCCCCCCCCCCCATTCCTGCACAAACACCCCTTCCTGAGATGCCTAGAACTAACTGCCCCCCCACCCCTGCACAAACCCCCCTAATGCCTTACCTTATCGCTCCCCCCTCCCTCACCTAACCCTAAAACGCTCAATGGACGCCTAACCCCCTGCACGCGATTCTGCTGCAAAAACACAAGTAAAAACAACACTATCGGACGCCCCATAGTCGCCCTTTGTAAATGTTGGCATACGTGTGAAATTGCGAGCCTGCGGTACTCAAGAAATAGCAGGTGCCTGGGCCGCCCACTATGAACAATGCTGCTACAAATAGTGGGCAGGTGAGTTATAAGTCAGGTAGGCCTGGATAGCACTCCTTGCGGTGCCAGGTTCGTAGGTTCAAATCTGGACAGGAAAATGTCTGAATTGGAGTCTGCATGCTCTCTCTGTGTATCTGTGGGTTTCTTCTGGGCATTCTGTTTTCCTCCCACATCCCAAACATACTGGTACAAAAAATTGTCCTGAGACTCTGCGGTGTCAGGGACACTAAACTAGGGTAAGGATTACATTGTGCAGCTCCTCTGAGAGGGACAGTTTCATGACTACAAAGGTCGTAAAGCTTTGTGAAAAATGTCAGAGCTCTATAAAATACACTAATAATAATTGTTCATCATTACGAATCGTCATGGCTAGAAGTAAGTGGACTGCAAGGCCACAGAGAGCTATTGTGCCTGACATGCGGCTGGGAGCCTAGCGTCAGCAATTAAAATGGACTGAGAGTGTGTATGTGTGCGAGGCAGGAGGGGGCTTTCATCTTATAATAGATCCATTTTAGTGTGTGGCGCTGAAGCTTTCTTTAGGCCGTATTTTGAACATTAGCGATAAATAGCCTGGTAGCCCATGCTGGGAGAACGAACTTGATGCCCTGCTCAGTAATTGCATGCCACCTATTACCGCGCACCAAGTTCTAATGACGGCCCTATTCATTTCACACACGTTGTCTGCACAGTGCCTTGTACATTCATCAGCATATTTACAGGGAAAACCGGCAATAGGCTCAAAACAGCAGAAAAAAACTAAAATGACCAAGCGAGAAAGTCCCAATTGCTAAGCCTCTGCTGATAGAGAGAAGGAGGATCATGAAAGTGTTCTCCATAGCAACCTAATTTCACTGGTCATCTTCCAAGTACAGCCTTGAGGAAGAAAGATAACCCCTCGCCTGCAGGTTGTTATGGCATTGCCGCTATATTTTAGGATGACAAGACGTCTCTGATTTTCAGGAGAAGCCTGTGTTTTATCTCAAACGTCCCCGGCTGCAAATCTGTTCCCTGACACAGAGGGGTCTGATTTGCTAAAGCTGTGAAGCATCTTCAACAATTGTCGCATACTGAAAAAAATAAATAAATAGATGTTTGAACATTTAAAAAAAAAAAAAGAAAGAAGAGAAAGCGTTTCTGTGAGTGGCCACAGCCCACCATCACATTGCAAATTCACTCAGCGTATGTGTATATATAAAGATGCCCATCCATCTAGCGATGTATAGGCATATCGCCCATGAGACTGATCTCTCTCTGATCAAATCTGATCAGAGAGGGATCTATTTCTCGCCCATACACCGCACGCCGATTTCCGATAGATCGATAATCCCAAATGATGCCCCTCCCCCTCGCCTCAGTGCCTAAGCTCTTAAAATGCTCACCCGTCTGCTGGCGTGACTCCAGTCACTCCTCCGCTGTCACCCATGTGTCCGCCGTTACTGCGAGTGCTGTACAATGTGGCACATATGTGATGTCACTTGCACTTAAAGAGAAACCGAGACCAAGTATTGAACTTCATCCCAATCAGTAGCTGATACCCCCTTTTCCATGAGAAATCTTTATCTTTTCTCAAACGGATCATCAGGGTACGCTGTATGGCTGATATTGTGGTGAAACCCCTCACACAGTGTGATGTCAGGACCATGGTGCTGACATCACACTGAGGGAGCCTTGTTGCATTGTGGGAAATAACAGCTGTTTCCAACCGCCAAAAAAGCAAGCAGCATCTCCTTCCACAGATATCCCCTGCCAGCAGTAAAAATGTCACCATGTGATAAATGTCAGAATGTAAATCAGGGAGAGGAAAGATTTTACAATGGGCAATCACTGACTAAATTATTTAGACATAATTATTGTAAAAAGTAAACACTTTTGTTCATTACGTTATTTTCACTGGAGTTCCTCTTTGAAGGACGGCTCACCCTGCTGTCACTCAAATCTCCGGCGGCATTAAGTACTATTCCCCCTCCAAGTTCTAGCAACTCAGAGGGAGATGTAATTCAGGGTCTGGCCAGATCCCCAAATTACTCTTGTGTGGGGTGCGCAGCTTAGTACAGAGCTATGAAGGCGCCCAGCTTTGGCACTGAGTGCCAGGCGCTGAAATGACCTGCTTCTGGGGTGAGCTGAATGGGACTGCACATCTAGTCTGCCCACGCAGCTCTCTATGTTTTCTTGACAATGATTAATCCTCCTGATGAAGGCTAACGGATGTTACACAAAATGCGTAGAGGTTCTCCTGTAATTGTATAATCAGTTTCTTAAGCATTTAGGAACTTGGCTGGCCCGCGATAGCGCATCACAAAAGTTCCTATAGCTTTAAAGAGAAACTCCAACCTAGAATTGAACTTTATCCCAATCAGTAGCTGATACCCCCTTTTACATGAGAAATATAATGCTTTTCACAAACAGACCATCAGGGGGCGCTGTATGACTGATTTTGTGCTGAAACACCTCCCACAAGAAGCTCTGAGTACCGCGGAACTCTGGGCAAACTGCCACAATGTAACAATGTTCACAGACAGGAATTAGCTGTTTACAGCTGTCTCTAACAGCCAAAACAGCTAGCTGCAGCTACATAACCTGCCAAACGCTATGAGAGCATCTGCACCAATGGAGATGGTGACGTGCCGTGATCCACCCTGGAGTCACAGGGATAATCCGTATCAAAAGTCAGGATCCGCACCGTCTAAAATGGGTATTTATTAAAGCTCTTAAAACATTACAAAAATGTAAAAAATTGTGTGCCGGGTCACCATTGACACACGGCGTTTCGGATATGCTCCTTCTTCAGAATGGTTCCAGTGTACTGGAACCATTCTGAAGAAGGAGCATATCCGAAACGCCGTGTGTCAATGGTGACCCGGCACACAATTTTTTACATTTTTGTAATGTTTTAAGAGCTTTAATAAATACCCATTTTAGACGGTGCGGATCCTGACTTTTGCTACATAACCTGCCCACAGTAAAAATGTCACCATGTAATAAATGTCAGAATGTAAATCGGGCAGAGGAAAGATTTTACAATGAGCAAACACTGACTAAATCATTTATACATAATTATGGTAAAAAATGAAGCACTTTTTTTACTACATTATTTTCACTGGAGTTCCTCTTTAAGGTGACGTCACCAGAAGAAAGAGCTTGCGGCGGATTGGAAGAGGGAGCGAGCGTCACACTGGACTTGACAGCAGGAAGTTATGTATGCGACCAAGTAACACCGAGAGCTGAACGGGTAAAGGAGCTCTAGAGTGCCCGGCTGTGCGTACAGCCTGAAACACCGGGAGATGAGCTTTTAATACACAAAGGTACTTTGATCAAACTTGTTTCTATTGCAAGGCTATGTTTTAAAGGAGTCAAGTAACTGTATACTAAACCGCTAATCATATGCAAAGAAGGCTGATTTTACTGATGCTGATTCATTAACTGCGGGGACTGCAGCTTTTTATGCCATTAAGTTGGTCAATCTTTCCTACATACAGGACTAGAAAATTATCCACTTTTGTGAATAACCGCTGGGACTAGGATTTTGATTTTGACCACATGAACAACAGGTCAATTGCTATTTTTTATACATAGGCTCCACGGATTATATGGCATTGTGAACTGCTCATGAGCAATTAAAGTTTTATGTGTAGGTTTTATATAGATTGAGTGGAAGCAAGTATATGGTGAGATTGAGAAGTGTATGGTGTGATTGTGAGTTATACGGCTGGTATAAATGTTGCATTAAAGTGGACCCAAATTAAAAATACAAGATTTCAGAAATAAAATTTATTTTCTAAATTATAATAATAAATAGCAGCCTTTTTTCAGCTGCATGATGAGAAATATCAAATATTTTACATTTATTGGAGGAACCCCTCCCTTCCTTTCAAATTGCCGGCATTTTCCCGGCAAACTGGTGGAGTAGATGGTGTCCGGCAATGGAGGAATTGCTAATGGCTGCCCCCAGTATAACCCTAGCTATGGAAAGAGAAGGGTGAATATCATGCACTGAAATGCTCATAGGCATGAAGGAGTGTTTATTTATCTTTGTATGTGTCAGAGTGGTGCAAGTAAATATTTTTTATTAAAAAAATGTTTGGTTTGGGTCCGCTTTAATAGGTGTGGTTTTTACCCTTATTTTTGTTTATAAGAAACTTATAGATTAAAACAACAATTGATTAGTATCAGCGCGTGTTCCTTATTTATAAATTGTTAATGACCAAAGCATAGAGAGCAGGATGGGTGAGCTGAATGGGACTGCCCATCTAGCCTGCCAGCGCAGCTCTTTATGCTCCCTTGACAATGACCAGAGCATAGAGAGCAGTATGGGTGGACAGAATTGGACTGCCCATCTAGCCTGCCCATACATCTCTCTATGTTCCAGGGGCATTGATGTCAACATGGCTCCAGCTGCAGAATGTTGAGCCAGGGGAAGCGGAGAGAGGTGATGGTGGGGAATCATGGTGGCGGATGATGGAGAAAAAGTTGTCCAGTCTGTGGGTGAACATCAAACCGGGTATCGAGTGTTTGCAGGTTCATGGGTTCGCAAAACTGAAAATCTCTAAGCAAATGCGGGTTTGGAGGCTGAATTGCCATCTCTAAGTGCAGGTTCTGACAGCTTTAACAGGGATCCACCATGTCGCTATTTAGTCCACATTGAGATTAATGGGAGCTTACATCTCACAAAGTTTGTCATCGTCCGGTCAAGTGCCGTGGATAATCTGCATAGGACTATGAGATAATTACACTCTGAATGGAAGCACTTAGACAACCATTTATTACAAACCCGTGTGGTACTACAGCACATTAAAATTAAAGGTAAAAAAATCGTGTTTGACCACAATAAAGTAAAACCATGAACAATATGTTACCATACAAATCATAACTTGCATCAAATCGTTTTATGATCAAACACAAGTTTTAAAGAGAACTCGAGGCATAAAAATGATCAAAAAAGCAAGTACTGTATTTTTTGGACTATAAGACTCACTTGTTCTCTCCCAAAAGTGGGGAAAAAAAAGTCACTGCATCTTATAGTCCAAATGCAGGGAGTTACTGACTTGTGAATGCCTGCCAATACAAATCTACAACCCGGCGCACTGTTGGGGACTCCCTGTACTGTGCCCATGCAGAGGAGGACACGGGGGACACAAAGGGGCATGGAGGATGACAGAGGCAGACACATGGGGACACAGGAGGACACAGGGAGACACAAGAGGTACAAGGGTGCATGAGGTACAAAGGGGGCAGAATCCACAAGATATATATCTATATCCATGGTTGCACCAGGTTTAGTATATATTTTTTTTCTTCTTGATTTTTTTGTCCTCTAAACCTAGATGCGTCTTATGGTCAGGTGCGCTCCGGATCCGGTGCGTCTTATGGTCAGGAGCAAAACATCAAAATGAACTTCCGCACACTCTTGCAAATCCTCATGCTAATCCATTTATAAAAATCATGCAGCAATCAATGCTGTCCCTACAGCTAAGTTAAAAGTTGGGATCTTCGTTACAAGAATAAAGTCTCTTGCGTAGTCACATACACGGTGTAGAGGTAGCTCAGTGTCATATGTGTCCTAACTCTGGCCCTGTAACATGCATAGCACAAGTATGCATGCATTCAGTGCATCAAAACCTATCTAGGGAATAGGAGCACATATCCTTACCGTCCTCCCTGGGACAGATAGCGCATCTTACCAATCCTGCAAGGGAGCTGCTAGTACCTACATATGTACCATGGGGACACACCAGCAAACTGTGTGTTAAGATCACTAATAGGGGAAGAGGGAGAGCACTAGATAAAATCCTAGCCACAAAGGATCAAATACAATTCAAAAAACACTAAATTAATTGTATTTGATCCTTTGTGGCTAGGATTTTATCTAGTGCTCTCCCTCTTCCCCAATTAGTGATCACCAAGCTCAAACTCCTAGAAAATTATCGATATGGGCTGGTTGGTAATCACATTGCGCAAACACCGCTTACTGCGCAGGCCCAGCTGTACTTGCGCAAGCAAAGTACGGCTGTGCTCATGCCTGAAGAGGAGCCCCGAGCCATTGTCAGTCATTTTCTACAGGTTAGTGCTCCTATAGCCTCTATAGGATCCGAAGGCTTCCCTTTTCTTAGGCATTTCCTTTTGGCCCGAGCCTCGTCTTGACTTGAGTACACGTTAACTTTTATTTTGCCGCAGTAACACATGGTTTTGTATTAGATGGTTTTCTAAGCGCATCCACTCAGAATGTGTTTTTCTGTAAAAAAAAAAAAAAAAAAGTTTTCACTACTTTTACTTTATTTCAGAAGTATGTATCATTTTTAAAAGGAAAGTAGGAAAGTTTCCCGCATATCCCCAGCACTATATTTTTGTTAGGTCCTGCGCTCCGGACCCCTGCTGGTGCTGAACAGCTCTGTTTAGAAATAGAAAAGACTCTTTGAGGCTTCTGCGGCGCTGGGAACTGCTTGTTCTCATTGTGCTTTTTTTTTACATTCTAAAAATAGGTGATTGGCATGTTCAGAGTAGGAAGACAGCCACTGGTCTGCACTGGAGATAATATGCACAGGTTTTACTGTACATTTTATCATTTTCTCATTGCTTATCTCTATGGGGCATTGGTAATTGGTTTTACATTTTCCTTACTATTGGGCTTTGTTCAAAAACATAGTTACCATGTTTCCCCGAAATTAAGACAGGGTCTTCTATTCATTTTTGCTCCAAAAGATGCTTTATGGCTTATTTTGGGGGAAGTCAAGTCTTATTTTTCCATGAACAACAATCTACACTTATTCTTAAACAAAAACAAAACAATATTTATCCGAATATAATCATATCAGCACAGTTTAGAACATCATCATAACTTTCCAAATTCTACAGGTGAAACTTAAAATTTTTTAATGTTGTGAAAAAGTCCATTTATTTCAGCAATTCAACTTAAAAGTTGAAACTTATACATGAGATAGGAACCCTTTGCTGGTGTTTTGAATTATTTAGCTGATTAGAGTCTGACACTTTGAGCCTAGAATATTTTCACAATATGCGAATAGTCTGAGATTTAGATTTTGGGGTTTTTATAAGCTGAAAGCCATAATCCACAAATGCAGGGCCGGGCCGAGGCATAGGCTGGAGAGGCTCCAGCCTCAGGGCGCAGTGTAGGAGGGGGCGCACAATTCATTCAGTTGTCATTCCTAATTGTGTATGAAGCAGAAAGAAATAAGAAAAGGGGATACATGGCAGTGACTGCAAGCCAGATAACTAGATATTAAGGTGTTGGGGAGGTTGCGGGCCCTGTGGCCCTCTTAGTCTAATAGCAATCAGTGTGTGACGGCTGGGGTGGGAGGGATGGAGGGGCGCACTTTGGTGTCTCAGCCTTGGGCGCTGGAGGACCTTGTCCCTGCTCTGCACAAATGTACCATATAACAAATAAAGGCTTGCAATATCTCACTTTTCATGTAATGAGTCTATTTCATATATTAGTTTCACCTCTTGAGTGAATTACTGAAATAAATGGACGATATTCTAATTTTTTTTGCGTTTCACCTGTATATTCCATTATGGATTTCTCATAATTGACTCTATTTCCTTTTTTATGTACAACAATCTGTGTTTACAGAGAGCCCAGCACTTGCCAAGCCTTATAGTTTTTTGTCTTGTGGGGTCTTTTGAATGTAATTCTTTTGGGGGTGTCTGCCTTCTTTGGTGAAGGGTCTGTCATTCCTGCTGCATTCTATTGCTAGTGCATTGTACGTTTTCACTTCTATACCGTAGTAGCCTGGGTAATATTTGCATTGTCTTTTTGTATGGACTGTAAGTAGGGCTTATATTTGGAGTAGGGCTTATATTTTAAGCATTCTCAAAAATCATGCTAGTGTTTATTTTATGGTTGGTCTTATTTTCAAGGAAACGGGGTAAGAATACCTTTAGTGTGAACCCTGAGTGAACAGCATAAACCAAACCTAGAAACACCTGTTACGACATGACCCTAACAGCAATGGTAGGCATGGGCTCTCCTGGGGGTGGTCTTGACCTGAGCACCGTGCAAGAGATGTTGGGCCACCAACCCCAGTGGGCAACAGACTGCTGTGCTGCCTAGTAGCACCTCCTAGGATTGCTCCACAAACAAAGAGAACACCCAGAGACTGGTAGACAGCTGGAGAGCAGGGCACTGTCTGGAGTAAACGTGGTCAATGAAAAAGCCCAGGTCAGGGCTAGCAGCTAACAGACATAGTCAAAGATACAACCAAAGTCAGTACTTGCGTCAAATGCGCACAACTGATCATACCAACCAAGGGTTGGAGCAGGCAGAGAGTGACTAGTGGAGGTCAATTACCTGATCCTTCGCCAGGTTCTCTCCCCTTCAGCACTGCAGCAACTGATCACCATGCGTCTCTCCCTAAGCTCCTGATGCGTGTCATGTGACATTGGAAGGGTACAGAGAGATGCTGTCACACGGCGATAGGCTTCAGTGCAGAAGAGGAGAGGACCCAGCGATGTATCACATAATTGTGTCACTGCCCTGCTGTGGCTAATCTGCATAGTCAGCACGGTGGCGTAGTGGTTAGCGCTCTTGCCTTGCAGCGCTGGGTCCCTGGTTCGAATCCCAGCCAGGGCACTATCTGCAAAGAGTTTGTATGTTCTCTCCGTGTCTGCGTGGGTTTCCTCCGGGCACTCCGGTTTCCTCCCACATTCCAAAAACATACGGATAAGTTAATTGGCTCCCCCTAAAAAATGGGCCCTAGACTACAGTACTTAGACTACAGTACTTACACTACATAATATAGATATATGGCAATGGTAGGGATTAGATTGTGAGCTCCTTTGAGGGACAGTTAGTGGCAAGATATATATATATATACACTGTACAGTGCTGCGTAATATGTCGGCGCTATATAAATACTAAATAATAATAAAATAATAATAATAGTCAGATGGTTTGGGGGACAAAACACTGAATTTGGCAGCATGGGGTGGGAGGGGTAGGGGACAAATGCTGGCCCCAGTAATGCTATCATTACTGAGGGGTATAGGATATTCTGTCCAGAATGTTCTGTTAATATATACTGTTAAAATGTTAAGGTAAGTTTGGCTTTCAGCTCATCATGTTGTGTTTATCAGTAAATGATTGCTGCAGACACCTTTGATGAATAAAGAAATAACAGTGGAAACAGGGCTGGATTAACAGCTCAGGAGCCTATAGGCACATAAGGTCTGGCACCCTAAACCCCACCTCTTAGCACAGGCCACACCTTCTCAAGCCATACCCTCTGGCAGCCCCCCCCCCCCCCCAACCAAATGTGCCCCCCTTTTCCCCTCCCCAACCAGTACAATTAGCCTCCCCTCTCCAGTGTCTTCGAGAGTCTTCATATACTCTCCGCTTGCACTGTTCAGAGGGAGGGAGGGATAGAAGGGGAGCACTTGGGGTGGCCAGTAAGCCCCCTTTCACACATGGGCCGCCTGTAGGCACTAGCCTACATGGCCTATTGGTAAATCCAGCCCTGAGTGGTAACATACTCTAGTGAGAGAGTCCATTACTCCAACACGCAGATATTGTCACATTTAGAAGTAGACGCGAAAAAATAGAAGAGATTTTGCTTGAAAAGATGTACTTGAAGCCATTAGAATCACTTTTCAGCTCTCGGAGCGAAGTATGCGCCGTTCCGCCTGCCTTGCGCAAGAGACTGATAGGGTTACAACTCGGATGGATCTTTCCTGCCTAGCAACATTACTGGTATTTTTAACGTAGCATTTGATATGTTTTCTCTGCAGACAAGTTTTGCTATCATTTGATGAATCAGCCTCATTTCTCCTCGCTGAAAATATTGTACGGTCCCATAGTTTTTAAGTGACAAGCGCTCTGATAAACAGCATCTTACTAAACAAATCCTTTACGCCGATAACAGCTCACAGCTTGTACTCCCTCTCATCTCGGTGACAGGTTATTTTCTCTCTACAGTCGCTGAGCAAAAGCTTAAAACTATTATTCAATAAGTCTTATTAATTCCCTATCTGACCCCGTCAGGTTGCACACTGACTGACTCGTTTTGTTGCTCCTGTTGGGGGGGAACTGTGCTGGGCTACCTGAATGAATGTGTACCTGAATTCAGGAGTTCTATTTAAAACATATAACTTTTGTTTACTCAACTTAAAGGGAACTCCCCAAAAATAATAGAGAAATTGAGAGCCCTCTATATATTGTAGTATTTTCTTCCAATATGATAAAAAGTAAACAATATAAGATATACTTACAAATGCTGACAAGCATCCACTTTTTAGGCAAATGCTCCTTTGCCTGAGGAAGTGGGCTGTGTCCCACGAAACGCATCACATTTATTGGAGTACATTATTAAAGAATATTTTTGAAACGTTTATCTTGTTGAAACTTCTATGGGGAGGTGAGTACCTTTTCCCTTATTTTTAATTCAAACATTGTTTAATCCTTTTGGCTCCTCTGTGTTTCTGATAAAGGGAACCCAAGGTGAGAGTGAGCTGGATTTATGTAAAGGCCTCCAAAGCCCGGGCCTTAAGTGAATGCTGCCCAAGGGGGCGGCTGGACATGGAAAAGAGGTTACTGTATATGGTAAAAGAGGGTATGGAGAGGGGAAACTGCAAATGGGGAGCAACACATGGAGGAGAGGACTTTCCTTACAAACAATGCCAGTTACCTGGCTGTCATGATGAGCTATTGACTTTAGTTGCTTTTGAGTCGCAAACCTGCAACAAGCATGCTGCCAATGTAGTCAGACCAGAGAGTTAAAGTATCTGATCTGCATGCTCATTCTGGGCCGGTGACTTAACCTCCCTGTGGGTAATCTTGAGCTAAGCTCAGGCTAGCCGCCGGGAGCTCTGTGCAGAGTATAGCGCGCAGCAGGCGTTTCTACTCACTTCCCGGGGGATCCAGACATCAGTAGCCGTTCTCCTTCCTGTCCTCTCAGGCTCTGAATCACTCTGGTGAGATGGCCGTCATTGATGTCACCAAAGAGTTACAGTGCCACCCGGAGTACGGAGGTAAAATTGCAGCACTGGAGCCCAGGGAGGTAAGTGAGAGAAGGGGCTGCTGCTGGCGTTCTGGCAGCATGATTTTTTCCTGATTTTAGGGTCTGAAACATTTTTTAAAAGACCCTAAAATCAGGAAATAATCATACCGCCAAAGCGGTTAAAGTATTTTTTTGTTTCATTGCTTCAGCTTAAAAATGTAGTTCAAGGAGATATGAAATACCTTGCTGTCATCTGTCCTTTATGTCTTTTGCAATATTGCATATGCTCTGCGAGGGTCTTTGGATATGATTCTGCTCTGCAAAAGAAATACCTCCAGCTACACCCTTTATCCTGTGTGTTCCACTCAACCAACCAGGCCATCATCATTCCTCCAATCAGGCTTCACCACACCACCAATCAGGCCCCTACCACCATAGCGCCCAACCAGGGCCGGCCTTAGGTTTCACAGCGCCCTGAGCGTAACCAGATTTTGGTGCCCCCCCCCATTCATCCTCTTTGCGCGCGCACACACACACCCATGTGCAAGATTCACTTTAGTGTATCTAGGCAGATCCCCCCCCTTTAGTGTATATATTAGGCAGATCCCCCCTTAGTGTATATATAATATATACACTGAAGGGGCGGGATCTGCCTATATATACACTAAAGGGGGATCTGACTACTACATATACAAGACTAGTAACCTATATACACTAAGGGGGAAATCTGTATCTATATATATATATATATATATATATATATATATATATATATATATATATATTAAAGGGGGGATCTGCCTACAAGACTAGTAGCCTATCCCCCACCTTGGTGTTTATTGTAGGCTACTAGTCTTGTAGGCAGATCCCCCCTTTAGTGCCTTTAGTGTGTTTGTGTGTGTATATATATATATATATATATATATATATATATATATGTATATATATATATATATATATATATATATACAGATCCCTCCATAGTGTGTATATATAAGCTTAGGCTACTACTAGTTCCCCTCTTAGTTAGGCAGCAAATTCCCCCTTACCAAACCCCCCACCCCACCTTCTCCTTATACTAGTACAGTGTAGGTAGCCGGGTTAGGGATGGGATCAAGGAGAGCCTTACTTGGTGAGTGCACGAGAGAGTGCATGCTGAGAGGAGAAGATGGCCAGGTGGTCTCTCACAGAGGAGAGGACACAGTCACACGGCAGGGCAGGGCAGGGCGGCTGGCATACATGCTGCTGCGCGCTTCAGCGCCCCTGGCTCCATCCATTCTATCACGGGGCCGGGAGCTGGGTGGAGTCTCACACTGACTCCAAGAGGCAGCGCCGCATGGTCTTCACCCCCATCAACCCCAGCGTGGCACCAGGGGGCGGAGCCAGAGGGGAACATAATCGAAGAAGCCGGAGCCCGCAGCCGCCGCAGCACAAAATAAAAATATGCGGCAGGAGCGCGGCGCCCCCCTGGAAGCCAGCGGCCCGGCGCCCTGTGCGATCGCTCCGGTCGCACAGGCCAAAGGCCGGCCGTGCTCCCAACTGTCGCTCTTTCAGTGGGACAGTCCCTCTTTGGGAACTAAACGCCTCTGTCTCTCTTTCTTCCTCATTTGTTCCTCTTTCCGGACTAATTTACAGCTCTATGTAAATATATGTATTCTTCTATTGAAAAATGTGTATATTGACTCTATGACTTTATTCACATACTTTAAATTGATATATGTATTTTTAAAGTGTAACTGTCGGGCATACAATCAAAAATCAATTCTTTATTTTTATCTGGTAAACAAGTAATAAGGATGCTAACCAGGCAATCCAAAAGTTAAAATCACTATTACTTTTCTTGTTGATAAATTATCATTCCCCAGTTTATATGACTCTTATTTGGTACACAGAAAATTTGGTACACAAAAGACAAGTTGCAGGGCATGCTGAGTTGTCCTTTTTTTGCGGCTCTACTTCCCCTCAGACTTAACTAATGCAGCCTGATTGGCTGAAGCCTCTTTCCCTCCTGTTTTCCCCTCCCACATCTCTGTTCCTCTCTGATTGGCCAACATTTCTCAGGCTGAAACAATGCACTTTCTATAGTGAAGGGCAGGCAAATCAGGCAGAGGAGACTAAGGGCGGATATTACATCACGACTGGCTTCAAAATAGCCACAGTAAATATGGAAACTGTCTAGAATAGGATTCTCTACTTATAAAATTCACAGGAATCATAACGTGGACAGTGCAATGCATCTGTTATGTAAGTAGAGCAAGCATTTATCTACTTATATATTTGTTTTTTTTTTCCTGAGATAGTATGGCTGACAGCTCCTCTTTAAATGTTAATATGAAGGAAAATTAATCAGGGTAGAATTATAAAACAACATATTTTTCTTGTTAAATCTTTATGGTATGTGCGACTAGGGGCATGGCAGGGCATGGTTAGGTTTGGAAGGTGTGTGGCTTAAGGGTCCCTCTTTCTTATGTCAAAAAGTAGGGAGTTATGCCTACCACACCATTAGTCAGTCCCACAACACATCACCAGTTAGTCCCCCCATCAAATCTCTAGCTACTCCTTCAGGCAGACACAGCAGTAAGAATATATAACTAAAAGACATATGTTTAAAATAATGTTTTTCAAGTTTAGATGATCCATTCTTCCATCACTAATCTTTCTTAAAAGGTAGTACATTTAGGGCACCCTTGTGGTCCTTTTGGTAAGCTGAAGTGGAGAGGGGTCAAAGAAGGTGGCTGATGGGCCCCTTCACACCCACTAGGCACCAAGCACCTACTTAGGCTGCCTGGTGGAGGATCCTGCTCTGGGCCCTGGGGGCTGTTTTTCACCTTTGCCCAGGGGCCCCATCCGACCTTGAACCAGCCCTGGATGTACTATGTGCATAATGCGCCCTACATCGCTTGTATAAATGCCGGTAAAATTCTAGTGCACAAACTGTGCATGGTAATTTTACCAGCATTTAGTAAACCAAGGCCACTGTGAGCTATAAGTTACCGAGAGATCTAGCTGCTCCATTAGTTGTGGAAAAACACATTGCGCACAGTGGTCACTGTCCTCTGAAATTGCTTGATGAAACATGGTTGTTTTGGAAGATAGCTTGCTAAGCAGAGGTCAGGGATGCCCGCTGTGCAGATATGTGCTGGTGAGTGACTAGCAGCAAATTAGCCCCCACTGATGCCTAGCAAATACATATACCGCATATTCTTTACATTATAATTGTCATTGTCATGCACGCTGACAACCTCACTCCAAAGCAATAAATCGAAAAGAGCTGGAATAGAAAACCCTCATTACACTCCTACTAGCTATTGGCCAGCCCAGGAATGGACAGCTTTTAGAAAGTTTCTATAGTTTTAAAGAGAACCTGAACCAAGTAAAATGATTTGAATTAAAGGACTACTATCACGAAAAAAGTAGGCAGTTAAAATCTGACAGAAGCGACAGGTTTTGGGCCAGCCTGTTTCCTCCTGGGGGATTCTCAGGAGATTGCAATTACTGATAATGCAAAGGCCCCTGCACGTGCTGTCTCTTTAAATGTATCAGTAGGCTCTATCTGCAGCCACTTATGAGGCTTCTTTTCTACAGACTGTTGATGTTGCAGTGAAATGCCTCTCAAACTCTCACTGCTGCCTGGTAACTGCTTGTTGCTGTCTGGTAACTGCTCACTGCTGCCTGGTAACTGCTCACTGCTGCCTGGTAATGACTTGCTGAGCACACAGCTCAACAGTTCGTGGAAAAGAGGCCTAAGACAGGTGCTCTTTGTAAAGGTGCACTTAGCGGTCATGCATGCTGTGCATGCTGAGAGACTTAGTTTTGGGCCTTGCAATATCTGATAATGCAAAGGCCCCTGCACGTGCTGTCACTTTGAATGTATCAGGAGGCTTTACCTGCAGCCACTTCCAAGACAGGTGCTCTTTGTAAAGGTGTACTTAGCAGTCATGCATGCTGAGACACTTGGTTTTAGGCCTTGCAATATCTGATAATGCAAAGGTCCCTGCATGTGCTGTCACTTTAAATGTATCAGGAGGCTTTGGACTGGAACACAATTAAACACAAGTTTCTGTTATGAAAGCAATTGTAATTACAAATTACAAAATTTCGCATAAATGCGAAATTCTACAAAATTACAAATTTATGATTATGGCCGTGATTGTAATTTCGCGAATTACACAAAATTTTGCATAATCATAATTAGGTCTTTCTGCTCATCACTACCTCCATGCCCACGGTGAGTATTGAAGGCTTACCTTTCTGCTGGCACTACTCCTGGCTAGAGATGGCTCGAACCTCCGATTTTCCGTTCGGCGAACATCGCAAACCGCAATAGACTTCAATGGGCAGGCGAACTTTTAAAACTACAAACACTGTTTCTGGCACAAAAGTAATGGAAAATGTGTTTCAAGGGGTCTAACACCTGAAGCGGGGCATGGCGGAGTGGGATACACGCCAAAAGGGAAAATTACGGATTTGACGCACAGCAGGGTTATAATCCCTAAAGGGCAGAAATCACATTGCATTCCTAAATTGGAGGCCTAAAGTTCTTGAAAACATCTTGCATGTGTATACATGGATCAGGTAGTGTAAGTAGTGTACTGCTTCATACTGACACACCAAACTCACTGTGTAATGCACTGCAAACCGATGGCCGTGCTGGTGCGCACGTTGGCGAGAGTGCAGGTGATGGCAGCTTTCCAGCCCATATGGTCGAGTGTGGTGTGGTAGCTCTATTATAGAACAACAGTGACTGTTCAGCTGATCAAATTTAATCTGTCCACAATAAAGCAACGACCTTATTATCTTGGATGTGCCCCCCCCCCCCCCCCCCAACACACTCATATGGGGAATTGACACATGTACATGTCTTTTGTTTTGTTGTTGCACCCGCAGTGCAGCCAGAAAAATTATTATAGCGTCCTCTGCTAGCAGCGGCCTAAAAAATTCAGGAATCCACCTGGAGTCCTGGACCCTGTTGGTGGTGGCGGAGAAGGCAGTCAAGCATCCTGCAGGCAGAGATGCTGTGTGGGGACTGACTTAGTCTTGGGGCCTGGTATCTTCCACTGTGGTGTCCCAATTGCCACAAATTTACGGAAAGCCTCAGAGTCCTCCAGCTGGTATGGTAACAGCGGGTGAGCTAACAGTTCCGACCAAGCCAGCTGTCAGATGCCGGGCAAGGGGGTGACTGGCAGACATTGGCTTCTTCCGCTCAAAGATTTCCTTAATGGACACCTGGCTGCTGTGGGCAGAGGAGCAGGAACCGCTCAAAGTGAGAGGCGGAGTGGAGGAGGGTGGCTGTGAAGGTACAAGGGAGAAAGTGGCTGAAGATGCTGCACTTGAAGGAGGAAGAGGAGGCGGAGGTTGGCTTTGCATTTATGTGCTGCTTTTCCTCAGGTGGTCATCCCATTGCTGTTCGTGCTTTCTCACTATGTGCCTGCACTATGTGTAAGGCAGTTGTCCCTACACAGGTTTTGGTCTTTCCAGGACTCCATTTTTGGTGGCAGACACACAAAAAAAATTCCACACCTCTGAGCCCTAGGATGATGGAGCTTTGGTGGTGGCATCAACAGCTGACCTTGAAGGTCATTTTGGCTGGCTGTCCATAGGTGGCGATACATGCCGCCAGACAAGCTATTTCTGTTGACGAGCTCCCCCTGCTTCTTTCAGCAATTTGTCTCCTCCTACTCCTCCCTGACTCCCCCTCTAAGCTGTCCCCCTGTTCATCTGGTCTATTGGGATCCCACGTGATATCCATGACAGTATCATCATCATCATCATAATCATCCTTCACAGCTTCACTTGTATCAGACACCTCCAAAACTGCACCAAAAACAGGTACTTCATCATCCTCACACCTTACGTTCATACTGACGCCGAACTCAGACATATGAGGTGGTGGTGTAACATGCTTAACGCCATCATCTTCTAACAATAATGGCTGTGAAATTGGCTGTGTGATTCCCCACCAAATAACTCCTGTGAACTCTCAAATGGAGTGGATGTGGTGCTAGTAGTAGCAGTGGTGGCTGCCAGCTGAGAGTTAAGTGAGGTGCCAGAATCAGAGCAGGAGGAGGAAGATATGTCACGGTTCCATGCGGAAGCTGAGGAAGATGAGGTGTTCTGTGTTAAATAGTCAACCACGTCCTGGCAATCTTGGGAGTTGATGGCACATGCCTTCTGAACACTGTACTTTGGTCCAGGGCTGCACAAAATCACGTCAGTATGACCTCGAACAGACCTGCCGGGTGGCCTTCCTCTGCCTTTTGTTTTGTCCATATTGGGGGGGGGATGAAGTGAAAGGTATGCACTGACTTGACTAATACAATGTGCAGTCACACAGATGCAGTGAAAGGTATACACTGACTGCTGGTATAATACAATGCGCAGTCACACAGATGCAGTGTAAGGTATGCACTGACTGCTGTATAATGATGAGATGAATACACTTGAAATCCTATAACGAGAATCTGTTATGGAGGGCAAGTCTGCCATCCACTCAAGTGAAAGGCATGCACTGACTGGTATATTACAATGTGCAGTCACAGAGATGCAGTTAAAGGTACTGACTGCTGGTATAATACAATGTGCAGTTACACAGACGCAGTGAAAGGTATGCACTGACTGGTATAATAATACAATGTGCAGTCACACAGGTGCAGTGAAATGGTATGCAGTGACTGCTGGTGGTATAATACAATGTGCAGTCACACAGGTGCAGTGGAAGCTATGCACTGACTGCTGGTATAATACAATGTGCAGTCACACAGTTGCAATTAAAGGTATGCACTGACTGCTGCTATAATACAATGTGCAGTTACACAGATACAGTTAAAGGTATGCACTGACTGGTATAATAATACAATGTGCAGTCACACAGGTGCAGTAAAAAGGTATACAGTGACTGCTGGTGGTATAATACAATGTGCAGTCACACAGGTGCAGTGAAAGGTATGCACTGACTGCTGGTATAATACAATGTGCAGTCACACAGGTGCACTTCAAAAGGTATGCAGTGACTGCTGGTGGTATGATACAATGTGCAGTCACACAGGTGCACTGAAAGGGTATGCAGTGACTGCTGGTGGTATGATACAATGTGCAGTCAGACAGGTGCACTGAAAAGGTATTCAGTGACTGCTGGTGGTATGATACAATGTGCAGCCACACAGGTGCACTGAAAATGTATGCAGTGACTGATGGTGGTATGATACAATGTGCAGTCACACAGGTGCAGTGAAAGGTATGCACTGACTGCTGCTATAATACAATGTGCAGTTACACAGACGCAGTGAAAGGTATGCACTGACTGGTATAATAATACAATGTGCAGTCACACAGGTGCAGTAAAAAGGTATGCAGTGACTGCTGGTGGTATAATACAATGTGCAGTCACACAGGTGCAGTGAAAAGTATGCAGTGACTGCTGGTATAATACAATGTGCAGTCACAAAGGTGCACTGAAAAGGTATGCAGTGACTGCTGGTGGTATGATACAATGTGCAATCACACAGGTGCACTGAAAAGGTATGTAGTGACTACTGGTGGTATGATATAATGTGCAGTCACACAGGTGCACTGAAAAGGTATGCAGTGACTGCTGGTGGTATGATACAATGTGCAGTCACACAGGTGCACTGAAAAGGTATGCAGGGACTGCTGGTGGTATGATACAATGTGCAGTCACACAGGTGCACTGAAAAGGTATGCAGTGATTGCTTGCGGTATGAATCAATGTGCAGTCACACAGGTGCAGTGAAAAGGTGTGCTGAATGTGCTGGGCCTGGCACAGTACAGCAATTAGCAAGGGCCAGCTGCGACAGACAGGGCTGTATTTGCAGTGTCAGTGGGCCACACAAAAAAAAAAACATCACAAGAACATTAGCACATTAGCTCTCAAAAGAGCTGTTTTGGTGGTGCTTTTCAGCAACAAACATCAGCAAGGAGCAAGCTAACAAGAGCCTAACTAAGCTTTCCCTATCTCTGCAGCAACCTCGCTCCCTTCTCCCACTAAAACAGCAGCACACACAGTGAGAACATGGCCGACGCTGCTGCCTCTTATGGGGGGGGGGGGGTCCAGGAGGGAGTGCAGCCTGATTGGCTGTCATGTGTCTGCTGACTGTGATGTAGAGGGTCAAAGTTTAGCCCAATGATGTAGTATAGGGGGCAGGTCGAACGTGCTAAAGTTTCGCAGTTCGCCACGAACGCAAATCCGCGTTGTGCGTGCGAACTGTTCGGGCCATCTCGACTCCTGGCCTCCTCCTGTGTCCAATGTCACCGCAAGCACCTATAGCATGTGACTCAGGCCATGTAGTGACATCACAGCATGCATCGGAGTCATGTAAAGCAGGCACTCCCGGAGGACACCGGGTGGAGGGGGGTGGGGGTGGACGCAGTAGATGGAGAGTCCAGGAGTTGTGCCAGGGTAACAGTTGAGCCTTAAACATTCAACATGGGCATGGGGGAGACTCATACACTTGGGAAGACATCAACCAGTGGCCCATCCTTCATCGGTACATTGAACGCCTTTACAGTCATGCACCAGAGAGAGCCCTTGCAACTGAGATTTATAGATCCATTTTACTGATTTCGTCCGGAAATTGGTTGATAAAATAATCTGATCGGAAGGTCTATCAGCGTGCAAAATTGACTAATGTAACGTATGGTCACCTTAACTCTCACTAATAACTAAATAGAAGTCGTAAACTCCTGTGGGACTGAGAAAAACTCATCCTATTGCATTAAACAGATAACAAGTTCAGTAGTTTAAGATTTGTCTGTATGGAAGTGGAAGTTGAATAACATTAAAAAAAAAAAACTTCTCTTATCTACCTGAGATGGCGAAAGCTTTAAATGTGGATGTTAAGCTTTAATTACAAAATAGGACTATGGTATTCTGGAACAATCCTGTACAGCATTGGTGCTACAATATAAGCTTGTTAAAGTAAACTCCAAGGGAGCAGAAAAGTGGTTAACTATATCAAGTTTACTACAGTGTATCAGAAATTGTCCCAGAAATTGCCCAGCATGCCCTGGTGCATTCTCTTCTGTAACAGTTAACAGTTCCGACCAAGCCAGCTGTCAGATGCCGGGCAAGGGGGTGACTGCAGACATTGGCTTCTTCCGCTCAAAGGTTTCCTTAATGGACACCTGGCTGCTGTGGGCAGAGGAGCAGGAACCGCTCAAAGTGAGAGGCGGAGTGGAGGAGGGTGGCTGTGAAGGTACAAGGGAGAAAGCTGCTGAAGATGCTGCACGTAAAGGAGGAAGAGGAGGCGGAGGATGGCTTTGCGTTTGTGTGCTGCTTTTCCTCAGGTGGTCATCCCATTGCTGTTTGTGCTTTCACACCATGTGCCTTCGTAAGGCAGTTGTCCCTACACAGGCCTTGGTCTTTCCACGACTCAATTTTTGGTGGCAGACACACAAAAAAATTCCACACCGCTGAGCCCAGGGATGATGGAGCTTTGGTGGTGGCATCAGCAGCTGACCTTGAAGGTCATTTTGGCTGGCTGTCCATAGGTGGCGATACATTCCGCCAGACACTGCCACAAGCTGTTTCTGTTGACGAGCTCCCCCTGCTTCTTTCAGCAATTCATCTCCTCCTACTCCTCTCTGACTCCCCCTCTAAGCTGTCCCCCTGTTCATCTTGTCTATTGGGATCCATCGTGACATCCATGGCAGTATCATCATCATCATCATAATCATCCTCCACAGTTTCGCTTGTATCAGACACCTCCAAAACTGCACCAAAAACAGGTACTTCATCATCCTCACACCTTACGTTCATACTGACGCCGAACTGAGACATATGAGGTGGTGGTGTAACATGCTTAGCGCCATCATCTTCTAACAATAATGGCTGTGAAATTGGCTGTGTAATTCCCCACCAAATAACTCATGTGAACTCTCAAATGGAGGGGATGTGGTGCTAGTAGTAGCAGTGGTGGCTGCCAGCTGAGAGTTAAGTGAGGTGCCAGAATCAGAGCAGGAGGAGGAAGATATGTCACGGTTCCATGCGGAAGCTGAGGAAGATGAGGTGTTCTGTGTTAAATAGTCAACCACGTCCTGGCAATCTTGGGAGTTGATGGCACATGCCTTCTGAACACTGTACTTTGGTCCAGGGCTGAACAAAATCACGTCAGCACGACCTCGAACAGACCTGCCGGGTGGCCTTCCTCTGCCTTTTGTTTTGTTTATATTGGGGGGGGGGGGATGAAGTGAAAGGTATGCACTGACCTGACTAATACAATGTGCAGTCACACAGATGCAGTGAAAGGTATGCACTGACTGCTGTATAATGATAAGATGAATACACTTGAAATCCTATAACGAGAATCTCTTATGGAGGGCAAGTCTGCCATCCATTCAAGTGAAAGGTATGCACTGACTGGTATATTACAATGTGCAGTCACAGAGATGCAGTTAAAGCCTAGGTACTGACTGCTGGTATAATACAATGTGCAGTTACACAGACGCAGTGAAAGGTATGCACTGACTGGTATAATAATACAATGTGCAGTCACACAGGTGCAGTGAAAAGGTATGCAGTGACTGCTGGTGGTAAGATACAATGTGCAGTCACACAAGTGCAGTGAAAGATATGCACTGACTGCTGGTATAATACAATGTGTAGTCACACAGTTGCAATTAAAGGTATGCACTGACTGCTGCTATAATACAATGTGCAGTTACACAGATGCAGTGAAAGGTATGCACTGACTGGTATAATAATACAATGTGCAGTCACACGTTCAGTGAAAAGGTATGCAGTGACTGCTGGTGGTATGATACAATGTGCAGTCACACAGGTGCAGTGAAAGGTATGCACTGACAGCTGGTATAATACAATGTGCAGTCACACAGGTGCAGTTAAAGGTATGCACTGACTGCTGGTATAATACAATGTGCAGTCACACAGGTGCAGTAAAAGGTATGCACTGACTGCTGGTATAATACAATGTACAGTCACACAGGTGCAGTGAAAGGTATGCACTGACTGCTGGTTTAATACAATGTGCAGTCACACAGATGCAGTGAAAGGTATGCACTGACTGGTATAATAATACAATGTGCAGTCACACAGGTGCAGTAAAAAGGTATACAGTGACTGCTGGTGGTATAATACAATGTGCAGTTACACAGGTGCACTGAAAGGGTATGCAGTGACTGCTGGTGGTATGATACAATGTGCAGTCAGACAGGTGCACTGAAAAGCTATTCAGTGACTGCTGGTGGTATGATACAATGTGCAACCACACAGGTGCACTGAAAATGTATGCAGTGACTGCTGGTGGTATGATACAATGTGCAGTCACACAGGTGCAGTGAAAGGTATGCACTGACTGCTGGTATAATACAAGGTGCAGTCACACAGTTGCAGTGAAAGGTATGCACTGACTGCTGCTATAATACAATGTGCAGTTACACAGATGCAGTGAAAGGTATGCACTGACTGGTATAATAATATAATGTGCAGTCACACGTTCAGTGAAAAGGTATGCAGTGACTGCTGGTGGTATGATACAATGCGCAGTCACACAGGTGCAGTGAAAGGTATGCACTGACTGTTGGTATAATACAATGTGCTGTCACACAGGTGTAGTGAAAGGTATGCACTGACTGGTATAATAATACAATGTGCAGTCACACAGGTGCAGTAAAAAGGTATGCAGTGACTGCTGGTGGTATAATACAATGTGCAGTCACACAGGTGCAGTGAAAAGTATGCACTGACTGCTGGTGTAATACAATGTGCAGTCACACAGGTGCACTGAAAAGGTGTGCAGTGACTGCTGGTGGTATGATACAATGTGCAGTCACACAGGTGCACTAACAACGTATGCAGTGACTGCTGGTGGTATGATACGTGCAGTCACACAGGTGCACTGAAAAGGTATGCAGTGACTGCTGGTGGTATGAGTCAATGTGCAGTCACACAGGTGCACTGAAAAGGTATGCAGTGACTGCTGGTGGTGGTGGTATGATACAATGTGCAGTCACACAGGTGCACTGAAAAGGTATGCAGTGACTGCTGGTGGTATGATACAATGTGCAGTCACACAGGTGCACTAAAAAGGTATGCAGTGATTGCTTGTGGTATGAATCAATGTGCAGTCACACAGGTGCAGTGAAAAGGTGTGCTGAATGTGCTGGGCCTGGCACAGTACAGCAATTAGCAAGGGCCAGCTGCGACAGACAGGGCTGTATTTGCAGTGTCAGTGGGCCACACACAAAAAAACACATCACAAGAACATTAGCTCTTAAAAGAGCTGTTTTGGTGGTGCTTTTCAGCAACAAATATCAGCAAGGAGCAAGCTAACAAGAGCCTAACTAAGCTTTCCCTATCTCTGCAGCAACCTCTTCCCCTTCTCCCACTAATACAGCAGCACACACAGTGAGAACATGGCCGACGCTGCTGCCTTTTATGGGGGGGGGGGGGGGGGCCTGATTGGCTGCCATGTGTCTGCTGACTGTGATGTAGAGGGTCAAAGTTTAGCCCAATGATGTAGTATGGGGGCAGGTCGAACGCGCTAAAGTTTCGCGTTTCACCACGAACGCAAATCTGCGTTGTGCGTGCGAACCGTTCGGGCCATATCTACTCCTGGCCTCCTTCTGTGTCCAATGTCACCGCAAGCACCTATAGCATGTGACTCAGACCATGTAGTGACATCACAGCATGCATCGGAGTCATGTAGAGCAGGCACTCCCCGAGGACACCGGGTGGAGGGGGGTGAGGGTGGACGCAGTAGTTGGAGAGGCCAGGAGTTGTGCTAGGGTAACAGTTGAGCCTTAAACATTCAACGTGGGCATGGGGGAGACTCATACACTTGGGAAGACATCAACCAGTGGCCCATCCTTCATCGGTACATTGAACGCCTTTACAGTCATGCACCAGAGAGAGCCCTTGCAACTGAGATTTATAGATCCATTTTACCGATTTCGACCAGAAATTGGTTGATAAAATAACCTGATCGGAATGTCGGTCAGCGTGCAAAATTGACTAATGTAATGTATGGTCACCTTAACTCTCACTAATAACTAAATAGAAGTCGTAAACTCCTGTGTGACTGAGAAAAACTCATCCTATTGCATTAAACAGATAACAAGTTAAGTAGTTTAAGATTTGTCTGTATGGAAGTGGAAGTTGAATAACATTAAAAAAAACAAAAACTTCTCTTATTTACCTGAGATGGCAAAAGCTCTAAATGTGGATGTTAAGCTTTAATTACAAAATAAGACTATGGTATTCTGGAACAGTCCTGTACAGCATTGGTGCTACAATATTAGCTTGTTAAAGTAAACTCCAAGGGACCGGAAAAGTGGTTAACTATATCAAGTTTACTACAGTGTATCAGAAATTGTCCCAGAAATTGCCCAGCATGCACTGGTGCATTCTCTGCTGCAAAGGAGCAAATCTGTCATCCCATTGGAGGTACAGTACAAGCACTTGCACATTTGGGGCTTGATTCACTATGTGGTGCTAACCTACTTAGCATGTCTAAAGCCTTTAGGCACGCTAGCCAGGGTGCTAAGTAGGTTAGCACCGGTTTTCTCAATCAGATCGCGCGCTAAGTCCCGCACGCAAAGTTTTGCGCGTGCAAAGTCCTATGCACGCGCTAAGTCCCATAGGCTTTAATCGGCACTTCGCGCGGAGCACCCTGCGCTCTGTGCAGTGTGTGCGTAAAGTTTTGCACGCATAACTTTGCAAATTAGCGCGCATAACTTTGCAAATTAGCGCATGAAACGCTCGTTTAGACGTGCTAAGGGGGTTTTCACAGGAGTGCTAACAGTTAGCACCGCTTTGTGAATCAAGCCCTTGGTGGACTACAAGGATAAGCATACCATTTTTGCTGTTACAGTATCCAGGGCTCTTTAAAAATTGCAGCCATCACTGAACAGAGGCAGCCACTCTCTTACTGTGAGCGGCTCCGATACCTCCGTGGGCGGGACTTAAAGCACATATCCTGCAAAACTTTCTGCTCACTTGAGCCAGTCATGAAGTTTCTCTTCAAAATTTAGCCAATCATGATAAGCCACATGCATCTGTACTGTGAATCGCTCCAATTCCTCCTTGGGGAGTACTTAGCACTCTCCTCTCACTCTCCTTAGTTTTGCAGTGAGTAGGCTTGCTCTGATCTTCAAGGGAAAAGTAGCTTGTAGTGCGCTCCACACATTACCAGGAGCGTCATCGCTAACGAGGGTATAGATACCCGGTAGTGCGTACAATCCCGTGGGAGGACTGTGACGATACTTAAATTGGTGATTGCAAAGTGGAAGTGGTAACGCTGCATCATCTTTTGTTTACATTCACATTATTACTTCTTTTCCCCAGGCTGCTTACAGTATTTCTACAGTACTCTATATCCAGCGCTGGTGCCATTCTTCTTGTCTTACAAATGTTATCATGCATCAACTTGCAACCAGTCTGAAGGGAGCAGCAGACCATAGATTTCACAGTACTGACATACGATGCATGCCCACCCACTTTTTACTATATTGAGAGTCAGTGTCACGTAGGGGCCAAAACAGTGGCATAACTAGACTTAATACGGCCCCCCCCTGCAAAAATGATAGCATGGTGCTGCCTTTGGTTCCCAAACCCCATGAGGGTCATGTCATTGGGAACCGGCGAATGGCAGCAGAGAGTGTTCTGTGAAGCAGAGAAAACTTACAGACGCTCATGTTACTCTCTACTCTGCATGGCCGGGGGGAGGCGGTGAGGATGTTTTTTGAGCAAACAGGTAGGTTTATCTGCTTGCGGTTGGTGAGAGGTAGGAGGAAGAGCCCCCAAAGCCTCTGGGCTCCCCGCGAGGGCAGAGGTCGCAGGGGTGATCGCTACGCCCATGGGCCAAAAAACATATTTACTATAACGTAAGTTTTATTATATGAGGGTTTACTATACCGGACGTTGCTCCCATAGAATCATAATGGAGATTGGCCTGGGACATGGAGAGGTAGTTTACTATACCAGAATGTTTTATAACAAGCTTATACTGTATAGATGCAATTGCTTATCCTATCCATTTACTTTAATTCCAGTTTGCTCTAAAGCCCATCTGCAGGCACATCATCCAATAAGTTAGTAATCAGGCTCCTCATCGCTGCCGTGGCACCAGCGTGGCTGCCGGGGGTTCATGGCTGCTGAGCTGCCTACTCACACAATAAGATGGAATGCCGCTGTCATATTTGTGTAGTTGTGTTCAGCTGGGTTTCGTAGCCATTAATCTACCGTTCACGCTGTTCCTGTCACAAGCAAATATACCCCAACTGGAATCGCAGTAAATCACTGTTGTTCTTCCTCACCCGAGTAGACACGCACCGTAATCCCTGCCAAGATGGATATTATATCTTTAAAATAACAATGTACACCCTTGGAGAAGAGAAAAAAAAATACACCATCACGGTGTAATAAAAAGGATGATGAAAAGTGAAGACGGAGATTTCAAGGCTGCCCGCGTAGGACAGACTCGTGAATAACAGAGATAAAGATGTAAGAACGAAGCAGGTAAACAAAATGACACCCAAAATAACTGGGATATACACAGACTGAAGGACAACTGACCCAGGTAAGGTTACCTAAGCTAAGCACAGAGGTATATTCATATTGCATCCATATAATTATATGCGCCGTCTCCTCATCCCCCCCCCCCCCCAAGTCCACGTAATCACTTGTTTAAAAATCTTAACTTTGGCTAAAGTCAAATTTTTTAAACAGGAAGAGTCAGGTTTGCAGTGATTTACCCTCCCATCAACCTCCCATCCCCGCTAGTAAAGAGAACCCAAGGCCAATTTTCTAAAGATAATAGGACACAGAGGCATGTTATCTGCATATTGACATGCCTCTGTGTCCTTCTAGTGCCGCTGCCAGTCCCTCCAGGCTCTTTTGTCCCCCCTGAAAAATAGCGACAGGCTAGTGACAATCTGATTGTCGCTAGCCTGCTGTTTACCTACAGCCAATCAATCATCTGCTCCCCCGCCTCCTCCAGGGCCTGGCTCCCCAGTCTGCGTCACCTCGCTCCCTGCTGGCTTCCTCCAATCGGAAGCTAAGCCATGACCAAGGAAGTACTTCCAGGTCGCAGTCATCTTTGAATTCATCTGCGGGTGATCAGGCCTTGCACTGGCTGCAGAGGACAAAAGGAGCCACAGAGAGCGGCGTGGAACGGCGGAGACGCATTCGGGAGGCGGCGTGGAGCAGGTAGTATGTTTTTTTCTTTCACTTTTTTTAGCTGCCTCTGGTTCTCTTTAAAGAGAGTGGATTGGGGCAGGAATGGGAGGGTGAAATAAGAGGGAATATTTCAGCAAGCCTGCCTCTTCCTGTCTGAGAGTTTGACTTCAGCCAAAAGTCAAAGTTTTTGAGGACAAAAATAGAGAAGGTGCTTTTTTTCTGAGCAAACGGATTGTGCCCTGAGATCAAGATACAAATAGCAACATTTTCTTCCCCTGCCTGTAACTTCAAACATGTGAATAACTTAACTTTTCACCTCACCTATGCCTAAAACTAGAGAGGATATACTATAAAGGGTGGCCATGGCAGCTAAAGGGTGCCACGGTAATTTGGGGATTTGGTTAAGCTGCTAGTAGAACATCGGTAAAATTAGCAATATTGTACTATTGGGCACTGGCTAATACCAATTCTTCTATATTCTACTACCACTTTACCTAACCCTCCCACCTTCTACTTACTCCTAGCACAAACCTATCCCCCCACCAATATCTGCTCCACATTCTCTGCCACTAAAGTGTCCCTCTGCTGATATCTGTACCACCTTCTGTCATCATTACTCACTGGGAAATTTAATTTATAAGGTGCGACATGGGTGGCCAAATTATACACTGTGTGCGGCTATGGTTGTAATTAACATTGCCCAGTGCCCAAATGACCAGCCGGTCGCTGGAGCCCAAATTACCTGCTTCGCTATAAAGGTACCCATATAGATGTGAAACTAGTGTTAGCTGTTCCGGCAGCTGTTCATTTTTATTTCCCAAGGTAGTTCATTCCCGGCTAAAAAATTCAGTTCCCCAGATGAATATTTTCTGGTTTGAGATTGGAGGTGTGTGTGATATCTATGGCAACCCATCAGGGCAGAATAAAGTAGTTCCAGTGAACTTGACGTTGGACAAAAGACCCTGTTTCAGCAGACATTGCTCTGTAGAGGCTCTGGGCAAGTCTGCAGATGGTTGGCTAGTTTGGGTGATTGCTGGCCTCCTATATTCAGAATTTAAGTAAACCTGAGCCAAAAATGGCTTGTAGGTAGCGATGTGTATGGGGACAAGGTGTCCGTGTTCTACATTTGCCTTTCTTAGTGTATGTAAGAATGAATGTTGGTTCTTCTGAATAGTTGGAGTGGCAGGGGAAGCTGTGAGGACAACGCTTAGATGGGTATTGAGTTCCACTACATTGTAGTTAAACTTATACTTATAAACATACAAGTTATATACTATACCTAGGTCCCCTGTCTCTTAATCTTGCCATTGACTGAGGAAGAGGATGAGAGTGGCTGATAAAATAAGCTGCTGCTGAAACCCAATCTGAATAGCTCATAAAATCTTGTGTCAACAACAGTGTGAGTATCTGTAATGCTGGGAATACACCATGAGATTTTCTGGCAAATAGATGGTTCGATAGATAATTTCGAACATGTCCGATCTGATTTTCAATTTTCTGATCGATTTCTCATAGAAGTGAATGATAATTGATCGGACAGTAAATCTGCAGAAAAATCTCATAGTGTATTCCCAGCATAAGGGCCCGTTTCCACTCGCCGCCATGCATCCTGCGAGACGCGCGGTGGCACTTCCTGGTCTGCGGGTACGCAGCCGATTCATGCCTACTGCACAAAAAAATGCTGCAATGTCGGCCGAATCGCTGCTAAGGTGTGCAATTTGGACAGCGGCACCATTTTCCCCTATGGTAGAGTTTCCCCATGCAATTTGCTTGCGGGAAAACTCTGTGGATTTGGCCCGATTGCTGTATCAGTGGAAACAGGCCCTAAACTCTGCAAGGGAGGAAATGCCATCACGATTGACTTCAGACAGAGCCACTTAAGATGGGGAATGCCATAAACAGTTGTCTCTTTATTTGCTTTATAAATTATCAAAATGTATACCATGGACAGTACAAAACATAGGTTATGTAAGTTAAACTAACATTTATCATTTGCTTTATGTGTTTTCTTTTTTCACTTAAAGGGATACTGTAGGGGGTCGGGGAAAATGAGCTGAACTTACCTGGGGCTTCCAATGGTCCCCCGCAGACATCCTGTGCCCGCGCAGCCGCTCACCGATGCTCCGGCCCCGCCTCCGGTTCACTTCTGGAATTTCTGACTTTAAAGTCAGAAAACCACTGCGCCTGTGTTGCCGTGTCCTCGATCCCGCTGATGTCATCAAGAGCGCACAGCGCAGGCCCAGTATGGTCTGTGTCTGCGCAGTACACTCCTGGTGACATCAGCGGGAGCGAGGACACGGCAACGCAGGCGCAGTGGTTTTCTGACTTTAAAGTCAGAAATTCCAGAAGTGAACCGGAGGCGGGGCCGGAGCATTGGGGAGTGGCTGCGCCAACACAGGATGTCTGCGGGGGACCATTAGAAGCCCCGGGTAAGTTCAGCTCATTTTCCCCCGACCCCCCTACAGTATCCCTTTAACTGTGGCTTAAGATGTTGCTTTAATGTATATTCAATATTTTTAGTGCACTATCACCTTTTCTAAGTATTACTGTATATTTGTATGACACTGTTTGGATTTTGTTAAATGGCATTTATGGGCTATGAGAATGCATTTATTTTGCTTTCTCTCCACTTATGACCTGCCGCAGGCAAATTTCCGGGACCGGAGTTGAACTATAATGCGCTGTGGCCTTGAAACATCGGCGCTTTCATTGTGGCGAGTTCCGGCGCAGTGTAAGGATTAAGAACGCAGTTTGAAGATTCTCTGGATTTATGCACTTCAGATGTTTGTTTCGCTTTTTCATTTGTAAACAAGTATGACCTGTAAGTATTAAATGATGAGTTGAAATAAAAAGATTACAGAAGAAAAAAATAATCCCATCAAAGCGCAGCACACGCCAAGTGTACTATTCTGGTCATGTACTTTTCATTTAGGTCCAGGAGACCTGCTTCAAGGTGATTGTAGATAAGACAACTGAAGACGTCGGAATATTTTCTCTTTCACAGAACTCATAAATAAAGGGCAGGCCGGAGCTTGTCAGTAGATCTTATATCCGAAATAAATCTGTCTCTATCAGCGCAGTTATTGATGAATCTGTTTCCATCAGGTCAAGGATGTTCAGTACAGAAAAGTGAACTTCAGAGTTTTCTTTCTAAGAATAATTCACGCTATTGGCCAAATAGGTTTTTCGTGTCATACCATCAGTTTTCAAATGATGCACTGCAATTATTTCAGAATTGCTGGGAAAGATAAAGGGTTCCTTCACTCTTGATAAAACAGTAGAGGTGGCATAAGAGCCACTATCCCGTTTCTCTCAGCCGCTATCAACCAATAACCAGATCTGGGCCGGGCCAAGGTAGAGGCGAGAGAGACACCAGACAGTGCAGTAGGGAAGAGACATTGAGGGTGCATTTGACTTGTGTACCTGCAGCTCTGAATAGCTGCATACCAGTATAACATGCACTACTCTGTAAATCCCAGTCACACTCTTCTCTCCATGGTCAACGAGTGGTTGGAGCCGAAAAGCGGTGCAACAGGAATGAACCAGGGCTGACCAGGAGAAACCACCAGACACTGACGCAGTAATTTGAGCGTAATAAGGGTTTATTAGGACCTAAAATTAAAATTTGGTCCTCCAAAAATTATCTCAACCAATGAAAATTACTACAATTTTTCTACAATACAATACAATATGATCTTCTTATATGCTTTACTCTTAAAGTGATCCTTAAGTCAACTGTAAAAAATGAGATTTACTCACCTGGGGCTTCCCTCAGCCCCCTGCAGCTGATCGGTGCCCTCCTGGCCGCAATAGCAGCATAGGGAGCGATATACAGGCTGGGAACGCGAAGAATCACTCGCGTTCCCATGTCTGTCAGCCGATGACGGCCAAACCGGAAGTGCTCGCCGGCGGGTCCTGGGACATCGAAGCGGAGCTGCGAGGTCACCGATCGGTTGCTGGGGGCTGAGGGAAGCCCCAGGTGAGTAAATCTCATTTTTTACAGTTGACTTAAGGTTCACTTTAAGCAAGTGGAAAACCCAGGGAGACACGAAATGTATATAAGTCTGCTATCCCAATACTTGAATACTAAGCTTTGCTGATCAGCGAAATGTTATTATAATTCCTTTCTCCTGCTACCAAAGGACATGTCCATATTATCCTGGAGAATTATTCTGTGTTGGCCGTTTCCAAATTAATTGAAAATATACTATTAGAGTAAGAATATGCTCTCTGACTAAATAAAATTAACTGAATAATTTATATCTAAAATTAATTAATCTGCTAATGAATAAATCTATCGTATAGGAAATAAATAGCTTGACACTTTTTTTTTTAAATAAATTGATAAATTAGTAGAATAAATGAATAAATAAGTAGATAAATTAGTGGAATAAATTAATAAATAAATTAGTAGAATAAATAAATAAAAATACGAATTAGCGAAATGAATAAATAACAAATTAGTGAGTTAATAGGATCAGTAACAAATAAATAAATAAATAGATAATTAAAAAAAAAAATGTTCTCTCTCCTTTTCATGGATGGAAACGTTTTTTTTTCTACAGGTAAAACTTCCCAGTGGACACAGAAAAAGAAGTAAAAAAAACAGGTGCGTATGAGAGAATAAAAAAAATAGTTGTAGTCTTTCCTCCAACAAAAGGATTCTTCTATTTAAAAAAAAAAAACTTTTCTTCTTCCCAGGACGATCCAGATGCCAGTGCACAGTCTTTCCAAAGGTAATTAGCTCATAACTTGGAATTTAACCACTTGAGGACCGCCCCCAGCCGATGGGCGGCGGCAAAGACCGGGCCCAAACGACCGCAATACGCCCATCGGCGGGGGCGGCTGCGGGAGTGTCTGTGCGGCGATCGCGTCATTCGTGACGCGATCAGCCGCCGGGGACTGGCTCCGCCCACCGTTCGTTGTAACCCGCCGGCCGTTCGGAAGCGCCGGCGGGTTACTAGCACCCGGATCGCCGCATGTAACAAGTATAATAGGCTTTGTAATGTATACAAAGCCTATTATACTGGCTGCCTCCTGCCCTGGTGGTCCCAGTGTCCGAGGGACCACCAGGGCAGGCTGCAGCCACCCTAGTCTGCACCCAAGCACACTGATTTCCCCCTCCCCTGCCCCCTGATCGCCCACAGCACCCCTCAGACCCCCCCCTGCCCACCCCCCAGACCACTGTTTGCACCCAGTCACCCCCCTAATCACCCATCAATAATCACTCCCTGTCACTATCTGTCAACGCTATTTTATTTTTAAGTCCCTAATCTGCCCCCTACTCCCTCCTGATCACCCCCCCACCCCTCAGATTCTCCCCAGACCCCCCCCCCCAGACCCCCCCCCCGTGTACTGTATGCATCTATCCCCCCTGATCACCTGTCAATCACCTGTCAATCACCCGTCAATCACCCGTCAATCACCCCCTGTCACTGCCACCCATCAATCAGCCCCTAACCTGCCCCTTGCGGGCAATCTGATCACCCACCCACACCAATAGATCGCCCGCAGATCCGACATCAGATCACCTCCCAAATCCATTGTTTACATCTCTTATCTCCTCTAAACACCCACTAATTACCCATCAATCACCCCCTATCACCACCTGTCACTGTTACCCATCAGATTAGACCCTAATCTGCCCCTTGCGGGCACCCAATCACCCGCCCACACGCTCAGATTGCCCTCAGACCCCCCCTTATCAATTCGCCCGTGCAATATTTACATCTGTTATTCCCTGTAATAACCCACTGATCACCTGTCAATCACCCATCAATCACCCCCTGTCACTGCCACCCATCAATCACCCCCTGTCACTGCCACCCATCAATCAGCCCCTAACCTGCCCCTTGCGGGCAATCTGATCACCCACCCACACCAATAGATCGCCCGCAGATCCGACATCAGATCACCTCCCAAATCCATTGTTTACATCTCTTATCTCCTCTAAACACCCACTAATTACCCATCAATCACCCCCTATCACCACCTGTCACTGTTATCCATCAGATTAGACCCTAATCTGCCCCTTGCGGGCACCCAATCACCCGCCCACACGCTCAGATTGCCCTCAGACCCCCCCTTATCAATTCGCCCGTGCAATATTTACATCTGTTATTCCCTGTAATAACCCACTGATCACCTGTCAATCACCCATCAATCACCCCCTGTCACTGCCACCCATCAATCACCCCCTGTCACTGCCACCCATCAATCAGCCCCTAACCTGCCCCTTGCGGGCAATCTGATCACCCACCCACACCAATAGATCGCCCGCAGATCCGACATCAGATCACCTCCCAAATCCATTGTTTACATCTCTTATCTCCTCTAAACACCCACTAATTACCCATCAATCACCCCCTATCACCACCTGTCACTGTTACCCATCAGATTAGACCCTAATCTGCCCCTTGCGGGCACCCAATCACCCGCCCACACGCTCAGATTGCCCTCAGACCCCCCCTTATCAATTCGCCCGTGCAATATTTACATCTGTTATTCCCTGTAATAACCCACTGATCACCTGTCAATCACCCATCAATCACCCCCTGTCACTGCCACCCATCAATCACCCCCTGTCACTGCCACCCATCAAACAGCCCCTAACCTGCCCCTTGCGGGCAATCTGATCACCCACCCACACCAATAGATCGCCCGCAGATCTTCTCTCCTCTAAACACCCACTAATTACCCATCAATCACCCCCTATCACCACCTGTCACTGTTACCCATCAGATTAGACCCTAATCTGCCCCTTGTGGGCACCCAATCACCCGCCCACACCTCAGAACGCCCTCAGACCCCAGCCCTGATCACCTCGCCAGTGCATTGCTTGCATCTATTTCCCCCCTCTAATCACACCTTGAGACACCCATCAATCACCTCCTGTCACCCCCTAGCACACCTACCCATCAGATCAGGCCCTAATTTGCCCCGTGTGGGCTCCTGATCACTCGGCCAAACCCTTAGATCCCCCTCAGACCCCCTTCCGATCACGTCCCCAGTGCATTTATTGCATCTATTTTCCCCTCTAACCGCCCCCTGAGACACCCATCAATCACCTCCTGTCACCCCCCTAGCACTCCTATCCATCAGATCAGGCCCAATACATCCTGTCATCTAAGAGGCCACCCTGCTTATGACCGCTTCCACAAAATTTGCCCCCTCATAGACCACCTGTCATCAAAATTTGCAGATGCTTATACCCCTGAACAGTCATTTTGAGAAATTTGGTTTCCAGACTACTCACAGTTTTGGGCCCGTAAAATGCCAGGGCAGTATAGGAACCCCACAAGTGACCCCATTTTAGAAAGAAGACACCCCAAGGTATTCTGTTAGGTGTATGATGAGTTCATAGAATATTTTATTTTTTGTCAAAAGTTAGAGGAAATTGGATTTTTATTGTTTTTTTCACAAAGTGTCATTTTTCACTAACTTGTGACAAAAAATAAAATCTTCTATGAACTCACCATACCCCTAACGGAATACCTTGGGGTGTCTTCTTTCTAAAATGGGGTCACTTGTGGGGTTCCTATACTGCCCTGGCATTTTAGGGGCCCTAAACCGTGAGGAGTAGTCTAGAATCCAAATGCCTCAAAATGACCTGTGAATAGGACGTTAGGCCCCTTAGCGCACCTAGGTTGCAAAAAAGTGTCACACATGTGGTATCGCCGTACTCAGAAGAAGTAGTATAATGTGTTTTGCGGTGTATTTTTATACATACCCATGCTGGGTGGGAGAAATCTCTCTGTAAATGGACAATTGTGTGTAAAAAAAATCAAATAATTGTCATTTACAGAGATATTTCTCCCACCCAGCATCTGTATGTGTAAAAATACACCCCAAAACACATTATACTACTTCTCCTGAGTACGGCGGTACCACATGTGTGGCACTTTTTTGCACCCTAAGTGCGCTAAGGGGCCCAAAGTCCAATGAGTACCTTTAGGATTTCACAGGTCATTTTGCGACATTTGGTTTCAAGACTACTCCTCATGGTTTAGGGCCCCTAAAATGCCAGGGCAGTATAGGAACCCCACAAATGACCCCATTTTAGAAAGAAGACACCCCAAGGTATTCCGTTAGGAGTATGGTGAGTTCATAGAAGATTTTATTTTTTGTCACAAGTTAGCGGAAAATGACACTTTGTGAAAAAAAACAATTAACATCAATTTCCGCTAACTTGTGACAAAAAAAAAAAATCTTCTATGAACTCACCATACTCCTAATGGAATACCTTGGGGTGTCTTCTTTCTAAAATGGGGTAATTTGTGGGGTTCCTATACTGTCCTGGCATTTTAGGGGCCCTAAACCGTGAGGAGTAGTCTTGAAACGAAATTTCTCAAAATGACCTGTGAAATCCTAAAGGTACTCATTGGACTTTGGGCCCCTTAGCGCAGTTAGGGTGCAAAAAAGTGCCACACATGTGGTATTGCCGTACTCAGGAGAAGTAGTATAATGTGTTTTGGGGTGTATTTTTCCACATACCCATGCTGAGTGGGAGAAATATCTCTATAAATAGACAATTGTGTGTAAAAAAAATAAAAAAATTGTCATTTACGGAGATATTTCTCCCACCCAGCATGGGTATGTGTAAAAATACACCCCAAAACACATTATACTACTTTTCCTGAGTACGGCAATACCACATGTGTGGCACTTTTTTGCAGCCTAACTGCGCTAAGGGGCCCAAAGTCCAATGAGCATCTTTAGGCTTTACAGGGGTGCTTACAATTAGGCACCCCCCAAAATGCCAGGACAGTGAACACACCCCACAAATGACCCCATTTTGGAAAGTAGACACTTCAAGGTATTCAGAGAGGAGCATAGTGAGTCCGTGGCAGATTTCATTTTTTTTTTGTCGCAAGTTAGAAGAAATGGAAACTTTTTTTTTGTTGTTGTTGTCACAAAGTGTCATTTTCCGCTAACTTGTGACAAAAAATAAAATCTTCTATGAACTCACCATGCCTCTCACTGAATACTTTGGGATGTCTTCTTTCCAAAATGGGGTCATTTGGGGGGTATTTGGACTATCCTGGAATTTTAGCCCCTCATGAAACCTGACAGGTGCGCAGAAAAGTCAGAGATGCTTGAAAATGGGAAAATTCACTTTTGGCACCATAGTTTGTAAACGCTATAACTTTTACCCAATCCAATAAATATACACTGAATGTTTTTTTTTTTATCAAAGACATGTAGCAGAATAACTTTCGCGCTCAAATGTATAGGAAATTTTACTTTATTTGAAAAATGTCAGCACAGAAAGTTAAAAAAGTCATTTTTTTGACAAAATTCATGTCTTTTTTGATGAATATAATAAAAAGTAAAACTCGCAGCAGCAATCAAATAGCATCAAAAGAAAGCTGTATTAGTGACAAGAAAAGGAGGTAAAATTCATTTAGGTGGTAGGTTGTATGACCGAGCATTAAACCGTGAAAGCTGCAGTGGTCTGAATGGAGAAAAAGGCTCTGGTCCTTAAGGGGTGAAAAGACTGTGGTCCTGAAGTGGTTAACTGGTAAGTCCTTTTTAATTAATCTCCTCTCCTTTTTCTTTTCAGGTTTCAGGAACAACTGAGGGCCCAACTACCAAGGTGAGTATCTGGCTGAAATGATACTGGCCCATTAAAACAATCTATATACATCCAGTACATATAAGTCCAAGAGAAAAATAAAGCATTTATAGGTACGGCAAATGGCTGGAACAATATACATATAATTTAAAAATCAATGAAAATATGTATAGCAGGCAGCAGGCCAACTCATTTAAAGGATTTAGACACAGCTTGGAAATCCTTTTTCTCAGGTAACATCCTGACATTTACTTAGGGAGCATTGGATACAGTTCAACATGGCGGACATACGGCCGTGCAGGCCGTGCCGCCGCACAAGGGCCCCTGAAGTTCTGCTGCTTCAGGGGCCCATTAAGTATTGCAGGTTTTTTTTTTTTTTTTTTTTTTATTTATTTATTTTTTTTTTTTAACCTGGGGGGCCCAACTCCTGTCCTCCCCCCCTCACCTCGCCCCCCCCCCCCCCCCTCATGCGGCGGGAGAGCGGAAAATACAAGAAGTCTCCGGCCGGGGCGGCAGCTGCAGCTTGGTCTCCAACTTTGGAGACATATCGGAAACTAAGCAGCAGCTGCCTCTAGCGTCTGCTGCAGCCCCGGCCGGAGACTTCCTGTATTTTCTGCTCTCCCGCCGGCTGCAGCGCATACCGGGAGGGGGGCCCCGAGGTGAGTGAGGGAGGATAGGAGTCGGGCCCCCCACCCGGATAGCTACCCACCCGGCTACCTTACCCACCCACCCGGCTACCTACCCCGGCGCTACCTAACCATCCACCCGGCTACCTAACCAGGCTACCTACCCACCCACCCGGCTACCTAGCTACCCACCCGGCTACCTAACCACCCTGCCGGCTATCTACCTGGCTACCTACCCACCCGGCTACCTAACCACCCTGCCGGCTATCTACCTGGCTACCTACCCACCCGGCTACCTACCCACCCGGCTACCTAGCTACCCACCCGGCTACCTAACCACCCTGCCGGCTACCTACCTGGCTACCTACCCACCCGGCTACCTAGCTACCCACCCGGCTATCTGACCACCCTGCCGGCTATCTACCTGGCTACCTACCCACCCGGCTACCTAGCTACCCACCCGGCTACCTAACCACCCTGCCGGCTATCTACCTGGCTACCTACCCACCCGGCTACCTACCCACCCGGCTACCTAGCTACCCACCCGGCTACCTAACCACCCTGCCGGCTACCTACCCACCCGGCTACCTAGCTACCCACCCGGCTACCTAACCACCCTGCCGGCTATCTACCTGGCTACCTACCCACCCGGCTACCTAGCTACCCACCCGGCTACCTAACCACCCTGCCGGCTATCTACCTGGCTACCTACCCACCCGGCTACCTACCCACCCTGCTGGCTACCTACCCACCCGGCTACCTACCCACCCACCCGGCTACCTACCCACCCACCCGGCTACCTACCCACCCGGATACCTACCTACCCACCCGGCTACCTACCCACCCACCCGGATACCTACCTACCCACCCGGATACCTACCTACCCACCCGGCTACCTACCTACCCACCCGGCTACCTAACCACCCACCCGGCTACCTAACCACCCACCCGGCTACCTACACACCCACCCGGCTACCTACCTACCCACCAGGCTACCTACCTACCTACCCACCCGGCTACCTACCAACCCACCAGGCTACCTACCCACCCACCCAGCTACCTAACCACCCACCTACCCACCCACCAGGCTACCTACCCACCCGCCTACCCAGCCACCCACCAGGCTACCCACCCGGCTACCCAGCCACCCACCAGGCTACTTACCCACCCGGCTAAGGGCTACCTACCTACCCACCCGGCTGCCTACCTACCCACCAGGCTACCTATCCACCCAACCACCCATGGGAGCTGCGCGCCGGATGGAGGCTGGGACAGGAGGTCTGCTGCTGCAGGTGAGTAAATGTTTTTTTTTTATTATTTATTTTAGCAGGTGTATGTTCTGGGCAGGTCTGCCACATGATTGCGTGTATGTTCTGGGCAGGTCTGCCACATGATTGCGTGTATGTTCTGGGCAGGTCTGCCACATGATTGCGTGTATGTTCTGGGCAGGTCTGCCACATGATTGCATGTATGTTCTGGGCAAATTTGCTACATGATTGCATGTGTTTTCTGGGCAAATCTGCCGACATGATTGCACGTATTTTCTGGGCATATCTGCCGACATGATTGCAGGTATTTTCTGGGCATATCTGCCGACATGATTGCAGGTATTTTCTGGGCATATCTGCCGACATGATTGCACGTATTTTCTGGGCATATCTGCCGACATGATTGCACGTATTTTCTGGGCATATCTGCCGACATGATTGCACGTATTTTCTGGGCATATCTGCCGACATGATTGCACGTATTTTCTGGGCATATCTGCCGACATGATTGCACGTATTTTCTGGGCATATCTGCCGACATGATTGCACGTATTTTCTGGGCATATCTGCCGACATGATTGCACGTATTTTCTGGGCATATCTGCCGACATGATTGCACGTATTTTCTGGGCATATCTGCCGACATGATTGCACGTATTTTCTGGGCATATCTGCCGACATGATTGCACGTATTTTCTGGGCATATCTGCCGACATCATTGCACGTATTTTCTGGGCAAATCTGCCGACATGATTGAATGTATTTTCTGGGCAAATCTGCTCACATTATGTGTATTTTCTTGAGAAAACCTGCACAATTATGTGAATTTTCTGGGGAAAGGGTCACCAAAACTTGGGCCCACTGTCTTTGCGTTGCACTTTTCAAGGGAACCTGAGGTGAGAATAATATTGAGGCTGCCATATTTCTCTCCTTTTAAGCAATACCAGTTGCCTGGTTGCCGTTCTGGTCCTCTGCCTCTTATTCTTTCAACCATAGACCCTGAACAAGCGTGCAGCAGGTCAGGGGTTTCTGACAATATTGTCAGAACTGAGAAGATTAAGCTGCATGCTTGTTGCTGGTGTAATTCAGTTTATTACTGCAGCCAAATAGATCAGCAGGGCCGCCAGGCAACTAGTATTGTTTAAAAGGAAATAAATATGGCAGCCTCCATATCACTCTCACCCCGGGATCACTTTAAATTACAGTTAGCTCCGCCCTTATCCGGTCATTGCCACGCCCATTTTTTGCCGCGGCGCTACGCGCCGCAGGTTCTATCCACGCCCATTTTTTGGGTTATAGCTGCACCCATTTTGGGGCGCGGCGCGCTTCGCGCGCCGCAGGTCAGGGGGGCCCACAATTGATATTTTGCACAGGGGCCCACTGCTGCCTGTGTCCGCCACTGCTGATCATTCTCTTGTTCAATAAATTGAATATAAGCCAGAAAGCTTGAACCAGCTTCATCAAAAATCCCATACCGACAAAATCCCATACCGACAAAATCATGAACACCAGACTTTTGCTAAAATAAAAACTTCCTCTCCATCTGAGTAACAACAATGACAATAACAATAATATTTATATAGCGCTTTTCTCCCTGGGGACTCAAAGCGCTGTGACCCTGCATTATGCAGTCTCAAAGGCTAGGGAAAAGAGGTGAGTTTTTAGCCTTTTTTTAAAGCTGTCCAGAGAAGGAGCCTCGCGTACTGATTGTGGAAGTGAGTTCCATAGAGTAGGGGCTGCATAGGAAAAGGCCCGAGCACCAAATGTTAAGTGTATCCTGGGAATAACCAGCTTCATCTTGTTGGCAGAGCGGAGGGTGCGTGGAGGGGCATAAAGTTCCAATAGATCCGCTATGTATTTGGGTCCCATGTGGTGTAGAGCCTTGAATGTCAGCAGGCAGATCTTAAAATTGATTCTTCATTTTACTGGCAACCAGTGAAGAGTTTGCAGTACTGGGGTGATGTGTGAGCTGCGGGGGGCATTGGCTAGGAGTCTGGCTGCAGCATTCTGTACTAGCTGTAAGGGGCGCAGAACCTTATCTGTAGATCCGATTAACAGGGCGTTGCAGTAGTCTAGGCGGGAGGATACAAATGCATGAACCAGGGCGGGTAGGTCTTCAGCTGGGATAAGGTGTTTGATTTTCACTATATTTCTTAGATGGAAGAAGGAAGACTTGACGACAGCTGATACCTGCTGTCTGAGTTTTAGATTTCCATCCAGGATCACCCCAAGGTTTCGCACAGAGTCTTTATACTGTACAGTATCTTCCCCAATTGCTAGTTTGAGGTGGTGAGCGTTTTGAACTTTATCCATCATGTGTGGACCACCTACCACCAACACCTCTGTTTTGTCAGAGTTCAGCCTCAGCCAGCTGGTGTTCATCCAATTTTGTAAATCCACTAGAGACGCATTTATGGATGCTGATGGGTCTTGGGTGCCAGGCTTGAAGGACAGATACAGTTGTGTGTCATCTGCATAACAATGGTATCCTAGGCCATAGTTCTGGATTATTTTGCCCAGTGGGAGCATGTAGACTGCAAAGAGTAATGGTGATAGTACAGAACCCTGTGGAACTCCATAGGCAAGTGGCACTGGATTAGAGTAGTCGTGTGTGCCCAGACATACTTGTTGTGTCCTGCCAGATAGGAAGGTCTGAAACCAGCTAAGAACAGTACCCCTTAGGCCACAGTAATTCTTCAGTCGCTGGGTTAGTATTTCATGATCCACAGTATCAAATGCTGCTGACAAGTCAAGAAGAATCAGAATTGAGTAATCACCCTTGTCCCTTGCAGTAAGTAGATCATTCATTACTCGGACTAATGCTGTTTCAGTGCTGTGCCTTTTCCTGAATCCTGACTGAAAAGTATCAAAGATGTTGTTATCTGTAAGCCTGGCTTCTTGCTGGTTGGCGACTGCTTTCTCGATAACTTTTGATAGGAATGGTAAGTTCACCTCAGGTCTGTAGTTGGTTACAGAATCAGGATCTAGTGATGGTTTCTTCAAGAGGGGTTTTATGATTGCTTTCTTTAGTTCTTCTGGGAAAAGTCCACTTTGCAAGGAGCACTGAGTGATTTTGTGAAGTGCTGGCCTGATCAGCTCTGGGCACTGCATTAAGGATCCAGTTGGGCCAGGATCCAGGTCGCAGGTAGTGGGGCGGAGACTTTGAATGAGAATTCCAAAATCTTCTTCACTCAGAGTGTCAAAGACTTGCCATGGTGGTACGGTAGTAGGCATATGCAACGTCCAGTGGTCAATTGATGCTGTTGGTGTAATGCTGACATGGATGGTAGACACCTTGTTTGTGAAGAAGGCAGAGAATTCTTCACACCTTTCCCTGGAGAATGTGGTTGGGGCTTTTAGGCAGGAAGGATTGCAGAGTGATTCCACTGTGTGGAAGTGTTGAGCAGCTCTGTTGTTGGCTGTAGATATTTTGTGCGAGATAAAGTCTGATTTTTTCTTGGTTATTGCTTGTTGGTATTGTCTGAGGTGTTGAACTAGTCTAGATTTGTGCTCCTCAGACCCTGATTTACGCCACTGTCTTTCTAGTCTGCGCCCTTTCTTTTTTAGAGTAGTTAAATTAACGGTGCTGTCTATAATATTATCCTGCAGTTTACGCTCTCTCTCTCTTTTTTTTTTTAAATGGCCTGGCAACAAAACCACAGTTATACTCATCAACTGGATGCTGTTTTCTGAGTGGGATGGAACGATGCTGGCTCTTATTTTTCTCTGTGTGACTGTCTCTCCTCCTCTGCCTATCCCCACATCACTGCCTTTCTAGTGATTGATGGCTGTCGAGGAGGGATCCGCCGAACGCTGCTGTCTTTCTGCAGCCATCCCAAGGATCTGTTCTGCTGCTCCCCCTGTGTCCGGCTCCTTCCCCTCACGCCGCCGCTACTGCGCACTTCACTGAGAGAGAGCTGGTTATATCCAGTTCTCTCTCACAGTTCCCCGCGCGCCGCTCCTCCTCCCATCCTCGTGCCTTCTAAGCCGTGGCCCTGGCACCCACAAAGTGCTCCCAAAAATGTTGATGTCTGACCTGCTGCTGCACTTCCAGGGCACATGATGCCTTCTCTGTGTCTTGTTCATAGTACATGCCCCTAGAGTTCACTAGGTCTATAGCTGACCATTAGTGATGGCACAAACTTCATAGGCGAACAGTTTGTGGCGAACAACAGCAAACATCACATGAAGTTTGCGTTTGCCCCATACTTTAACATGCGGATGAACGCAAACTTTGTGAACATTCGCCTTTGTTCGGAGCAAACTGTTTGCCTATGACCAGTTCATGCCATCTCTACGGGGGTAAGATCATCTTCAGTAGCCTTTATCTCATGTATTTATCTTAGCATTGTTCCATGATTGTGAATGCATTTCGCACATTCTTCGATGCTGTTTGATGCTGGAAGGCACAGCTGTGTAGTGATAGTACGCTCGTCTTGCAGCACCTGGGTCCCTGGTTGAAATCTGAGCCAAGACACTAATGCTGGGAATACACAATGAGATTTTTCATCAGATTTACTGTCCGATTGATTTTCCGATCGATTTTCTAATCAATTTCCATTCACTTCTTTGAGAAATCTATCTTTCGAACCATCTATCTGCCAAAAAAATCTCATGGTGTATTCCCGGCATTACAAAAAAGCCATACTCCCTACAGTATTTTTGCCCAATTTGATATTCAAGCATCTAACTGGGATAAAATAGTGGTTCCTCGCCTTACCATGATCGTCTTGTGGTCAACATCCCATGATCGGGATAGGTGGTTTTTCTATGATCAACTTGAGATTTCTGTCACAATGATGATCATGGGTAGATCATGGGACAATTGGCACCGCGGCCAAAAAGTGTAAAACAATAAGTCTATAGTGTGAAAGGTCTAATAAGTACACAGAAAATAACAATAATGCTTTCAATTAACTAAGTTTGTTGTATGCTCTATATTTTATTTGTATGTCAAAACTTACGTTGTTAGCTTGAGTGTAACAAGTTCTTGTACCCGCTGGGCCTCACTGATGTACCCCTAGAGGTAGGTGTATCGCATGCTGAGAACCTGGGAGTTACAGCTTTACATCTACATCCAGAAAGTATAGGTTTTACTCCCCAATCACACCTCCCTGTTAGCTCAAAGTCGAAAATTAAAAATTTATTTTCACGGATGACTCAGGAAGTTTTAACATTTTAAGAGAAAGAAAGCAGGATTTTTTTTTTTTTGTTATGAAATTTTTAGGTTATTTTGGAAAGGTTTTACAGAAGAGATGCTCGTTTGGATCATTTCCGATCATAAATCATCATTTCTTTTTTTTTTTTTAACAATAAAATAAATCGGCATTTCTGATTGGAACTTGATGATAGTAGCAAAAAGGTTTCTGTACCGTGTTAGCCAAACAAATTATATAGGTACAAAAAAACGTTTTGTAAAAAAAATAATACCTTGTAATGGCTAACTGAGTTGAATGATGCAAGAAGGGGACTAGATCCCAGAAAGCTTGCATCAGTTAACTCTATCAGTTAGCCATTAAAACGTATTATTTTTTACAAAACGTTGTTTTTTTGTACCTATATGATTGGAACTTGGAAATCGAAAAACAAAAAACGGATTTCTGTGGAAATACCACATTACCGCAACTCGCCAACTTTCGGGACAGAAATTGGCCACACAGTCGATTGCGCATGTTGGAAAATGTCGGGCCGAAGTTGGTTGGCCGGGTGCGCGGCGGTACGGCGGCCGAATTGCGAACGAGCGACGAGACGACGAAACCCCCGCCGCTGCAATGTATAAATGTATGTAGTGTGTGCATTTATACATTACCTGTCCGGTGTCAGCCTCCACGCGGTTTCTGTCCATCTCGCCGGGTTCTGCATACACGCCGGCGGCGCTATGTCTGACGTCACGAAGGCGCATATCGGCTGACGTCAGACACTATGTGCCGCTAGCGTGTATGCGGCTTACCCGGCAAGATGGACGGACACCGTGCGCAAGCTGCTAAAGGACAGGTGATGTATAAATGCACACACTACATGCATTTATACATTTTGCGGGCAGCGGCGGTGCGGACGCTGCAGCTCAGCCGATTCCCTGATGATTTCATGCTGAAATTGGACAGAAATTGGCCTGTAACGTATGGGCAGATTCGACTAGAGACAAATTTATCTCTAATCAGATTCAATTAGAGATACATTTGTCTCTTGGTCGAATCTGCCCATACTCGTTCTAATGCATGGGCACCTATACACTTATAGATTTGCAGCAGATTCAACCATCAGATAGATTTCTGCCAGATGCCTGTCAAGTTGAATTTGACAGGAATTTATCTGATGTGTGCTACACACTAGGAACCGATTTCCAATAGATTTCAGAATGAAATGTATTGGGAATCTATTGGAAATAGATCTAAATGCATTATTGGACCATTAGATCCAATGCAACTCTATGGGCCATCGATCTGCTGCCAGCAGCAGATCAACCGAGATTTTTCATCTAGTCAGATAGATCAAATCGATAGAAATTAGCCACAAAACGATTGATCGGCTGTTTCGATAGAATCGATCGATCAATGGCTGAAATCGACCAGTGTATGTGTCCCTTAACTTGCAGTCACTTGAACGCAGAGACAGATGGGGGGAGCAAATAAACAGAACACTTCACTATTGTATTTTAGCACAGAGGTGTTACCTACCAAGATAAACAATTCCTGTGTCCAGCCCAGTCACTGCCTGCAGGGAACGCTGTATCAGCTAAATGAAAAAAATATGACACAGCGCAGCAGAAATATATGCTCTGCCCGTTCTTACTGTTGTTACCACATTGATTCATGCTGCTGGCATACATTTCATTACTTTGATAGTGTTCCTTTAAAGAGACACTGAAGCGAAAAAAAAATATGATATAATGAATTGGTTGTGTACTATGAATAATTACTAGAAGATTAGCAGCAAAGAAAATATTCTCATAGTTTTACTTCCAGGTATATAGTGTTTTTTCTAACATTGCATCATTCTATAATATGTGCAGATTACACAACACTCAGCATTCAAAATGAGTCTTTCAGAGCACTCTGTGAAGTAATGACCTCTTCACTAGCAGAGGAAAAGTAAATAGTCCAGGAACAGTTGAGATAATAAAAGTCAGATAACAGCCCTCTCCACGACTAACTTAGTTGGAGAACTTAATGGCTTGTTTGAATAGAGATAACAACTGGAGTTTCTCAACTCTTCCTGTACTGGAAACAATTAGACTGATGTATCTGATCTTAATGTTTTATTTCTTAGCTGTGCTACACATACAAATCATAATATCATCATTTTTTTTTTCGCTTCAGTGTCTCTTTAAAGGCAGCCATACACTGGTCGATGTGCCATCAGATCGACCAGCTGACAGATCCCTATCTGATCGAATCTGATCAGATAGGGATCGTATGGCTGCCTTTACTGCAAACAGATTGTGAATCGATTTCAACCTGAAACCGATCACAATCTGTTCAGCTGCTCCTGCCGCCTGTCCCCCCCCCCCCCCCCGCGCATACATTACCTGATGCGGGCTCCCAGGCGTCTTCTCCGCATCTTCTCAGCGCTGCACCCGCTCCATCCCGGCGCTTCCTGTGTCACTCCGTGACCAGGAAGTTCAAATAGAGCGCCCTCTATTTGAACTTCCTGGGTCACTGCAGTGACCCAGGAAGCGCCGGGATGGAGCGGGTGCAGCGCTGAGAAGATGCGGAGAAGACGCCCGGGAGCCCGCATCAGGTAATGTATTTTTCATCGGATCGGCCGCCGCTAGCGACGCGCACTTTACCCGCGGGCGATCGAGGGTAATTTCCCGCACGGCGCGATCGACGGACCGATCCGATTTCGGGAGGAAATCGGATCGTCGGCGGCGTTTACCGCGAACGATTGGCAGCAGATTCGATCCCAGGATCGAATCTGCTGTCGAAACGGCTGGGAATCGGGCCAGTGTATGGCCACCTTAACTCTTCTACTGCCTAATCTGCTAGTGCTTCCATGGCAACAGCAAACAGCATGAAACACAAAGGACTACTAGAGTAGCCTTTGCACAGACTTCCAAAATGACAAATACACTTTCCCTTTATAAGCACCGTAGTAGTAGAACCAAACCATCTCATCCTGCAGAGTACTGTGTAGTAATATACTGTATATATGATTTGAGCACATGTTAAATACCGGTAGTCAAGTAAATGAAACTATTTTGTCTGCTGCTACAATTCCTGCCTGCAAGAGAAGAACTCTCTGTCACAAGAGGCACCAGAAAAAGAAATACAAACAATTCTGACTGTCAGCTGGCTATTCATTGAGTTTTATTCCCATTACATTCACATTTCCTCTAATGTGAAATGACAGAAAGTAATGGATGAGACATAATGGCCCGTATGCAATTAACGTTTTCTCCCGAGTTATCTCCTGGGAGATCATTTGCACCTTCTCTTTAAATAAACTTTTCCGCATTTAACACTTGAAAAAGTACCTACAAGTTGGTGACAAAGGACTATCAAAATGACTTTGCATATTTTCTTGCTTGCTGGTAGTTTAAAAGGCATCTTATGACAAAGTGTGAAAATATCACCTAGGAGAAAACTAAGGAGAAAAGGCAAATTGCATATGAGCCAATATGAGATACTAATAGGTCGTTTCTGATAGTGCTGTAGAAGGGAATTGGTAGAGGCATAACTACATTGTGCCCCTCCCACCCCCAGCAGAGATGTTGGTTGCCCCACCCTCTCTTTTAGCTAACCTAGGGGGAGGCAGCTCCACTACCAGGAACAATAGTAAGATTTTAAATATGTGTGTACACATACTTATAAGTATATGTCTTCCAAAATAAAATGCAATATAAATGTAAACATCTGCCAGATCGGACAGCTTTTGGACTAGTCCATCTCCTCATGTGAAGAATAAAGGAGTTTCCTTTATTCTTCACAAAAACACTCCCTGAAAAGGATCTACAAAAGATGCAGGTTAGCCCCTCTACTGACAGAGCAACTGCCATTCAGAAAGTGCTTTTGAAAATAAGTAAAACCATGAGAATCCCCATGAGGAGATTGACTAGTCCAAACCCTGTCAAATCTGTCATATTTTTACTGTTTATTGTAAGGGCCCATTTCCATCGCAATGCAAATATTTGCATTAAAATTGAAACCAATGCATGTCACTGGAGTCATCTTCATTAAATGGGAATTTTCAAATGCAGTGCGATGCAGAAAAAATTATGGACTGCATGTTGCAGATTCCTGCAGCATGCATCAATATCCCATGTAATGATTGTTGGCCACATACTAAAAGTAGCATTAAAATTTGTGGCAAAAAAAAACTGTTTTATTTCCACTTAAAAATCACAGCAATTTTCACATCACATTCCTCCCATTCTTTAATCAATAACTCTATCACACCAAAATTATCTGTATATTTTTTTGTTGTTGTTTGTTTTTTCACCACAAATTTGCCTTTCTTTGGGTGTTAATTTTTCTAAGAATTATTTTTATATATTTATATATATATATATATATATATATATATATATATATATATATATATATATATATATATATATATATATATATATATATATATATATATATACAGTGGGTTGCAAAAGTATTCGGCCCACTTGACGTTTTCCACATAATTGTCATATTACTGCCACAAGCATGAATCAATTTTATTGGAATTCCACATGAAAGACCAACACAAAGTGGTGTTCACATGAGAAGTGGAACGAAAATCATATATGATTCCAAACATTTTTTACAAATAAATAACTGCAAAGTGGTGTGTGCATAATTATTCGGCCCCCTTTGATCTGAGTGCAGTCAGTTGCCTATACACATTGCCTAATAAGTGCTAATGACTAAATAGAGTGCACCTGTGTGTAATCTAATGTCAGTACAAATACAGCTGCTCTGTGAGGGTCTCGGAGGTTGTCTAAGAGAATATTGGGAGCAACAACACCGTGAAGTCCAAAGAACACACAAGACAGTTCAGGGATCACAGGATATTATGGCTATGTGTTATTTACTTTCGCTTTTGTGAATGAACACTGGCAGCTCGCTGATGCCAGGTTTTAATTATTACAAGCACTTTGATCAGCTTTGGGAGCACATGTTCCCATTCACTGATCACAGACCGACGGGATGGAGATGGAAAAGAATGGAAGCACACCCCTAATCACGATCAGCAATATAAACAAATAAACATGCCTATCTACGTCCTTGGTTTTTAAGTGAAGTTGCCAGGGGCATAGATATGCAGTTGGAAAGTAAATACCACAGCAATGACAAAGCACAACATTTCAGTCGGATGGGACCTTTTTCATATGCCCTTGAAAAAGAGCACATCAAAGTTGTGCTTTGTCACTGCTTAGTATGTAAATAAAAGATAAATGCCTTAGCTATCTATGTAGTAAGCAGGTCTCTACAAGTGATGAGCAAAAATTGCAAAAATTATTTTTGCTGAATTAGCGCCTAATTTCGTTTTGACAGGCGAATTTTCGATCGAACATTTTTGCGTTAATTTTCGCCTAATGCCCCTTATTTTCGTGTTATATTCGTAGTTCATTGCGTACGTATTTCCGCGTAGTCGTAGTACCGCTATGCGGAGCTTCGCCACGCATGTCTTAGCAGATTATTGCAGACATTTTTCCGCATAAGGGCATAAGCGTCCGCATACAGCGACGTTTCTTGCGGATTATTGCAGACATTTTTCCGCATAAGAGCATAAGCGTACGCATACAGGGAAGTTTCTTTAATTTTCGATGCTGGTTGAAAACGCAAATATTTCTGAAGATTTTCGCGATTTTCGCGAAAATTCACAAGCAACACTGGTCTCTACAAATAAAGAAAATGTGACCTATCTTGGCATTGAAAGGTACAGTGTATAGGCATTCCAAGTGAATTAAAAGTAGTGGCATGGCAATAGGGGTTGCAGAGGTCTCGACCGCACCAGGGCCCTTGGGCCAGAGGGACCCCGTAGGGCCCTCCCTCAACCGCGGCTATTTATTGGTCATGTGCTTCTAATTATCACTTCTATAGATGCTTTAAATGGTATTAATCATTAAAGGGGCACTATGGCGAAAAAAATGTAAATATGTACAAACATATACAAATTATGTACATACGTCTTTTCCAGAGTAAAAAAATAATAATTACTTCTCTCCTATGTTGCTGTCACTTACAGTAGGTAGTGGAAATCTGACAGAAGCGACAGGTTTTGGACTAGTCCATCTCTTCATGGGGGATTCTCAGGGATTTATTTATTTTCAAAAGCACTTAGATAATGTCAGTTGCTCTGTCCAACTGCCCAAAAAACTGTGTAGCGAGCAGGGAAGCTGGCCAGCATCATTATTTAAATCCTTTTTTGGGAATATCTTTATAAAGAATAAAAGCCTTGCTAAGAATCCACTATGAGGAGATGGGCTAGTCCAAAACCTGTCAATTCTGTCAGATTTCTACTAACTACCGTAAGTGACAGCAACATAGGAGAAAAGTAATTTATGGCTCATTTTACTCTAGAAAAACATACTTATTTGTATATGTTTGCACATATTTTAAATATTACAATTTTTCGCTATATTGCCTCTTTAACAATCTGTTCCCCATCCCCTTCTTGCACCTCTAACACTGTGGTTGTCCTTGGCAGGTTTTGGTGCGCCGTATCAATTGTTACATATAGAGGGCTGGGGGGGGGGGGGGGGGGATGTAAAATTTGCACCGGGGCCCATAGCTCCTTACCTACATCACTGATTAAAAGTGTAACAGACCTCCACTAAATGTAATCTTTGCACTGCCAAAGCAGAAGCATTATCCAGTACCAGGGCTTATTTGCCAGGAATTTGACTAATCCATTAGCTGTGGTTGAAAACAAATGCTAAAAATGAATAACGACTCTTAGAACCCCAATATGAATCAGCGGTAAGCAGAGCCCTTCTGACATTCGCCACTCACCAGAATATATTTAATTGCAGCGCCAGGATTAAAGCCTTGCAAAGAGCAATAAGAGGAATGACAGAGGAGGAAAGAGAGGCGGTTCCGGGGTCCCTGTTTAGCAGCCAATTACGTATTCTATAGTGGTAACCATATTACAATGGTAATTGCACTCCACAGACTGAAAGGGAAAAGTGGATCAATTACGGAGCAGTGACTAGTAATCAGTGGCCGCTCGTGACCGCAGGTAGCCATGATTCATAGTTCCTGAGAAGATTACTCATCCCATTTATTAATGAGGAAGATGAGAACGTATTATAACATTAAATACAGGAATGGTTTGAAAATGAAGGAGATCCTGCCTGAATTGTGGAGTATTTGTAAGTGGACCTCCCTATAGGAGAGCATGTGCTAAGTGTAATGGAATTATAGTATTGTATCACAGGCGCCCCAGCCGGTATCACCACACCACAAGAAGAATATTTATCATGGCCGTACAGGGATGAATCCTATTATCCAAGTTGCAGATTGTTTGCAGTGAAGCACAGCACAGATACTGTAGGTTCTTCTAATGTTATATAGTTGTTCACTTGGCCACCACCTGTATGTGCACTCAAGGTGCAGACAAGGAGAAGACAAAACAGGGATGCTCTCAGTGGAATTAAAAGTGTTCTCTTTATTTCTGGATAAAAGGCAGACCAAGGTACAGGAGGTTACACTTACTTCAAGAGGGTCCTAATCCACTTAGGACCCCCTTCGGTGTTTCACGCTTCCCACCCAATGTGGTACTAAGTTCACTCACACAACGACCTCAGTACGTGCTGCCCGCTCTTGTCACGACTAGTTTCGGCTCTCGCCATCCTCACGGGAAGTAAACCAAACCAAAGTAAACTAAAGCAGGGGGGTTTACTTCCCCTGAGGACGGCGACAGCCGAAACTAGTCGGGACAAGAACGGGCAGCATATACCGAGGTCGTTGTGTGAGGGAACTTAGTACCACATTGGGTAGGAAGCGTGATACACCTAAGTGGTTTAGGACCCTCACGAAGTAAGTGTAACCTGTACCTTGTTCTGCCTTTTATCCAGAAATAAAGAGAACACTTTTAATTCCACTGAGAGCATCCTTGTTTTGTCTTCTCTGCACCTTGAGTGCACATACAGGTGGTGGCCAAGTGGACAACTATATAACATTAGCAGAACCTATCTGCGCTGTGCTTCACTACAAAAATACAGTAATGGAATTATGCTGCCATTCTCCCAGTGAGGTAGGTTTACGCTAGTTTAGTGCCTTTTCTGCTGTCTTTTACGTGTCCATTCCTGCCTTTAACTCTTACACTCCCACAGGCATCTATAGGTGTTCTGTGTTTTTGCATCCATACGCCATGTACGTTCAAAAGCAGTGGCGCAACAAAGGAGTTTGAGGTCCCAGCGCAAGTTTCACATGTGGGCCCACGCCACGCACTCTATTGATATGGAGCTTCAAAACCTACCAAGGAAAGCTGCAGTGTCCAAGAGGTGTATTTAGAGCAAGGAAACAGTTTGTTAAAGTGTAACTGTCGGGCATAAAATAAAAAAATGTATTCTTTATTTTTATCTGGAAAACAAGTACCGTAATAAGGATGCTAACCAGGCAATCCAAAAGTTTAAATCTCTATTCCTTTTCTTGTTGATAAATGATCATTCCCCAGTTTACCTGACTCTTATTTGGTACACACAAAAGGAAGTTGCAGGGCATGCTGGGTTGTCCTGTTTTGCTTCTCTACTTTCCCCTCAGACTTAACTAATGCAGCCTGATTGGCTGAAGCCTCTTTCCCTCCTGTTTTCCCCTCCCACACCTCTGTTCCTCTCTGATTAGCCAATATTTCTCATGCTGAGACAATGCACTTTCTATAGTGGAGGGCGGGCAATGCATGCATAATCAGACAAAGGAGAGTAAGGGAGGAAATGACATCAGGATTGGCTTCAAATTAGCCACAGTTAAAATGGGAAATGGTAAGAAGTATTTTCTCTTTTTTTACTGTAGAAAAATCACCATGGACAGTGCAACTCATATGTAATGTAAGTAGAGCAAGTATTTATCTACTTATATATGTGGGTTTTTCTCTGAGATAGTATGGCTCCTCTTTAAAGCCCCATCTACACGAAGGGACATTGCAGCGATCCGGCGGCTCGATTAGCCGCCGGATCGCCTCTTCCGCGTCCCCGCTCGCCGCGCGTGCGCTGCATACGATTCCCCGCTCGTGCCCGCTCGTCCCCGCCGGCGCCGCTTATCTCCCGCACGATTCCCTGCCATTGTCCCCTCGCGGGGATCGAGCAGGGAATCGGCGGTGCGAAGATCCGTCCTGCCGGATCTTATCAATCGAGCCGCATCAGCGGCTCGATTGATAAGGAGCATCGCGGCCGCATCTACGCGTGTAGATGCGGCTTAAGACCCACTGCCCTATTTGTACCTCATCCTGGGGTTTTATGGCTGTTCCACTGCAGGAGTGATCATCACCTGTTCCCTGCAGAGCTATGCCATGAAACGGTGCTTACATCAAATGCTCAGTGCTATGAAGATAAGTAAAACAAATGCACCTCATCATTGATTGTTTGGAATAAACATTAGGTTACTTCAAATCTCCTTTAGTAAATAACCCCCCCCCCCTTCCCCCCTGCATGAACACAACAAATGGAGTGGAATAGTCATTTATCATCACGTCCAAATAATCCATTCGGCACAGGCCTCCTTGCAGATACCCTTATCTGTGTGCTGCGCTGCGGGTTGACACTGCTCAACTACTAAAATAAATATCCCTTGTTTAGTAAACCATAATGCGTCAGAGTTATCCCTCCTCCGCCATCCATTTCACTCGCTGATAAGATTCTCATTCGGTGCATTCCTCTTATTATGCAGAATATGGCACACAATTACACTTTGACAAACAGCCTGCTAATTCACACCAGTTTAGGAAGTCCATCTCCTTAGTGAAGCTATTTTTTTCCTTTAAACTTATCTATGTTTATCTGACTCTGAAGAGTTATTTGCACATTAAATATAATCAATCAGCTGCTCTAATCTGCTTTTCTTATCATTATTTATTTGGTTCTTATAAATGCACTGTCTGTGTTACCTTTTTACCCCGTAGGATAAATGGCACCGGCCAGCCACCGTAATAGCTAAGCAACGACTGACAAAAGGCAAAATAAATGAGCAAATAAAAGGCACATTAAAAAGATGTGCTACAATTGATTTTTATCATGCAAGGCTATTCCTGGGTTGTGGACTTTCTGCATCAGCTTTGGTGGAAATACGTTATTTGAGCGATCTGAGAAGACTTCGAAAAACAAGACGACAAGGAGCACCTACAGTGAGTGCAGTACTAGACCTGAACCAGGGGCGTAGCAATAGGGGTTGCAAAGGTTGCAACCGCATCGGGGCCCTTGGGCCACGAAGGGCCCTCCCTCAACTACAGTATTAGCTCTCTATTGGTCCTGTGCTTATAATAATCACTTCTATAGATACTTTGAATAGTGCTAATCATTAACAAACTGTTCCCCATCCCCTTGTTGCACCTCTGGCACTGTAGTTGCCATTGGCAGGTTTTGGTGCACTGTACCAGTTGTTATGTATAGAGTGCTTGGGGGGCCACATTGTAAAACTTGCATCAGGGCCCACAGCTCCTTAGCTACACCACTGACCTGAACTACGTAGACCCTAACCAGATAAGTAAATTAGAAAAAGTTTGAAAATCTAAAGGTGGTCATACACTTGGCAATACTTTGCATCAATATCTGGCCGATTGATAATTTGATTGAATCTGCTAGAAATCAATGCTGCAAATGATTCCCGATTGACCGATTATCGATCACGGTAGAATAGCGGCATTCGATTTGCAATAAAGGCAGCAAAGCTTAAACTCATCTGTCTGCGTCATGGTTACTCTGTCTTCTCTCTGAGAATCGAGAACAGCAACCCCCCATGCCCCTGGACGCGTTGGCAATGTCTGGCCTAGGGCATTGTTCTCCACGCTCACACTGCCCATTGTATGGCGGTCCGCGCATTCTTCTCTGTTGGCCCTCCTGCATAGCAACAGGACATGTTCCTAGGCTGGAGGCTAGTGATGTATCTGTACAGCCTTGGTCTTGCACTGGATCCTGAAGGATCAAGTCCTGATCCTTCTTTAGTGACGTGCCTCGTACGTGTGCACGAAGCTTAAAGTGAAAAGGGAGGGAGCCCCAGAGAGTGGCAGCAGCTCTAGGGAAGTCTTTGGAACTTTGCGTGGGTAGAAGATGAGAGTGATGAAGTCATTTATTGCCAGATCGGAGCCGGAGGGCTTCCTTCACATTTTATCTTCTTTATCTGATGACTTTTAGCTATTCCATTTAAAAAGCAAATTTAGTCAAAAAGTGGCTATTCCATCAAGAACGCTCAAAAATTTTTCATCCATTTAAATTGATTCTCTGATGACAAATCATCAAAATATACATCAAACCAAATGGGCAAGACGTTTAATAAAACCACTGGAATAGAAAACAGCAGTCTGGATTGCCATGTGTGGGGTGCCTTATGGAAAAGGCAATATCCTACAGAAGATTTCGCTGGTAAATTGTTCAAACCATTAAAACAAATGTAAAATGAAGAGAAAGGAAAGCGATGCATGGCCTCAGGGGCGTAACAATAGACCCTGCAAGGGATGTCTCCGCAGGGGGGCCCAGAAGCCACAGGGGGCCCCATGGGGGAAAGGTTTGAGAGACTAGCAACTAAGGGCATGGAGAGAAAACATATTCTGTACCATTGTTATATTTACTGCATGTGTCCACCACACAGATAAGGAATCATACACACTTTGGTATTTGTACACTGTCCCTGCTCCCTAGGGTTCGTAAAAAAACCATCTGTCTCAAACTGCAGCAAAGTTCTGATGACTTCATGTACAACGTTACAAACAAAGGAATCACAGGTTGAAACAAAGTTGTAGACTTGTCCTTATTCAGCAATCGCTCAGAAGAGATTTCTAGATTCTTATCACACACGGGCTATTGACCTTATGGTGTCTTATTACGGACACAGTGGAGTAGGTAAGATTGATGTCTGACTGTTCCTGCCTCATTGAGAACTTGTTCTCGCATACTGAGTCCAAGATCCTATAATAACAGTATCAATCAGTGACATTCTGAATGTTACAGTAAATACTATATCTTATGTCCAGCATGTCATTATTGTTCCTCCATATAGCATGTGCTCTCATGTAGTAAAATAATACAGCTGTGTGTGAATGTATGTACTGGGAGCAGAGCTGCAATGAGGGACTTGTCGGCTGCAAGAGGCTGGAGGAAGCCCCGGGTAAGTAGATCTGGGGGTAGCATAGATTGCCTGACATTTCCTTAAAGTCTAAGTGTTTTTATCTGCATGGGGAAAACACATTGGTCCTCAGTTTTCCTGTGCAGAAAGCGAGGGAGGTGGGGGCCCCCATACAAAGTTTCGCAGGGGGCCCAGTGATGTCTAGTTATGCCCTCGAACGGCCCTTATTACAAAACTAGGAAATGTACAGAATTTACATTGATAAAATGCATCCAGTAGTAATCAATGCGGCAGTGCAATGCAAACAGACTGCTGTGTGCACAAATCAATAACGAACAATGCAAAAAGCCCTTATTAAAGGGCTCATTCTGTTTAGGGACGCGCTTTGCATTCAGCCTCATTCATCAGAAATGATTTGATATCTCTCTGGAGCCATCTGATGAGCTCTAAAGGAGAACATGAATAATTGCACAGCGAAAGCAGGGTGTACATTAAAGAAATGACAACCTGCAAGCACAAGATCAAATAATTAGGTTTATCCAGTGAGACAGCGCTATGAGCAATTACTGCCAACAAAGTGAAGCAACTGGTAACCGGAGCTAGAGGAACTTCTGAAGATTCATCCCACTGAAGTTTTGTCACGTTTACCTCCCGTCAGACTGTTTATGGTGATCCTTAAAGCAAACCTAAAGCGAAAATAAACTCATGAAATAATGTATGCGTAGTACAGCTAAGAAATAGAACATTCGTAGCAAAGAAAAGAGTCATGTTGTTTTCCAGTACAGGAAGAGTTAAAAAAAAACCTCCAGTTGTTATCTATGCAAAAGAGCTTCTCTGAGCTCTTTGACCCAATGGGTGAAATACAGTCCTGTTTTCTGAAGCACTTTAACAGCTAAGAAACAGTGACATAAGGTTTTACTGCAGGGAGGTTCAAAGGGTCATTATTTCGGCTTTGTTTTATAGCTTAAAAGACAGAGTGTGGTTTTAAAACTGCAAATGTGACAGAATGATGCAATGTTATTAAAAAAAAGCTATATAACTGAAAATAATAACATGAGACTCTTTTCTTTGTTACTATTATTTATTATCTGTACTACACACACAATTCATTATATTATAAGTTTTTTGTTTTTTTTGCTTTAGGTTTGCTTTAAAGCCGAACTACGTTTTCCTGGGGGGATCAGATATGGAGGGAGGAGTTTGCATACCTCCTAACCTTTTTGAGATAAGAGAGGACACGCAAGCCACACCTATGCCACACCCCTCATCATGCATATCATAGAAATTTAATTAAAAAAAAAAGATGTGGTTTCATAATTAATCAAACCACACTGGTGCTTTCTATCTTGGTTCATTTTCCTTCATATTAAAGTTTGAAGATAATAAATATAGCAATTTAAATGATAGCAATAAAGTTTAGAGTGAATTAAACACAATTTTCAATAGAAATATACAAATACTATATTAGCATAGATCTGCACATGAGTCCTGAAAGAGGAACAAATGAGGAAGAAAGAGGGACAGAGGTATCGGTTCCCAAAGAGGGACAGTCCCCTTTTGAGAACCAAATCCCATGGGAGCCCCATGCATTGTTAATGAATGTAAATAGTGTACAGAACCAAAGCAATCAATAGACAACATATCTGTTTGCTTGCATGTATTGTATACGCTCCTCACCCACCACCTTTCTATTAAAGCAACCACCGCTCACCCCCTCCTTCCCTTCAATATGTTCAATATGAAAATGCATTAATTCTCATTCACATGATCTAACCTTGCTAGGCAGAGCTGCAGTACATGTTGTCTCTGTGTTATGGAGGCTGCCATCATGCGTTGATACTGTTTTTTACCTTTAACCTCCCCGGCGGTATCCCAGAGTCAGTCTTGCGGTGGAAAAAAGCAGCCAGGAGCGGTAACCCCAAGCCTGACTCATGGTAGCCGCCGGGAGCTCTATGCAGAGTGCAGGGCGCAGCAGGCGTTTTCATTCACCTTCCCCAGGATCCAGACGCCGGCAGCCATTCTCCTTCCTGTCTTCGGAGGCTCTGCATCCCCCTGGTGAGATCGTTGTCATGAGGACAGCTGGCAATCTCACTATGGGGTTATATCGCTACCCGGAGGATGGAGAGAAAATTGAAGCGCTGGATCCCAGGGAGGTGAGTAAATGTTGTTGGGCTGCCGCAGATCTCTCAGCAGTGGAATTTTTTTTCCTGATATTAGGGTATAAAAGCATGCTAAAGAATTGCACCACTTTACACCCTAAAACAGCCTTTCTCAACCTTTTTACCTTGGAGGAACCCTGTAAATAACTTTTGGATCTCATGGAACCCCTGCAAACTATGTTTTGGTCTCGAGGAACCCCTGCATTTATTTTTCAGGAGGCATGGTCTTTAAATGGGTTAGGCTGCTAATTTCACTATCTCCTATTACACTGCCACTCATTACACTGTCTCCTGACCCCTCAATTTAGTGCTTATTGTTACAGTACCACCTATTATAATGTGCTCTATTATACTTCCCCCACGATGGGGTAAAATGCCATGGAACCCCTGCAGAGTCCTCAAGGAACCCTGGTTGAGAAAGCCTGCCCTAAAACCTGGAAATAAACCGCTAGCGAGACAGTTGATTTCTCTTAAGCATCTCTGAGATAACCCTTTTTACACAGAAAGGAGGGGGGCACGTACCTATAAAAAGGATGCAAGGAAAAAATAGTGCCAGAGACTGCCGGTAATAGGATATTGTAAAATTACAAATATTCTACTCCTTGTTTCCTATAGTAAAATATCGGTAATCTTTACTGGCGGGTCATTTCCCGCCAGCCATGGAGCATCCTTAAAACGCTATTCTCTATTTTTTCACCATTGTTTTCCGATTTTGATCCCGGCATTCCGATCCCAATTTTTCCTGTCATTAAGGGTCCCTCACTGCCACATTTCCATGTCCCCCTGTGGGGCGGAAAACCACTGACAGCCCCAGAAAACCTCACATGCTTTTCTGCACTTTTTTTCTTCTTCAGAAAAGCATTTGGCCGACGCCCATGTAGACCACCTGCTCCCGGCAATTGCATCTCCTCCACTTCCTGGTTAATTTGCAGGTGCTTCATACCAATGTTTCACCACTTTAATGTTTTTTCCACTTAAATAGTAGAATGGGGGGGGGGGAGGGGGGGGGGGGGCACAGAGGGACCTGAGAGACTACAGGGAGTTGGAAGAAGCCCCAGGTAAGTCAAAATTCACTTATTTTTGTCCCAATTCAGGTGTGCTTTCAGTGCGAATACACAAACACCGGAAAACCATTTATGTTAACCTTATTGAAGGACACAGCTTTCTTTGACCGGGGCAGGATTAGGAACCAAAAACAGGCATCCCATGAAAGTGCTAGTACAGTGTTTCTCAACATTTCATGGGTATGTACCCCTTTTGAAGGCCTGTGCTGGCCAAGTACCCCCTGATATGGTAAGAACTATCTCAAGTACCCCTTGATACAGATACACTGAATAGTAGTACTTGATAATTGTTTCTACACCGTTTCCAAGCATTTGCTATTGTTTTTAATTAGCTGAAATACTAGTTTGGCTGTTGTTTAAATAGGATTTGTTGTTTTCTGAAACCATACATTTAGTAAACTTAATTAAATACATCAAGCCCAAGTACCCCCTGGACCCATCAGAAGTACCCCCTGGGGTACGCGTACCGCATGTTGAGAACCTAGGTGCTAGTATATCACTGCTGTGTGGAGCTGCTGGGAGATGAACCCTGTAGACTTTCACATTACCTGCTAAGTTATCGAAAGAAACTCAGGCCAGTAAAACTCAAGAGGCCTAACTGATCATCAATAAATCCTGATGGTTCCCTTCATGGTTAACGTAAGTGAGTGCGTGGCCTTGCCAGCGACATCCCAAGAGCCGTATTAAAAGTGGCAGACGGTTTCCTGTATTCGTCTCCTTTGCGCCATACTTGGCCTTGCGTTTATGGCGTGTGGAATTGGAGTGTTGATTGGTAGATAAAAAGTCTCATCTGTTGTTGCGAATAAACATCCAGCTGTCTGATGGAAGAAATAATTAGGCCTAGGTGAGGATGCTGCAGGTGTCTCTCAGTGCAGGGAGAGGACTATAAATAGCTGGATCTGGATTCATGCAATACACGATGCCAGATGAGCTTTGGTCTGAGCTAAAAATGAGACACCCTACAAAAAAAAATAGAAGGAAATAAGTTTAACCTATTGGGGAACGCCACAGGTTGAATCAACGTCCAGCAGGTGGAGATACAGTTCTGACCGGACGTTGATTCAACGTCCGCGCTAAAGAACTGCTCCTGACGCGATCGTGCGCACCCGGAGGGGGAGATTAAGCTGTCGTATGACAGCTGGCATCTCCCCTCAGTGATCAGCAGCCATCGCGTATGGCTGCTGGTCACGTGATCACTACGATCGCCGTCGGATCGTAGTGATCACTTGGACAGCGGCGGCGGCGGCAGGGGGAAAAAGAAGAGGATCCACTCACCTCCCTGCCGTTCTAGCGACGATCGGCGCCCCCCTCTGCTCTGGCCAGCATCTCCTGTCTGACGTCAGCGCCGGGTCCCGGCTTGATGACGTCATCAAGCCGTGACCCGACCTGAGCGTCATTTTGAGCGGAGATGCCGGCCGGAAAAGAAGGGGGCTACTGCAGCTCATCGCTGGAGCCTGGAAGGTAAGTGATCGCTGCCAGCTACAGGGGAGACACTTGGGGGGGACACTGCCCAGCCAGCCACAGACGGGATCTGGCCGCCCGATCCCCCCAAACTCGTGCACCCCCTTCCACCGCAAAATGACCCGGTCCTTAAGGGGGGTTAGGCGGCCGGTCCCGAAGTGGTTAAGTAAGGCTTCTGGTCTTTCTGCTGTCAACACAACACAAATACAATATACTTCTGTGGTATTACGGGCACGTTTTCTGCAACGCACGGTCATGTGATCCACAGGGACTTCAGAAAGTACATAGACTGATGTTTCCACCCATGCATTGCAATTCACAGAGGATCGCAATGCATGAGTGCATTTTTGTGTGTTCGTGGTGTGATTCCATTCACTATCATATGTCCCAACTGTCACGATTTCACTGCAACACTAACAATTTGCAGGCTGTGTCACGTTGTCCTGGGGCAATGACCAATTGTCCCGACCTCTTCACAGAGTACGAGAGTTGGCAGTTAACTGTGCCACTGCCCAGAGCCTCTGCAGAGACCACTACAATACATACTTCCCATCACACAGTGTGCAATCTTCCCTCATGCTAGGTACACACGATGCATTTTTTCAGCCGATTTTGGTGGAGGAAATTTGTGATGGAGCGAAGCACCTGTTTATAACTTTTACCAAGACTGGCACTTCACGATCACAGATATCTACTGGCTACTCAATCAAATGAATTCAGCTTATGCTCACATTTTTAGGGTGGTCATGGACAGTGATGAGCGAAAATGCTAATATTTTTTTCGCCTTATTTTAGTGAAAATATGTAAAATTTTTGCTTCGACAAGTGGAAATTTGCCCGAATATTTTAACTTTTTTTTTGTCTAATAGCTGCCGACTTTCGCGGTTAGTAGCAAAGCTCCCATACCAGGTAGAATCACCAAATTTGCAGGAAATGTTAGGGAGAACAGTGGGTACAAGAGGGAAAAAAAAGTTTTCATAAAATAACGTATAGTTTTGGAGAAAATAAAATTGATTTTAAAGTTACGATAGGAAAAAAGTATACATTTAAATGCGATAAATGACAGATAATGTAGCAACGTAACGGTAGTGTAAATTTACTTATATCAACAGAAAGAGCAATGAATTGGGGGATTGGGGTATCCAGGGGATCCGCACTAATGTTGTTGTGAACTTGGAATTTTTGGTTCGCAGAGGCAAATTTGCCACAAACGTGTGCAAACTGCCATAGGCTTCAACGGGCAAGTGCATTCTAAAACCTATAGGGACTGTTTCTGGCCACAAAAGTGATGGAAACGTTGTTTCAAGGAGCCTAACTCCTGGACCGTGGCAAACCGGAGGGGTGTCCATGACAAAAGTCCCACCAAAAGTAACGTAGTTGACCCAGAGTCATGTTTTAATCTCTAATGGGCAGAAATCACATTACATGATAAGTGGCTGAGAAATTGGTGTAGGAAGGAAGGGTTTGGGTTCCTGGAGAACTGGGCAGACTTTGCAGTCGGCTACAGGTTCTACAGCAGGGATGGGCTGCACCTTAATGGGGAGGGTGCAGCTGCATTGGGGGAGAAGATGGCTAAACAGTTGGAGGAGATTTTAAACTAGGATCTGGGGGGAGGCGGGAGGATAAAGTCTCAATACATAGACAAGATGAGGTAAAAAGACAGTGGGAACCTATCATTATGGAGGGTGGAGAGGGGGGTGGGGACAGTGTAAAGATGAAGGAGGTTGGTAAAAATTCAAGTAGCCAATTTCATGTAAACAAAATTGGTAAATGTGGTGGTAAAAATATAAAGTGCATGGTAACCAATGCTCGGAGCCTTGCAAATAAAATAGACGAACTAGAGTTCATTCTGAATGACAAAGGCTATGACATTGTGGGAATAACCGAGACATGGATGGATGAAAGCCATGACTGGATAGCTAATTTAAAAGGATACAATGTGTTTAGGAGGGATAGAACAGGGAAAAAAGGTGGAGGGGTTTGTCTCTTTGTTAAGAATTCTCTTACAGCTGTCCTCAACGATGAGATGGAGGAAGATTGCGAAGATGTGGAGTCCGTTTGGGTAAATATTCATGGTGGAAATAAAAGTTGCCAATTGCTTATTGGGGTATGCTACAGGCCACCTCTTATTAATGAAGCTGCAGAACTGCGATTACTACAGCAGATTGAAAAAGCTGCAGGTAAAAATGAGGTCATAATTATGGGCGACTTCAACTTTCCAGACATTGACTGGAGTATTGAGGCTACCCATTCTGGTAAAAGCAGCAGATTTCTGGCAGCACTACAGGACAATTACTTGACTCAAATGGTAACTGAACCAACTAGGGGGAATGCGTTACTGGATCTGATCATTTCTAATAGACCAGATAATGTATCAAATGTGCAGGTTCAAGAACATTTGGGAAATAGTGATCACAACATGATAACGTTTGAGCTGGTGACTGATAGGCCACGGGGCAGCGGGACCACTAAAACTATGAACTTTAGAAAAGCAAAGTTCACTCAAATTAGGCAGGCACTTAGTTTGGTGAACTGGGATAATGTACTACAAGGGGAAGACACTGAAGGGAAATGGCAAGCTTTTAAACTTATACTCAATCAATACTGTAGTATGTACCGTATTTTCCGCCGTATAAGACGCTCCGGAATATAAGACGCACCCAAGTTTGGAGGGCAAAAACCAGGGGAAAAAAAATACTAAACCTGGTGCGTCCATATTCCAGGAGCGTCTTGTACATGTCCTTCTGTGTGTCCTCATGTGTGCTCCTGTGCCCCCCATATCGCCATGTGTCCTTCTGTGTGTCCTCCTGTGCCCCCCATATGTCCTCCTGTGCCCCACATGTGTCCTGTGTGTCCTCATGTGCCCCACCATGTGTCCTTCTGTGCCCCACCATGTGTGCTTCTGTGCCCTCCATATGTCCTCCTGTGCCCTCCATATGTCCTCCTGTGCCCCCCATGTGTCCTCCTGTGCCCCCCATGTGCCCTTCATGTGTCCTCCTGTGCCCCCCATGTGTCCTCATGTGCCCCCCCATGTGTCCTGTGTGTCCTTATGTGCCCCCTCATGTGTGCTTCTGTGCCCTCCATATGTCCTCCTGTGGCCCTCAATGTGTCCTCATTTGCCCCTCATGTCACCTCTGTGCCCCCCATATGTCCTCCTGTGGCCCCCAATGTGTCCTCATTTGCCCCTCATGTCACCTCTGTGCCCTCCATATGTCCTCCTGTGGCCCCCAATGTGTCCTCATTTGCCCCTCATGTCACCTCTGTGCCCCCCATATTTCCTCCTGTGGCCCCCAATGTGTCCTCATTTGCCCCTCATGTCACCTCTGTGCCCTCCATATGTCCTCCTGTGGCCCCCAATGTGTCCTCATTTGCCCCTCATGTCACCTCTGTGCCCCCCATATGTCCTCCTGTGGCCCCCAATGTGTCCTCATTTGCCCCTCATGTCACCTCTGTGCCCCCCATATGTCCTCCTGTGGCCCCCAATGTGTCCTCATTTGCCCCTCATGTCACCTCTGTGCCCCCCATATGTCCTCCTGTGGCCCCCAATGTGTCCTCATTTGCCCCTCATGTTGCCTCTGTGCCCCCCATGTCCTCCAGTCCTGTGGCCCCCAATGTGTCTCCACTTGCCCCTCATATCGCCTCTGTCCCCCCATGTGTCCTCCTGTGGCCCCCTGCCTCCCTCCCTCCCACCCGAGTTTTCTGATCCCCCCCCCCGTCCGTCCCAGAGTGTCAATAGCGGCAACTTACCTTTCACATGCTCCCGCGCCGATCCCACATAATTGTGCTGCCCCCCGCTAGCCTGCGCTCCCTCCCCCTTGCGGATCTGGCCCCCCCGCCCGGGTGTGTGAAGTAGCGGCAGCTTACCTCCACGATGCGCCCGCGATGAATGGAGACATCCCTCTCCCCGGCACTTCGCGCTCTAGTGACTGGCTTGAACTGATGACGCACAGTTCAAGCCAGTCACTAGAGCGCGAAGTGCCGGGGAGAGGGATGTCTCCAGTCATCGCGGGCGCATCGTGGAGGTAAGCTGCCGCTACTTCACACACCCGGGGGGGCCAGATCCGCAAGGGGGAGGGAGCGCATGCTAGCGGGGGGCAGCACAATTATGTGGGATCGGCGCGGGAGCATGTGAAAGGTAATTTGCCGCTATTGACACTCGGGGACGGACGGGGGGATCAGAAAACTCGGGCGGGCGGGAGGGAGGGACGAAGGAAGGCACCCAAGCAGGCACTGAAAGGCAGGGAATCCCCGACATGGCGGCGGGTCGATGGTTCGTATCGGCGGGCGTTCGTAAGTCGGGGATTCCCTGCCTTTGCCGTATAAGACGCAGGGACTTTTTCTCCCTATTTTTGGGGGAGAAAAAGTGCGTCTTATACGGCGAAAAATACGGTATATCCCATATGGAAACAAAATGTCTAGGAATAAAAAAAGGCCTCTATGGATGAATAGAAAGGTTAAAGATAAAATGAAGAGGAAAAAGAATGCCTATAAGGTCTTAAAACAGGAGGAGACAGAGGCTGCACTAAGCAATTATAAGGAGTGCAATAAAAATTGTAAAAAAGAAATTAGGCAGGCAAAGATTGAAGCTGAAAAACAAATCGCTAAGGATATCAAATCTAACCCAAAAAAGTTTTACAAGTACATTAACTCTAAAAAAAGAAAGGTTGACTGTATAGGACTCCTAAAGGATGAGGATGGGAACTCAATGGTGGATGACCAAGGTAAGGCAGAGTTATTAAATGCTTTCTTTGCTTCTGTCTTCACAAAAGAAACAGCACTGTTGCAAACTACAGAGGCGGAAGAGTCTCATTCTTCTAACTGTAATATTAAATACTTAACGCAGGAAGAAGTGAAGGCAAGACTAAATAAATTAAAAATAGACAAGGCACCTGGCCCGGATGGCATGCATCCTCGGGTCCTAAGGGAATTAAGTTCAGTTATAGATAAACCCCTTTATCTTATCTTTTGTGACTCTCTTGCAACTGGCAGAGTCCCACTGGATTGGCGTACAGCCCACGTTTTCCCATTATTTAAGAAGGGCAAAAAATCTGATCCAGGAAATTATAGACCTGTAAGTTTAACATCAGTTGTATGCAAACTATTTGAGGGGTTACTAAGAGATACTATACATGACTTCATAGTAGAAAATAATCTTATTTCTCAGCATCAACATGGGTTTACTAAAGACAGGTCCTGTTTGACTAACATGCTCAGCTTTTATGAGGTAGTGAATGCTAATATGGATATTGGGAATGCTGTAGATGTGATATACTTGGACTTTGCAAAGGCCTTCGACACTGTTCCCCACAAAAGTCTGGTGCAAAAGTTGAGGATGCAAGGACTGGGGAAGAGTCTGTGTTCATGGATAGGGAACTGGCTAATGGACAGAAAACAAAGAGTTGTGGTCAATGGATCATACTCAAAATGGGAGACTGTTAGCAGTGGGGTCCCACAGGGATCTGTTCTGGGTCCAGTGCTCTTCAATTTATTTATTAATGACCTAGTAGATGCAGTAGTGAGCAATGTTGCTATTTTTGCAGATGATACAAAATTGTGCAGAATCATTAACTCTCAGGAAGATAGTGTCATATTGCAACAGGATCTGGATAGGATGGCTATATGGGCACATACATGGCAGATGAAATTCAATGTTGACAAATGTAAGGTCATGCATTTTGGACGTACTAATGGTCTAGCACCATACAAAATAAATGGGATACAGTTGGGGACATCAAACTTGGAGAAGGACTTAGGAGTACTCATTGACAACAAGTTAAATAATCGTACTCAATGCCAAGCAGCTGCAGCTAAAGCTAACAAAATTTTGGGATGCATTAAAAGGGAAATAAAAACTCGAGATGCTAGCATAATATTGCCCCTGTTTAACTCTCTAGTAAGGCCACATCTGGAATATGGAATTCAGTTCTGGGCACCACATTACAAAAAAGATATTGCAGTTTTAGAGCAGGTGCAGAGACGAGCAACAAAATTGATGCGTGGGATGGAAGGTCTCACTTATCGAGAAAGGTTAGATAAACTGGGTTTATTTAGTCTAGAGAAAAGACACCTTAGAGGGGATCTAATTAACATGTATAAATACATCAGAGGGCAATATAATACCTTGGCGGATGAGCTTTTTGTCCCTAGGCCTTCTCAAAGGACTAGAGGACATGATCTGCGCATGGAGGAAAAATGTTTTAGCCATTTATTTAGGAAAGGGTTCTTTACAGTAAGAGTGATTAAGATGTGGAATGCATTGCCACAGGAAGTCGTTATGGCAAACTCTATACCTGCATTTAAAGGGGGCTTAGATGCTTTCCTTGCGTTGAAAGACATCCATGGCTACAATTACTAGGTAATGCCTAATGATGTTGATCCAGGGATTTTATCTGATTGCCATCTGGAGTCGGGAAGGAATTTTTCCCTTTAGGGGCTAATTGGACCATGCCTTGTAAGGGTTTTTTCGCCTTCCTCTGGATCAACAGGGATATGTGAGGGAGCAGGCTGGTGTTGTACTTTATACTGGTTGAACTCGATGGACGTATGTCTTTTTTCAACCAAAATAACTATGTAACTATGTAACATGGCTAAATTTGTGGAATAAAGTGCTTTAAAAATGTCCAGCGTGTGTACATGTCGATCAGGTAGTGTAAGGGTTAGGCCCGAGGTTCACACTGACAGACGAAACACCACATTTACTGCACCGCAAACAACCGCAAAGAGCTTTAGTGATAACTGCGTATGGACCCCCTGGAGACTCCATGGAAGTGGAAGCTTTGGCCAGGGATCGCTACGCTATACAGCCGCAATATGGCTGTATGAAGATCCCTGGCAACGCAGGACGTTTTTAAGCACTTTATTCTACAAATTTAGGAATTCAATGTGATTTCTGGCCTTTAGAGATTAAAACACAACTTTGGGTCAACTAGGTCATTTTTCGCGGGTCTTTTGCCATGGATTCCCCTCCGGCATGCCACGGTCTAGGTGTTAGGCCCCTTTAAAACAACTTTTCCATGACTTTTGTGGCCAGAAAAAGTCCTTCTAGGTTTAAGAATTCGCTTGCCCATTAAAGTCTATGGCGGTCCACACGGTTTGCATACGTTTGCGGCAAATTTGCGTTCGTAAACCGAAAATTTCAAGTTTGCGACATCACTAGTCCGGACCCCCTGGAAACCCCATCATGATATTCATTGCTCATTCTTTTGATATATGTAAATTTACACTACCGTTACGTTGCTGCATAATCTGTCATTTGCCGCATTTAAATGTATACTTTTTTCCTTTCATAATTTTTCAAATTGATTTTCTCCAAAACTATAAGGTCTTTTTGAAAAATCTTTCCTCTTTTTTCCTGTCTCTTATACCCCACTGTTCACCTTAAAGATAAACCGTGACCAAGAATTGAACTGCATCCCAATCAGTAGCTGATACCCCCTTTAACATGAGAAATCTTTTCCTTTTCACAAATGGATCAAAAGGGGGCTCTGTATGGCTGATATTGTGTTAAAGCCCTTCCCACAGGAGACTGTGAGGACCATTTTCCTGGCATTTTCCTGTCTGTGAACCTTGCTGCATTGTGGGAAATAGCTGTTTACAACTGTTTCCAACTGCTAAAAAAGCAAGCAGCAGCTACTTCCAGTGACATCACCTGCCAGCAGTAAAAATGTCTCCATGTGATAAATGTCAGAATGTAAATCAGGGAGAGGAAAGCATTTACAATGAGCAAACACTGACTAAATCATTTATACATAATTATTGTAAAAATGAAGCACTTTTTTATTACATAGTTTTCACTGGAGTTCCTCTTTAACTTACCCTGCAAATTTTGCGATTCTAGCCCCTAAGGGGGCTTTGCTATTAACCGCTAAAGTCGGCAGCCAATAGGTGAAAATGCGAAAATTGTAGCAAATTTACATTAAAATCTCGAAAGTGAAAATGCGGAAATGTAAGCGTATTTGCGGGAAAAAATCGCGAAAATGGCATTTTCAATGCGAAAATGCCTTTGCCGAAAATTCGTGAGCAGCACTGGTCGTGGAAAGCAAAGTAGTTTTGGGATCGCCGTCATATAAAATCAAAGCACCATTTTTCAATCTATGAGGGTAATCAACAGCCATTTGCTTTTATCTGCCACACAAGGTATTTCTGTGAAATGTCACTTGCAAGTATCAGGTTCATCTCTTCTCTCCCTGTACTGCTTGTCAGAAGGACAGTAGAGTGTCAGTAACTCTATGTTCAGCAGCATTAACATGAAGACCCCAATCCCCCAACCTACAGGTGAGGAGTGTGATGCTGCTACAACAGGGGTGTCATACTCAAATACAAAGTGGGCCCAAACTGCACACTGGGCCCAAGCCATAGGCCAAAGTCAATGTCTAGCGGCCCCCTCCCTCCCTCGTAAAGTCCCCTGTTGTCTCATGCCCCCCTCCATCCCTGATTCAGTTTCCTGGAGTCTAGTGCCCCCAACCCCTAATAAAATTCCCTGGTGTCTCGTGGCCCTCCTTCCTCCCCTATACAGTTCCCTGATGTTTAGTGGCCCCCCCTAAACTATACAGTTCCCTGGTGTGTAGTGGCCCCCTCCATCCCCTATACAGTTTCCTAGTGTCTCCTGAGCACTCTCCCACCCTTATGCAGTTCCCAGGTGTTTAGTGCTCCCTCCCAATCCTAAACACTTCTCTGGTGCCTAGCCGTCCTACATCGCACTTCTAAACAATGCCCTGGTGTCTAATGCTTTCCTTCTCCTTCCCCCATATGGCTTCCTTGGTGATCTAGAGCTTAAATCTCCAATATAGCTTCCCTGGTGGTCTAGAGTGGGCCAAACATAATGTAATGGGGAAACCACTTGCGGGCCAAATTAAATGGTTCTTTTATTGTTTAAATATGTATACAACCTTACAAAAATAACTGCCTCTAGATAGAGGCCAGAGCTGGATTTGAAATGCAGGTTGTGACTCATATCTCATAAAAGACAGAATTGTTAGCTTGAACATTCTGCGTTAATAATTATTTTTACATACAAATACATTCTTCAAAAATTGTTTGCTCCCTTTGTCTCCGCTTTATTGCAAATGCTTTTGTGTGTTTTAAAGAGACCTCCTGTTGAGAACAGAAGCAATTTAGACGTACCTTGGTAAACATTGCACTGAACAATGCTTGCTGTATAGTCTCTATTGTGTGCCTGTAGGAAATGTAAGTCAAGTATTCATTTTTCAGAACTGTGAGTTTCAATGGGGAGTCATTTTTAAGAACCCCTGTACTGGGTGACATATGGAGGCTGTCATTACTGCAGGCTTTTTTATGATAAAGAAAAACTGACTGCCTTTTTTGTTACACCAGTACTTTAGCCTAGGAGACATGGGTCACTGACGTGATTTGAGCCTGGATAGTAAGGACAGAGTGAAGCAGAACTCCTGATCCAGTTGCTTTGAATTAATAATTCAGGCAGCATTGAGAATAGGATCTAGAGCAGGCATGGGCAAACTTGGCCCTCCAGCTGTTGAGGAACTACAAGTCCCACAATGCATTACAGAAGTCTGACAGCCCCTGTCATGACTCATAAAGGCAAATGCATTGTGGGATTTGTAGTTCCTTAACAGCTGGAGGGCCAAGTTTGTCCACTGCATGATCTAGAGGCACTTGGTTTTATCTTATGCACACTTGGCTCTGATACCGACATGATGAAGTAGGTTTATAGACCCACGAAATGTGTTGTTTTGAGCACACCTGAACTTCAAGCAAACCTGGGGATTTTAACTTACCTGGATCTTCTTCCAGCCCCCAGTAGTCTAACAGGTCCCTTGGTGGCCTCTGGGTCCCCTCCGTTCTCTTGCAGGCAGCTCTTAAATTCTTGCAGTCTAGAGCTTCCATACGTATGGGCGTTCCCATCCTCACACACTCCATGATCGTGGTCCCAACAACAGGCTTATTCTTTTGAGAACAGCACATGTGCAGATCCTCTCAGCAATGGGGGCACGGTCATGGAGTGCACATGGATAGGGCCACGCATGCAAAGTGGGTGCACCTGGAGCTCCAGTCGTAGGAATTTCAGAGCTGAGAGTAGGAGAAGGGAGGTGACTCAGAGGATGCCGAGGGACCTGCCAGACTAAGGGGAGCTGGAAGAAAGTAAGTTAAAATCCAGATCTTTACTTCCGGTTTACAAGATTTTTTTTTCTTGGGGGGGGGGGGGGGGGAGGTCTATGCGTTCTGTAAAGGTAGGAAATAAAGGCTACCTAAAGGTGCTCATACATCACTTGATATTGCGGGCCAGTTAATCTTCCAATTCGACCATTCATATGAGAATCGTGCTGCAACATCAGTCATACAGATGTTCCTGATGCTGATCCTAATGATTCCGATTTGAGAGACAGTATGGGCTACTGATTGGGAAGAAGCTTAAAGAGAACCAGAGATGAAATAAAGAAAAGCTTTTATACATACCTGGGGCTTCCTCCAGCCCAAGACGCACGGATCGCTCCCACGCCGCCATCCACCGCTGCCTGCAACTACGAGAACCGGCTCCCCGCTCTTCCGTCGGTCGCAGCCAGTCTAGCGTAGAAGTGCAGTCTTTGCCTATCTCTTCAGCAGCTGCTGGAGAGATACGTAGAGGGTGCACTTCTCCTGCATAGCCTGGCTCCAATGATGTCAGTGACAGGAGACGGTTCTCGTAGTTGCGGGCAGCGGTGGATGGCGGCGTGGGAGCGCTCCGTGCGTCTTGGGCTGGAGGAAGCCCCAGGTATGTATAAAAGCTTTTCTTTATTTCATCTCTGGTTCCCTTTAATCTTGGGTTTAAGTTTCTCTTTAAACACCTTTTCTAAGGTGTCACCATTCTGATATTTATTTATTAGGTGTCTTTGAACCTCAGATTGAGTGCCTGGAGTCAAGGCCGTTTTTAAGCAAAGACATTCCAGGCCATTGTCTGGAGTGCCATTGGTCCTGGGGGGGGGGGGCAATGCCCCTTAAGCCCCACCCCTAAACTAAGCCCCACCCACAAACAAAGCCTCGCCCCCACAATTGTTTGTACCTCTTCCTATGCCCCTTTGTGCCTCCTTCAGTCCCCCTGCCACCTCTACTCTCATACATCTCTCTGTATTACTTTGTGCCTTTTTCTTTCCCCTTGTGCCTCCTTCAGTCACACGTGCCACCTCTGATCCCGTGTGTTTCTCTGTGCTGCCTTCTGTCCTCCTGTGTGACTGGCTCTAGCCCCTGTGCTCCTTCTGTCCCTATTTGTGCCTCCTTCTGTCCCTCCATGCCTCTTTCTGTCATCTTTGTGCCTCCTTCTGTCCCCCTTTGAAATTCCTTCTGGCCCGTGCCTTCTTTTGTCGACCTGTGCCTCTTTCTGTCCCCTGGTGCTGCCTCATCCCTCTGTCCCCCTTTGTGCTTCCTTCTGTCCCCTTTTTGCCTGCTTCTGTTTCCCTTTGTGCCTCCTTCAGTCCCCCTGTAACACTGGACTTCTTGCCTGGAGTGACAAAAAGGCTAGAAATGGCCTTGTCTGAAGTTCCACGATTCCTGAAGTGAAGTGACTAATGTACAACTGTAGATTACTAGCAGAAATTGTTTCATGCTCAGGTCACAAAAGCGCGCAATATCCTATTTCAGAAAGGCATAAAAGCTCTCAAGGATAAAAAAAAAACTCAACACAAGAAACTGTTTCAGAAATGCTTTTATTTGTGATTTCTTTACACACGGTTCAAACACAAAAAGCCCTTTATTTTTGTATTATTTTTTTTTATCGGGGATCTGCTCTATGCTCTCTTGATAAAAGTACACTGCAGGAGGTTAAAACACGCTCCTCGACTTTATAACGATACATGATGCCTTTACCTGCAGCTAGCGCGAGTCTGAACGCTTGCAAGGCGTCAGCAGCCCCGTGCGTTCCTATTATTGCACACTTTTCAGCCTGCTGTACTACGGTATAGAGCTGTTCCCTAGCGAATTCAGCTGTCCAGAGCGAAAGCGATCAATCTCAGATTAGGCTAAACGTCCTGCAGTTTCGGTAATGAGAGACTTAAATGGCAAGCGCTGGGGGTTACAGGTATAATTTATACACTTTTGAAGAAAATGAAGAGAAATTTATAAAAAAACACAACTGTATAGGAAAGTCTTAAATCACCAGAAAGTTACACAGAGTGAGTTACAGATCAGCACTTCTGTCTATAAACAAATACACAAAGTTCCCATAATAGTGACGTTAGAAGATAAAGTGTGGTGGTCTTCCCAGGAAGCTCGGTGAGTGCAGATAACATTTGTTGGGGTTTTTTTTTGCTCGGAGAAAATCTGGCTAGGTTTGTTGGATCACAGCGACCTTTCGAGTTGGAATTTTTCTCAGCGAGTTTTCAGGTGACGTTCTTTAATAACTTCTTCAATAAGCAGTAGATGTAGAAACTGGAAAGGATGAAAAATGTTTATTTAAAGCGGATCTGAGATGAAAAACTAACTATAACAAGTAACTTGTCTATATATCTTACCGTTTAGATAGTTTACACTAGCAAATCTAGCTGCAGATTTAATAGAAAATGATTATTTCTTCCTGTGATACAAATGACAGCAGCCAAGTTGTTTGTAAACATTACAAAGAGGCAGGCTTATCTGCACCATCAGCACTCAGACTGTGAAAAAAAACGAATCCCCCCTCCTCCCTCCTCTGCCTCTGAAATCAATAGCTAGTAATACCTCCTCCTCCCCCTGCCCAGACTGAGCTCCCATGAGCTCTTGCTACTGCCAAGGCTCTCTGAAAACCTGTGGGCGTGGTTTATTTAGTTTATAGGGAATTAGAGTATTAAAACAAAAACAAAAAAGTATTTGGCTTGAGGAATGCCCTATAAACAATAGGAAAGGAACACAATTATGCAATGAGTAAAAGTTCACCTCGGATCCACTTTAATAAGATGCAATAAACAAACAAAAATACAGCCGCTTGGGCCTTACCCACAGCAAGGGCCTCCCACACTGCCAGGGTCACCCTGTCTGTGACTAGGGATGGCAAGGCTAAGGAGAACTCATGGAGAAGCATGCGATCAGTTTGATCAGCTAACAGATTTGTAGGGCTCTGATTTGCTGGTAGTGATCATGTGCTAAACCAGGAACTCATTATCACAGCAAATCAGAGCCTTACAAATCAGCTGATCAAACTGGCGACATGTTTCTTCATGATTTCATCTAAGCATTGCCATCCCTATCTGTGATTTATATGGTTGCCGCTACCTCCCCATCACTCACACAGACCTCATAACAGTGGCAATGTGAACAGACTTGAAAACGGCACAGGAACCACGGAGTACACTTCAGATGTGGAAGTGAGGTCATTTCTTACTTCCTGTATTTGAAGTGTGCCGCATGGTTACTGTGCGCTGTTCTCCTCTCTTCAGGCAGAGGTGTAGCAAGGGTTTTCAGCACTTGGGGACATAGACAGTTTTTGCGCCCCCCCGGCCAGATGTGCCCCCCTATATATAGCCATATGTGCCCCCCTTTCCCCATTTAGATAGGTAGATGTGCCCCCCTTTAGATAGCCAGATGTGCCCTGCTTTTTCTGCTGCTGTTAATGCTTCTGCACTCCTCTGCAGAGGGAGGGAGAGAAGAAGCACTTCAGGCAGCCAGCAAGCCGCCTCTCACACACATGGGGGTGCAGCAACTGTGCTGAGCATCCCCTCACAGTGCTGCGTCCGGGGAGATATGTCCCCCTTGCCCACCCCAAGCTACGCCTTAATCTGGAGGTCTGTGAGTGTTGTGGATTGGGAGGCAGCAGGAAGCTACATACTCCCACTGACCCCAGTGCTCTTACTGGTGGGGTAAGAGCATTGGTTACCTTACCTATACTAGGAGGATATCTTGGACACCTATATTGGGGGTGGCTACCTAAACTGGGGGGGGGGGGGCATTGGCTACCTATTATTACAGGTGAAGGGGCCTCTGATGAAGGGGAGGGCCACAAATGATCCCGGGAATGCCTCTGGAGCGTCTGGAGCAGGGGTCTCAAACTCAATTTACCTGGGGGCCGCAGAAGGCAAAGTCAGGATGAAGCTGGGCAGCATAAGGGATTTCACACAAAAAAAAGTCCTCAACTGTCATTATTAACAGTTTTAATTATTTCTTCTGAACATGAAGTGTCCTACCTTATAGTTCGCTTCAGTGCTCCCATTACAAGTAATCCGCCGTGTCCCCGCCGCAAAACGAGGGCTGCAGAGCTCCCAAATCGCCCGGGGGGAGGGGGGGGCAATCCGCCGGCATTTCCTGAAAGGGGCAGAGCTTTCAGCTTCAGCTCTGCCCCCCCTGATGTCAATCGCAGCGGATCGCCGCCTCGGCCCGCCCCTCTCACTCTTCCTTCACAGAGAGGGGCGGGGAGAGGCGGCGATCCGTACGGCGATTGACGTCAGGAGGGGCAGAGCTACAGCTGAAAGCTCTGCCCCTCAGCGCAGTCGTGGATGTTTGCCCGGGGATTTGGGGTCTCTGCAGCCCTCGTTTAGCTGCGGGGATGCGGCGGATTACTTGGGAGCACTGAAGCGAACTATAAGGTAAAATAGTTCGCTTCCGTGTCTCTTTTGCTTTTGCCGGCGCGGGCCACAAAATATTGTACCAAGGGCCGCAAATGGCCCGCGGGACGCGAGTTTGAGACCCCTGGTCTAGAGGCTTCTCAGGTCCTCCTCAATCCCACCCCTGGTGGACAGCTGCCTTGTCTAGTGTACAAGTGCAGCCATCCTGTGCATGCATGAGTTCGGTCTGCTCCTGCGCAGTAGCACATTGCTTATCCCCTTTGTGTATGAGCGCAGTCATACTGTGTGTGAGAGATTACAGTCTGCTCCTGCGCAGTAGCACAAAGCCGCTTGTCCATGAAAGCAAATATCGAGAATTTATTGTCAGATATGTCCAGAGGGAACCAGGAATGGTTGGATCAGGAAACCTCTAGACTATCCAAAGACTTCCCTCTAATGAAATACTTTAACTTTTTTTCTTGACCCACTTAAGGTTCACTTTAAAGTACACAAAGTATTAGAGAGTTAAGGAGGTTGCCATCTTGATTTCCTTCTAAAGAATGCTAGATCCCTGGCTACTATGCTGGTCTTTCAGGAAGAATAATTTTGGAATCATTTACCCATAGTGTGTATATGGGTCAGGGGTTCTGACTTTTCTGAGCTGCATGCTTATACCAGAGGAGTGACTCAAAAATAGCATTATTTGCGAAGCCGGGTCGTCTACCAGACAACCTAGGCAGATGACTAAGACCTACTGTGTGACCTGAACGAAGCAGGCGTACTCGGTGAGAGCTTCGGCAGAGTTATTCTAGTGCAGGATTTGGTTTTACTTTTCATACATGAACATGTATCGTTCATAAACAAGGGCTTATATTATTAGTGGAAAACAAGTGAGGTTAGAGCAGGGGTAGGGAACCTATGGCTCGGGAGCCAGATGTGGCTCTTTTGATGGCTGCATCTGGCTCAGAGACAAATCATTAGTGGTTGATTCACTAAGCTGCACTGCTCAAGCAGTGCAAGTAAAATTTTCATAGTAGGCACGCTACTGCTGTAGCATGTGCTACTAACTTACTCACGCTCCCTCAAAACTAACAGCTGCTCCAATTGTCCCTCCCTGGACCCTGTCAGGTCCAGTGACTCTGCCTGTCACTTAACAGGCAGCCTATTGGGCCAATCAAAGTGAATCAACCCCCAAGTCAGCTAGCTAATTGTACAAGCTGTTAGTCTGTATTTCTCCTGTCTGGTTCTCGAGGGAATTTGCTGATGTTGCTGAAACCCAAGAGAAGCTGAAGACGTGTCTGACACTTCCGCTGCCCGGAGGATCAACTGTATACACATCACCATGGCAACAGGGACAGCCCTCTGCTGCGCATGCACACTGTCCCAGTTTGAAACATATATTGCATGGCTCTCATGGAATTACATTTTAAAATATGTGGCGTTTATGGCTCTCTCAGCAAAAAAGGTTCCTGACCCCTGGTTTGGAGGATAGGTTTGATCTAATGATGCTTAGGTTAGGTGTCTGTAAAGTTACTCATATATCTAGTGACTCAGTGCTGCCAAGTGCAGGTTCGGACCGAGCACCTCAATCCGGCATGCTGCAAGATGTGGTGCTGTTGTGATTGGTCGGGTGCCCGGGGGCAATGATGAGCGATATTGGGACAAGCGATGAAACGTTTGCATGGCATGGCGCATGTGTGATGTCACACACGCGGCGTCATGCTATGCGCCGGCAGCGTGTATGGGGCTAACAGAAGAGCTGGACTGGCACCGCCACATAGGACAGGTAATGTATAAATGCACACATTACATGCACATTTATACACTGGAACAGGGGCGAGGAGGCGGACTCCCGAGAGATTTCGGGATGTAATTGATCGGGAATCAGCCTGTGGTGTGTGGGCAAGCAGCAGATCTCTCTCCAATTACATTCGATCAGAGAGAAATCTGTCTCTTGGCCGCTCTGCCTATACATACTGATGTATGGGGACCTTCAGAAGGATTTTGGTTGATAAGGAGGATTAGGTGTCAAAAAAGAGGGTTTAAATTAGTAGCCACAACCACATCCAAAAAGTATGTTAAAGCCAGCGGCATAAAGACCCCAGCAAGGGCGTAACAATAGACCCTGCAAGGGATGCAGTCGCAGGGGAGCCCAGAAACCACAGGGAGCCCAGTCCTGAGAGACTGAAAACTAAGGGCAAGAAGAGTTAAAACTTTCTGCTCTCTGCACAATTGTTCTAATGACTGCATCCGCTCAGCCACTGATAATGAATCATACAAAGTTTTGCAGACAAAGATTTGTAGACAGTCCCTATTCAGTGGGGGCCCCATCCAAAGTTTGGCAGGGGGGCCCTAGTGATTTCTAGTTACGCCCCTGGACCCCAGTGCTTTATCTCTGCAATCAGACTCAGCAGCAGCTCTCTTGAAAAACGATTAAGGTGGCCATACATCAGGCAACTTGGCAGCCAATCGACCATCCAATTCGATTATTATAATCCAATTGGATGAAAATTAGTGCTGCCAAGTGCATGCCCGATCAACAAAGCGACCAATTTTGGGGCGGAAATTGGTCGCATGGTCGATCGCGCATGGCGTAAGACGTCGGGCTGAAGTAGGTTGGTCGGGTTTGCGACGGTATGGCGACCGATTTCGGAACGAGCGATGAGATGACGAAACCCCTGCCGCTGCAATGTATAAATGTGCCCCCCGTGTCTGCATTTATATGTTACCTGTCCTGTTGCAGCCTCCGCGCGGTGTCCGTAACCTCCGGGCGGCTCTCCATGCTAATGGCGCATATTGTCTGACATCAGACGCTATGCGCCAGTAGCGTGCCCGGAGGTTACGGACACCGCGTGGAGGCTGCTACAGGACAGGTAATGTATAAATGCTCACTGGTGGTGGGGGGGTCGGACATTTTACATTGGGGGCAGCGGCGGTGCCAATTCCCTGAAGATTTCATGCTGAAATCGGACAAAAATCGGCCTGTAGTGTATGGGCAGAATCAACAAAAAGACACATTTATCTCTAATCAGATTCAATTAGAGATAAATTTGTCTCTTTGTCGAATCTGCCCATAATCATAAGTTCTATGGGCACCTTTAGAGTTACCGTAATAAAACTTCTGATAGCAGAATAACTACAAAAGCTCAATGGGTCAAGATTTCTCTTTGTGGGGGCTGAATAAATAGCAGCCATGTCAATTTGACCTTAAAGAGAATCTGTATTGTTAAAATCGCACAAAACTAAACATACCAGTGCGTTAGGGGACATCTCCTATTCCCCTCTGTCACAATTTCGCCGCTCCCCGCCGCATTAAAAGTGGTTAAAAACAGCTTTAAAAAGTTTGTTTATAAACAAACAAAATGGCCACCAAAACAGGAAGTAGGTTGATGTACAGTATGTCCACACATAGAAAATACATCCATACACAAGCAGGCTGTATACAGCCTTCCTTTTGAATCTCAAGAGATCATTTGTGTGTTTCTTTCCCCCCTGAGGGGGGAGTGCATAGCAGAACCACAACACTGAAGAACTTGGCAGCCTTCCAGACACAGGCTGACAAGTCTGACAAGGGAAAGATACATTGATTTATTACAGAGACTGTGATAGTACAAAGTGCTGCAGTAAGCCAGAACACATTAGAATAGCTTTTGGAACTTGTAGGATGATAAAAAACAGGATGCAATTTTTGTTACGGAGTCTCTTTAAATCTGTTTAAAACATCAAATCTATATATTTTTTTTAGTCCTTAAAATGGAAATAAGACTGTGGGAATCCTGGAATACATACTGAAAAAATAATAATTTGAAATAAGTGTTTTTTGATTAACCCAATCTTGAAATGACTTCTCTTATTTTTTTTTATTTATTATTTTTGGCACAAATACGCGTGTAAGAACTAGTTATCAGGTGTGAATGAGGCCTTAAAGGATACCCGAGGTAAATGGAGGCTGCCATATTTATTTCCTTTTAAACAATACCAGTTGCCTGGCAGTCCTCTTGACCCTGTGTCTCTAATACTTATAGCCATAGACCCTGAACAGGCATGCAGCAGATCAGGGACTCTGACTCAGCTGATTCAGGTTTTACTGGATTAGCCATATGCTTGTTCCAGGGTTTTGACTCTTGCTTCCAGGCAACTGGAATTGTGTACAAGAAAATAAAAATGGCAGCCTCCATATCCCACTCCCCTCGGGTTCCCTTTAATGATAATTTCTATATGTACTATGCTTTATGTATAGTGGTGATCAGTGGTAATAAACTTACATGTGCTGGAGTTCAGGCTCAGTCCTCCGCCCAGTCCGTAACCTCCGCCGCCTCCACCACCCAGACTTAATGAACTGAAACCTCCTCCAAAGCCACCTCCTCCAAGACCACCGCCAAGTCCGAGTCCCAGACCACCTCCAAGACCACCTCCAAGACCACCTCCTATTCCACCTCCGTATCCTCCGCCAAGACCAAGGCCACCGCCACCGCCACCACCTCCGCCAAGGCCAAAGCCCCCACCAAGGCCTGCTCCACCGCCAGCACCTCCACCACCGCCAGCACCTCCGCCGAAGCTAGATTTAGACATATGCACTGTGATGCCACTTCCAGAGTTGAGCCTGAAAGAAAGAAAGACAATGTATTCATTTAAGCAACATTTTAAAGAAAATATTTTCAAATAAAAAGATTGAGCAAACAAGACTACATTCTGGCAGGTCACCAAAAAGTGTAAAAAAAAATACATCTGTAACACCCGTGTTGCCCTCTATAGATATGAAATTACAGACTTTGTGAAAGACAATAGGCGTTTCTCCTGTACTCCACACCATGATGGATGGACCTATGGTATGGTTGCTCCATATGATCTGATTTCTGAGTCCAGTGTGCCCCAGAGTGGACCTCCAAATATTATGAGTTCCAGGAAGTTTAAGCACATCCCCCTGCCCACCTTATATGGCTTGTGCATGTTTTAGTCCTGTGCACCGATAGATAGACTAAAGGTGGCCATACACTTATAGATTTACAGCAGATTCGACCATCAGATAGCTTTCTGTCAGGTGCCTGTCAAGTCTAATCTGACAGGAATCTATCTGATGTGCGCCACACACTTGGAACAGATTTCTAATAGATTTCAGAATTAAATCTATTGGAAATCTATTGAAAATCGAATTAGATTAGATCCAATGCAACTCTATGGGCCATCGATCTGCTGCCTAGATCTTCCATCCTGTCAGATAGATCAAATTGATCGAAATCGGCCACAAATCAATCGGCAATCAGTTTCTGATCGATCGATTCGATCAATTGCTGAAATCGACCAGTGTATGGGCCCCTTTAGTCCTGTTCACATGGTGTGAGTAACATGCTCAGCACCTTGTACGGTGGGTTTTTACCTGTAAAGTTTAGGGGTGCACTAGAGTCTCATTTTTCAAAACAAGTACATAATGTAACCTTAAAGAGAAACTCCGACCAAGAATTCAACTTAATCCCAATCAGTAGCTGATACCCCCTTTTTACATGAGAAATCTATTCCTTTTCACAAACAGACCATCAGGGGGCGCTGTATGACTGATATTGTGGTGAAACCCCTCCTACAAGAAGCTCTGAGTACCGAGGTACTTCTGGCAGTTTCCTGTCTGTGAACCTTGTTGCCTTGTGGGAAATAGCTGTTTACAGATGTTTCCAACTGCCAAAAAAGCACGCAGCAGCTACATCACCTGCCAACAGTAAAAATGTCACCATGTGATAAATGTCAGAATGTAAATCAGGGATTTAAAAGATTTTACAATGGGAAAACACTGACTAAATCATTTATACATGATTATTGTAAAAATGAAGCATCACTTTTATTACATTATTTTCACTGGAGTTCCTCTTTAACCTCCCTGGCGTTATGATTATTTCCTTATTATAGTGTCTGAAAGCAATGCAATTTTTTACACGCTTTTAGACCCTATAAATCCTACAGATAGATATGTGGCAGCCCTGCACATTACACACCTCCCATGGTTTCAGGGGTTACCTCTCTGAGCCCGAGCCTGACTCGCGATTACCACTAAGGTTAAAGAGGAATTTTATAAGAAGATAATAGTAGGGGAAAAATATAACAATACAGTGCAATGTGAGAAGATAAATACAGATCAAAAAATGATTGATACTTGTCAGGTTATTCATTCATGGTGTTTAGTGGGGTGTCAGGTTATTCGTTCATGGTGTTATTCGTTCATGGTGTTATTCATTCATGGTGTTATTCATTCATAGTGTTATCTGTTCATGGTGTTTAGTGGGGTGTAAATTGGGCACCGGGAGCACTTGCTAGTTGATTGCAAGGCGCCTGCTGTTTAGTTGATCGGCTGTTACATACTAGAAGTATTTGAAAGGGCACTGGACCTGGACCTCAGCTATTGTATAGATAATCCCCAGTTGTCGGGGGAGAGTGTTTTTGGCACACTCTCAGGTGTACCTTGAGAAAGAAAGTTCACACTCCTCTCTGCTATTAGATCCCTATATGTCAGTAAAAAATGTAGTGTTATGAATACAACACTGCTTGCCGCTTAGGCAAATGAATATGTTTGTTCTGAGCAATGAAGCAAATGATGTCATTTTCCAAACAAGCACATTTATCAAAAACAGAAGAAATCAGGGTAATTAGGCGTACTACATGCCATCGTCTCCGAAGATGAAGGAGGGTATGGAAAGCCAGGCTTGCTTTGTGCATGAAAGCCAACAGTAGAGAATCACAGCCTTAAGCCCCATCTACACCATACAATTTTTTGTCCGATTCGATTCATTGATTTTGTTCAATTCAATCCCACATGTCAGATCGGGATTCGATTCAATTTGCCATTGTTTTGCAATGGCAAATTGAATCGAATCGAATCCCGATCGGACATGTTGGATTGAATCGAATCAATGAATCGAATTGGACAAAAAATTGTATGGTGTATATGGGACGTTAGATATGAGAGCCACATGCCAACCTCCATGACATGCTGAGAAACACTACCACCTGCGCTTTAATCACATTATTTTATCTATATTCTCACTATTGCCATCAGCCGGCACCCTAATAAATGTGAGCCTCATATAAATTTACGCACGCAGCTTGTAGTAGTCTGTGGGAGACAATTATCAAAATATTGGAAGGTTTTTAGAAATATGCGCAGAACTGTCTCAGACACATTAAGAAATCACTAGATAGTTCAGTTTCCTTCTAAAACTGTTTTTAAATAGGAGGAGTTAGGAAGGTCTCTCAGACAGTGCAAAGAGTGAGGGGAATTGCTGTTCCTGAGGTAACCGATACATCTGCATTAATGCCCAGCACTGTAAGGGTTAAAGAGAAACTCAGACCAAAAATTGAACTTTATTCCAATCAGTAGCTGATACCCCCTTTTACATGAGAAATCTATTCCTTTTCACAAACAGACCATCAGGGGGCGCTGTATGACTGATATTGTGGTGAAACCCCTCCCACAAGAAACCCCTCCCACAAGAAAAGTTTAAACTTTTGGCAGTTTCCTGTCTGTGAACCTTGTTGCATTGTGGAAAATAGCTGTTTACAGCTGTTTCCGACTGCCAAAAACCATGCAGCAGCTACATCACCTGCCAACAGTAAAATGTTCACTGGAGTTCCTCTTTAAGCGCAGAACAGATTCACAGGACACCTGGCAGCAGGGGGGAGGAGCCCTTCACAAATCATGGCTAGCCTGTGGCAGTTAAATGGATTTGCACTTTTCTTAAAGAGAAACTCCGACCAAGAATTGAACTTTATCCCAATCAGTAGCTGATACCCCCTTTTACATGAGAAATCTATTCCTTTTCACAAACAGACCATCAGGGGGCTCTGTATGGCTGATATTGTGGTGAAACCCCTCTCACAAGAAACTCTGAGTATGTACTCCTGGCAGTTTCCTGTCTGTGATCCTTGCTGCATTGTGGGAAATAGCTGTTTACAGATGTTTCCAACTGCCAAAAAAACATGCAGCAGCTACATCACCTTCCAGCAGTAAAAATGTCACCATGTAATAAATGTCAGAATGTAAATCAGGGATTTAAAAGATTTTACAATAGGCAAACACTGACTAAATCATGTATACATAGTTATTGTAAAAATGAAGCACTTTTTAATTACATTATTTTCACTGGAGTTCCTCTTTAACTGCAGTGCAGTTCACACTAAACTGACGCTATTAACTAGGAGTTAAAGGGAACCTAAAGCGAGTAAAATTATTTCAAATAAACACATGGTGTACCTGCAAATGAATATTACATACTAACCTCACCGTCAGTTCCTCTCAGAAACTTCTTACAGTAATCTCTTCCAGTTCTGACAATATTTTGTCAGAGCTGAAATATACCAGTTGCTGTCAGTTATATGTCAGCAGCCGTTAGTTACAACTGAATGTGCAAGGTAACGTAACGTCCATACTTCCCTATGTCTCAAGTGTGTGATATTACAGTTTAACAATTTGCTGACCAAGAAGCTGTTATGGGGTAATGGCCATTTTCAAAATGGAGGACAGAGAATTCCATTGATCACAGTGGACAAATGGGACATTGGAGAGGAGAAAGAGATTGAGGAGTAGACTACACAGGAGGTAAGTATGACCTGTGTATGATTATTTTGACTTTTTATTTTAAGTTCAGGTTCTCTTTAAGAATTTTCTTATTGTCATACAGAACTGTCCTTCATACTGGTTAGAACTGTTTAAAGAGGAACTTCAGCCTAAACAAACATACTGTCATTAAGTTACATTAGTTATGTTAATTAAAATAGATAGGTAATAATCTCTTACCCACCCTGTTTTAAAAGAAAAGGCAAATGTTTGATTTCATGAGGGCAGCCATCTTTTTAGTTGAAATTAAGTGACAAGGAGCATGAGACACAGTTCCAACTGTCCTGTGTCCTGATCACCCCTCCCAGTTGCTAGGCAACGAGAACAACAACATCAGAAACCCATCATGCATTGCACAGTATCAGGGGAAAAATGCCAAGGCAGTTTTCTTTGATGGGGCTGAGCTTAGCTTCTGTGCAGCTAAAAATGAGGCTTGGATAAGAAAAACAAAGTTCTGATGCTGTGAAACTATTAGGGCCCATTCACACTTGTAAAACGCAAAACGGTAGTGCCTTTGCTAGCGTTTTGCTCAGGAGATTTTTTTTGCATTGAACGTGAAAAAAATCAGCATTTACACTTGACGATTTTTTTGCAATCGCATTAAGCGATTCTATAGCACTGAAACGCGATCGCCGGGAAATCGCCTGAAAATGGTGCAGGCTACACGTTTGCGTTTGGCGATTTGCGTTAAATAAAAGCGCTAGCGCTTGTGCGTTTTGCCGAAATCGCCGGCAAAACGCTCTAGTGTGAATGGGCCCTTCAGGAAACACCAAGCCTCTTCAGTGCTGCTGAGTAGATTTTTAATTTGGAGGTTCACTTTAAGATAAAAAAAAACTGTCAATAATGCTTTGATAAATCTGGCCCTGTGTTTCCATGTTAGCTACAGATAGTAAAGTATCGGCTGGTCAGTTGCTATTGAAATAAAAGATATAACTATCGGGATATTTTTAAATGTCTCAGTCAGAGTTCTCCTTTAAAATGATACCTATGTGTTTACAATAAAATATAGTCAGTCTCAGGGGCGTAACAATAGTCCCTGCAAGGGATGCAGCCATGGGGAGCCCAAAAGCCGCAGGGGGCCCCATGGGGGGAGAAATGACAACTAAGGGCATGGAGAGAAAAGACTTTCTGCTCTCTGCACAATTGGTCTAATGACTGCATCTGCTCAGCCGCTGATAAGGAATCATACAAAGTGTTGTAGACAAAGATTTGTAGATAGTCCCTATTTAGTGTGCAGCGCCCAGCCCCCAACCTCTTTACCCCTCTCCAAGTGCTGTGTACTGTAGTGATGCTGGAGGAGTCTGCATAGCCAGTACTGCTCCATGAGTGAGTGTAATAAGCTGAGGCTGGGAGCACACTCGTCTGTCGTTTTTTTTATGTGTTTTCTACACACCATGGGGCTTGATTCACTAAACCGTGATAACTCAAATATCACACCTTATCAAAGATCACACCTTATGAAAAGATATCACACCTTATGAAAAGATATCACACCTTATGAAAATATATCACACCTTATCAAAGATCACACCTTATGAAAAGATATCACACCTTATGAAAATATATCACAGCTTATCAAAGTTAACACGCCTCATCAGAGTAGCACAGCGAGCACTACAAACTTATGCCTGCTAATTGGCAATGGCACTCGTCCTGTCCTGAGCCCCTGCGGGTTTGTGGTGCTCGCTGTGCTACTCTGATAGGGCGTGTTAACTTTGATAAGGTGTGATATCTTTTCATAAGGTGTGATATCTTTTCATAAAGTGTGATATCTTAGATAAGGTGTGATATCTTTGATAAGGTGTGATATTTGAGTTATCACGGTTTAGTGAATCAAGCCCATGTGTGCATGTATGTGTGAAAACATCCACGTTTTATCTTGGAAGCTAATGTAATTTATAGAGAAAATGTGTGCAGTCTTTCTGTTTTTATCTGCATTGAGAGAACACATTCAAGTGTGCAATAGCCAATTGGGTTTGGCAGGGGGGGGGGGGATTAAAAGTTTTGTGGGGGCCCAATGATTTCTACTTATGCCCCTGCTCAATCTTACCCTATAACTACAGCTAAGAAGATAATAGCTCTTGCCCTGTTTTTCATCACCAGAATGTCAGACAATAAGAAAAAAAGTTAATAATGTAATGCTATTTGCTGAGTTTCCACCACGTGGTTTGCTGTTAATTAAATCTGGCTTCTTTTTCAGAGAATACAGTTTTCTTCTGCTAAGCACAACGTAAAGTTCTGGCAAATTAATTCCGGGTGCCGAAAGCTGCTACGGCAATTTACTCTATTTCTAGGATCCAACCTCCGTTGACATTTTCCTTTTGCTCCACAAAGCTACAAGCGAAACGGGATTAAAGCCACGGCATCTGGGAAAACCTGAACCCCTCTCACTGTCAATGCAGAAACGTCCAATGCAGAAAGGGTTAATGAGGTTACAGTCAGTATCTGCATTAGCATGACTCCCTATGTACATGTGGGTCAGACTATCAGTGAGACGGCTCCATGCAGACAGCTTGTTAAATATAACTTAAATAACTTCTATGTAGGTCAACAGCTAGAGCATTGCCAGTGATTCAGTCAAATTTATTGGAAGTCGGATATAAACGTCACTCCTGGGAGCCGTAGAGGAGGGAAGTATCGTGATCTAGAGCAATATATAAAGTGCATGGATTGGAATTTATGTTTCTCAACCATCCACTCTACACTCAATCCTCCAAAACAAGACTCTCTAAGAAAAACCCCAATGTGTTGTTTACGACTTGGTCCTGCAGGATAAGGGCTGCCATGCTGTTGGCTTCCCATGGTGCCTTCTGGGAGGGAGCATACTGCCACACTCCCTCCCTGCCACTCACTTTAGGCTATTAAAGGGAGGGAATGTCTACAAATATCACTCACTGTGTCTCCTGTTCTTGTCTATTGCAAGAGAGGCTGTCATTTTTATAACCAGAGGGTGGTGGCAAGGGCCAGGATGGCCCATGTCATTGACGTCAAAGATGTGATGATGTGCAGATTCCGTGTCCATTGTTACTATACAGGTTGGCCAGATAGCTAGACTGCGTAATGTAACATACTGTGTTATCAAACACAGGGGAAAGAGTCTAAATGATCTATCCTGGACATAACCACATGGCACCAATGCCACCTCCACATCCTCCAACCATGGATACAGTAGCAGGAAACATTCTCATGCTGCACAGTAATGTAGAATGTGTCATTCAATTGGGGAATCACTCAATAAGTTAAAAGGATTTCTAAAGGCGCGTACACACACCAGATTTCTTCAAATGATGGGTCATCCGACCCGCCCGCGGGGCGGCCATTCTGGCGACAGTTTCCCCGTGTGTACAGTCTGTCGGCAGGCTGATAAGGCTGGTTTTGACTGATCTGCGACGGTACACACAGGGAAACTGGCTCCAGAAATGCAGTCCCGCGACCCGTCGTTTGAAGAAATCAGGCGAGTGTACGCGCCTTTAACAGATTGCTTGATTAAACACTTCAAGGACAGCCTAATCTCAAATGTCAATTTTACACAAAGGCAAGACTGACCACCAAAAAACTAACGAACAAGACACAGGGTGGTCTTAGTGCAGTAACAAAGGGGTGTATGCGATAAACTGCATTAAGCAGAATTAGATGCGTAAAGTCTTATCGCACGGTGAGCAGAGCGTAATGCATTGTATATACAGTATACAGGTAGTCCCCGACTTACAAACGCCTGACTTACGAACGACCCGCTGATACGAACGGCATGGGTTCTGTGTTTCCACTGGAACAAGTAAAAGCAATTTTCAAATTGGACTTGTAGTTTTTGAGAAAATCGATTTTAAAAAAATCTAAAAAAAAATGGCTTTTAAACTTGTATAAACAGGTAGAGAGGGCAGATGTGGCACAAAGGGGACACTGGAGGCACAGGGGAGCACAGGGGACAGAGATGGCACAGTGTTCCGACCTAAGAACAGATTCAGGTTAAGAACGAATCTACAGTCCCTTTCTTGTTCATTAACCGGGGACTACCTGTATTGCATTTTGGATAGCTTTTCACACATAATTCTGCTTAACACAGTTTATTGCATACAGTCTTTTACAGGCAGAGCTTTCAGGTAAGACAAGTGTTTCCAGACGTGCTGCTAAACCTGTTCAGCAGAATCCCAAAATAATCTTGAGGACCAAAAACACATTGGTCAACCAAAGAAACCTAGTGCAGCGGATTAAAAACACACCATACTAACTTTGCTTCACAATCAAAAGATGTCCCGTGACACCACCAGTTAAGTCTAAGAAGAACCCTGTGGTAACCTGGTGCATCTACAGAACAAAGAAGTGAGTGGTCTTCAGTGAAGACTTCTGGCTAAAAAGCCAAACCTCTGGCTTGGAAACGGCCAATGATTCTCCTATGCACAAGAACAGGTGCACAGAAGAAGGGCTCAGTCATGATTGCTGAGTCCAAATTTGAACTATCTGGCTGTGACACAAGGCAGCTGCTACCCAAAGGCCTGGAGAGCAGTTCAGGTCTGCCACCAACTGTGAAGCATGGTGGTGAAAGCTCCTAGCAGGCCCAGGGTTGCATTTCTGAACATGGAGTTGGGGATTTGGCACAACAGTCTCCTCAATGCTGATAAGAATAGGGAGACATTTATCTGGGCTATCGTACCATCAGAAAAGTGTCGGACTAATCTCAGATGAAAATTAGATATTTTTTGCACAGGAAAATATCCTCACATCAAAGCACTTTTAGCTTCTTAACGCCTGCAAAGTTGTAATCTGGCCAGCGGTGATTTAAAGGACCGCACAACATTTTATCTCACATGTTGTATCTTTCCAGGCTGAACTGTTCCTATGCAATGTGAACAGCAACATCCTTTTATTTTCCTTTATATCACCTCCTCCAGGAAAGGTTAGACAAATTTATTCCCCTGCAATGGAAAATAATGTAGCATCAAACAGATACAAGTCAGCAAAGCGTACTGTAGCCGTATAGAAGACAGCGCATTAAGCTTGTCTGCGCTCTGCTCTATTTCACTAGTAATATTTTACTGGAATACAGCACAGCTATTTTTAGCAAGCCATTAACAAGTGCGCAATAAAGAAACACATTAAAGCCAGCATCTTGTTGGATGGGAAACGCAAGGCTCTGTTTAGAGAGAGAGATCAGAATAGCGAGAGGAAACACAACCTCTGCAGCCCAGCCTCTCCATAATGAAGCACACTGCGGATTTTTACATTGTAATGTAACACAGCTCACTGATAGAATAGGAGGCCGAGTATGAGTGGTGGATTTTAATGATCAAATAACTATATCTATGTCGCTTTGTTGTCCACAGAAACCAGATGCATGTGTTCCATTCTCCCTCTGCAGTGTAGGAAAATGAACAAGAGCGCCTGAAGCTGTAAGATTCCTACAGAACTGGTTTGATGTATAGAAATGATCTGATTAGCTTTACAGCTGTTGCTTGCGAGTGTAAAATGTATACTCACCTCAGCCAAGCATTTGCGTTTATGCATGTGATGGGGATTGGGGGTTGGCAAGTAATGCCAATGCAATGCACCTCAGGACAGAACAGTGACTGGTTACTAAGGATTAAGCCTAAATGGGGTTGAAGGTAAGGAAGCAGCTTTGACTCCCCATAATTGTCTTTTTGGCATGTACAGGTGAAAGCGGGATGAAAAGAGGAGACAGCTGGGCCCCTTGACACCTACTAGGACGCGGCGGCACTTCCTTCCTGTGCTGGTACGCTGCCGAATCCCGGAAGCTGTGCCATGCGAGGCTATGGGATTCGCTGCGTCCCGCACAAAAAAATGCTGCAATGTCGGCCGAATTGCTGAGGCAAGTGATTTGGACAAGGCAGCATTATCCCCTAGGGCAGAGTTTCCCCGCGTGATTTGCTTGTGGGGACACTCTGCGGATTCGGCCCGATTTCCGCAGCAGTAGAAATTGGCCCTCAAGTTTTCTTTTAGCTCTGTTTGTCTCAATGAAATGCAGTTATGGGAATTTCAATTATGATCCTAAGAGAAGGAATATTTTTTTTTTAATGTGAAACTACTACATAGAAACTAAGAGCAGAAGTCCTCTGTTATTGCATCACACTTCCCCCTAGTAACAAGTGGCTGTAAAAACACATTATAACAGTACTAATTAGAAGCTAGGAAATGTAACAAAGGAGAAATAAAAAATTGTGCTAAAATAAACTGGCCTGGAGCACTTGCAAGCCTCTAAATAAATTGGCTGCTAAAGGGCTCATCGTGTCATTTATCTCAGTTCTAATTCCTCCTCCTTCCCAGGATTACATATGGCACAAAAATTCAGTTGGGTTTTAAACTGCGCAAACAACTAACTATACATACTTGTTCTGGCATCTGTTTGTTGCTTTCCAGTCTGAATTTATAGCAACTTCTTGCAGAAGAGAAGGTAGAAAAGACAAATATACAGCCAGGACCTGCCTGTCGCTGCGACATAAAACATTGCCCCCCCCTCAAGTGCAGCCTGACCTCCTGGGCAATATAGCTGTCACGCTATGACAGACTACGGGGGCCACAATGTAATCAGTCACATTTTGATTATCCAGCTATTTCGCTGCAGTATATTTCTCACTTTCTCTCAATCTCTGCTTATTTTTGGCTGACATGTCCCTTTCGACTCTAAATTGCTCTGCTAAATAATTTAAAATGGATTATACTAGAAAACTTGAGGACAGTGTCAGGACTGGGAACAAATGCGTGGATCAGGCCATTTTCAATATTGCTTTTATAGAGGGAGATGTGCCCGGCTGTTCTAGGAAGAGGAACAAAATGTGAAGGTGGAAGCAAAGAATATGAGTGAGCTTTTTTTCCCACTTAACACTATCCAAAATAAGACTGTACAACAACAGTAACTTTTACAAACTACCGTAGTTGTAAGGGTTTTTTTCTTCACTTATAAATTTGCAGCTCAGCTTGTACAGATCTAAATGTTAGATTAAATGTTACCAATTTGAGTCAAATTACATTTCTACGGCTAAAAAACTTTTTAAGCCTGATCATATGATCTGGAGCAGTCAGGAGGGCAAGGCAGCTTCACACATATTCCTGCACCATTTGAGCACGTTTTTTATTTTTTGCGATTCTGCATTTCGTGATTTTTCATTTCCGAATCTTTTCTTGTTTGTGCTGGGAACCATGGCATAGCCATAGCTCCCAACTGTCCCTCTTTTGGAGGGACAGTCCCTCTTTGGGAACCCTGTCCCTCTTTCTTCCACATTTGTCCCTCTTTCAGGACTGATGTACAGACCTATGTAAATATATGTGTTTTTCTACTGTAAAATGTGTTTAATTGACTCTAAACTATATTCCTATTCTTTAGTTTATTTTTCTTATTTTCAAATGTTATTATGATATGAAGACGGAAAAAAAAACAGGATAGAAAGGACCAGTGTGGTTTGAATACATATTCTTCTCATTAAATCTCTATAGTATGTGTGACTAGACTAGGGGTGTGTCAGAGGCGTGGTTAGAAGAGTGTCAGGGTGTGGCTTAAGTGTCCCTCTTTCTGATCTCAAAAAGTTGGGAGGTATGGCGTAGCTATAGAGCCACAGGCTCCAGTGAAATTATTATTCACCATCAGCTCCTTCTGGCCTGGCATCCAATATCATCCAGGGCAGGGCCACTAAGTGAGGCTGCCCAATCGCTCATTATCACCTTTGGGATGGAGATGCATTCAGCACTCATAGCCAACATTTACCAGTAACTGAAGAGAGGTTGTCATTGTTACAGGTACTGACCTGCCCATAGTATGTTGAGAATGAAGAGGAAGGAAGGGGTTTAAGGTAGACCAGAGTGCCACAGTAGTGATAGGGTTGAAGATAAGAAACTTCTGGGGATTTGGCACGAGTTGCGGGGGGAAACTGGGAAAACACAGATCAGAAACTAAGTGGCTTCAGATCTATGGCTCTCTAATCAGATAGTGCCCTCAAAGTTGAAGGTTTTAGAAGGGAAAAAGGAAGGGGGTGGCTGAGAACTCAATGAGGTTAGTTATCTGTCTATCCATAATAATAATAATAATAATGATAACATTTCTATAGCACTTTTCTCCGGTTGGACTCAAAGCGCTTGAGAGCTTCAGCAACTAACAATAGGCCACTCAATAGCCGCTCAATAGGCCACCCAGCAGTGTTAGGGAATATTGCCCAAGATTTCCTTACTGAATGGGTACTGGCTTACTGAATAAGTAGAGCTGAGATTTGAACCCTGGGGTCTGATGCACTAACTAGCAGTAAGATTGCCATGCAGGGACAAAAGCATGGCAATAATACTGGTACTATCACAGCAATACACTACAAGTTATGGTATTAGCACAACCCGCAGTACTCTAGAACCATGAGGGTTACCATAGCAAGGCCAGGGGGAGACTTAGGGTTAGGCACCACGGGGGGGGGGGGGTCTTCGGGCGGGTCACCATGAGGGGGGTCTTAGGGTCGGTCACCACCCCCCGTCTTAGGGTTGGGTACCACCAGGGGGGGGGGGGGTCTTAGGGTTAGGCACCACCGGGGGGGGGGGGGTTAGGGACCACCAGGGGGGTCTTAGTGTTAAGCATCACCAGGGGGGTCTTAGGGTTGGGTACCACAGGGGGGGGTTTAGGGTTGGGCCCCACAGGGGGATATTAGGGTTAGGCACCACCAGGGAGGTCTTAAGGTTAGGTATCACCAGGGGGGGGAAGGGACTTGGGGATAGGCACCACCAGGGGGGTCAGGGATCGGTAGTGGAGGGTTCTGTGTGAGAATAGGGTTAGGTTAAGCGATAGTAAAATATTGGTAACAATTACTGATATTTTACTAACAAAAATTTAAACTTTAAATAGTAGAGTATCGGTAAATTTACCAATATTCTACTATCAGCACTGTTTCTGCATCCAATTATCCATGGCGCCCAAAATTCATGTGCCCATCCAGCCACCTTATTCACCTATATGCCAGACTACCTATCTATAGGCTGTCTGTCCATCTTTTTATCTGCCTGTCTATCTTTCTCTCTATCTACCCATCTATCTACCCATCTATCTATCTATCTATCTATCTATCTATCTATCTATCTATCTATCTATCTATCTATCTATCTATCTATCTATCTGCAGAGAGAGGGTAATACATAAGATGTAATACAACTGTACTAGCACAATCACACTCATGCAACATAAAACACAGCTGAGTATGCTGTATATGGCAATTTTAAGCGTAAATAGCTGAGCATCAGTGGCTGCTCCAGCAGAAGGGGAGTTATTTTACTGCTGTTTTTGCAGTGCGGTATAACAAGCCACATTCAATCTCGCCCAGGGCTGCCTCTCCTAAATTTACCGAATGGTCACCTTGCCTGATCTGTCCAGAGTCTGATTAATACATCCCATTCTAGCTGTGTGTTCCTGGGCTGTTTTAGCAGAGCTCTCTAATTTACAGTCGGTTACACTCCGTTACTCAGCAAAACTTGCTATCCATCAGCCGGGTTCATGGAAACAGCTGTTGGCAGAGAAGCGGGAGAGCGGGGTCAGCAGAGGCAGGAGTTCTGAATGAACACAGGGAAGATGGTGACATATTCTGTTCTGTATCTTCTCTCAGCAGAGCCAGCTCTCCTCTAAGATGCAATAAAATAGCCAACATCTATCAGGGATGACTGCAGTACAGAAAATACAAGTAGAGTAATAAAGCCAGTGGCGTAGCAATAGTGGATGCAGAGATTGTGACAGCACTGGGACCCCTGGACCAGAAGGGCCCACTAGGGGCTTTTCTTCCTTAGCTTTTCATTGGTGTTTTGCTGGTAATGAACATCTCTATACGTGCGTTTAATAGTAGTCATCCTTAAAGTGAATGGGAACCACATTTAAAAAAATGAGACAGATAAGTATCTGTCTCATTTTTTTAAATGTGGTTCCCACATTTAAAGGAGGAGAGGGAAGGTTTTGGGTCGTATAGAGCCTTCCCGCTCCTCTCCTGGTCCCCTCGTTCCAGTGCTGGCTCGCCCGGTAGCAGTAGTTGACTAAACTAGTCAAATACTGCTTTACCCGGCCGAAGAAGGCTTCAGAAGTCTTCAGGGAGCCTGAGTGCTCCTGAAGAAGGGCGGCCCTGTACTGCACCTGCGCAAGCAAGCTCTCTTGCACGCTCACGCCTGTGCAGTATGGAGCCGCACGTCTTCGGGAGGACACGGCTCCCGAAGACTTCCAAATACCCTTTCGGCGGGGGATTGAAACGGGGGGGGGTGTGGAGGCAGCACAGGATAGAGAGCACCGAGAGAGGAGACGGAAGGCTCTATACGACCCAGAGCCTTCCCTCTCCTGCGCAGAAGGCCACGACTGACGCAACTGAGCCTGTTACTGGGGCTGATCATGGCAGACTGTGGGAGGACAACAAGGGACTCACACATGCTTATGGGGCTAGAGGAAGCCCCGGGTAAGTATCGATTTTTTGCTTTCATACAGCTCTAGTTTCCTTTAACCTGCTGAGCGGTCTGGACGAGCTCAGCTCGTCCAACACCGCCAGAGGCTGCCGCTCAGGCCCTGCTGGGCCGATTTTAGTCAAATAAAAAGCAGCACACGCAGCCGGCACTTTGCCAGCCGCGTGTGCTGCCTGATCGCCGCCGCTCTGCGGCGATCCGCCGCGAGCAGCGGCGAAAGAGGGTCCCCCCAGCCGCCTGAGCCCAGCGTAGCCGGAACAAAAAGTTCCGGCCAGCGCTAAGGGCTGGATCGGAGGCGGCTGACGTCAGGACGTCGGCTGACGTCGATGACGTCACTCCGCTCGTCGCTATGGCGACGATATAAGCAAAACAAGGAAGGCCGCTCATTGCGGCCTTCCTTGTTTATTCTGGGCGCCGGAGGCGATCGGAAGATCGCCTCCGGAGCGCCCTCTAGTGGGCTTTCATGCAGCCAACTTTCAGTTGGCTGCATGAAATAGTTTTTTTTTTATTTAAAAAAAACCCTCCCGCAGCCACCCTGGCGATTTAATCAGAACGCCAGGGTGGTTAAGTACAGACAACTTACTTTGAGTACTTCTTTCTAATGGTAAATGAAAAGGGTATTTTATGGACAAGGTGTGAAAACATCTCTGCTGAGAAAATGTTATTAAAAATGGACCATGGTTTATTGTGGAGCAAAAAATATACACAGGTGATGTTTCGTGTCCATAGCAATCCTTCTTCAAGCCGTTTTACTGCTAAACATAATAAATAAACTGATTCTGTATAAAACGCTATAAGTAGTACTGCAAGATATGCAGATGAACGATAGCGTCATTCATCCAGAAAGATAAATGGAGGTTCTCCTGGATGCACCAGAGCTTGTATTCCTAACAAGTCATTGCAGAGGGATGAGTTGCACCTGAAAGAAGCAGCCTATATGCACAAGATCTTATAAATAAATAATAATAATATTAATAATAATATTTCCACACTAGTTTCACTTTTGCTCTTCCTTTTAGTATTATCTTACCTTAGTTCTTCACTGTCCATCAGTTTCTTGTAGGCGGTGATTTCTACATCTAATCCCATCTTGACTGCCAAGAGATCTTGGTATTCTTGGCCATAGTGGGCAATTTGCTGGTGGGAAGAGAAAGGGACAAAGTAAAAAGGGGAGTCCAAAAGGGTCTTTTATGCCACATTACATAATTCCTACTACGTTTTCTGCTTACTTCAACTGCATTTCCACATACATGCTGCATTTAATACAACAGTGTTCTACAGTAGACTGACTTTTAAGACAAAACACAGGGGTTTAACCCCATCGGAGGATAAGTTTGGCTGCTATTTGAGCAGAAAGGCTGTGTGTATGCGGCTAGATGTATTTTCCTTTATGTAACTATGCACATGGCACTTGCACTCTTGCACTATTAGCACTTTGTACCCATGACAAAGCCACCTTGAGGGGGCGAAAAATGTTGTATTTTGCCTGGTGGTGTAATCTATATGTTTGTAAGCAGGCGTGGGTTTCACCCTAGCTTTAACAGCCAGTTGCTGTGGTTAATTTGTCTCTGCGTAAAGGGAACCCTCCCTACCTGGTTAGTCACAAGTCACTTTATTAGCAACCAGCAATGTTGAATGTTTTAATGGCAAAATATGTTTGAAAATATCACCTAGGAAAATAGCCAGGAGAAAAAGTTAATTGCATATGGGCTCTTATCAAGAAAAAGCCGTTTAAAACTTCAACAAGCAAGAAAATACTCAGAATAATTTTGACCTTTTGGAGATTTTTCAGTTGCAGAATAAAGGAATTTTAAACAGAAGATGAAAAATTATAACGTAGGAGAAAACTTAAGACAAAAAGTGAATTGAGTAAGGGTCTGGTGAATTGTCCTAGCATTGTAGAACAAGATGTAGGATGGGCGACACGTGATGTCACACCTCCAGCACCCAAATGATCAGAAACAGCAGATTGCTAAATCAGTCTACAAAGAACTGAGGTATGGGAGCACGAGACATGAAACCCAAGTTCCTCCAGAGAAGGCAATCTCACTTACTTTTCTAATGTCATCTAGCTGACCTTTGAGGGCTGCGGCCTGCTCTTGGTATGTGTCAGACTCACTGCCGCCGCTGGTCTCGGCCTCAGAGATCGAAGTTTCCAGCTGGATGTTCTGTAACATGAGAAGAAGAAATGGTTTCATTAATCCGCCCCAGCCCAGACTTAAGTTCACCTTAGCTCTAACGACTCATAGGCACCTTAGACTCTGGACTTAAAAATTGTACACAATCATGTTAAACAGCCTATGCTGTGTGTTTACAGGTATCCCTTGATGTTGGTAAACCACGCCCAACCAGCATTGCTATTTCTCACGGCAGATTGTTCCTGCTTGTCCTCTTTATAAATACATTGTATTTACTCAGTTCCAGGTCAAAGAGTTCACTACCACAGTGTCGTCAGGAAGAAGAAACAAAATCGCCGAATAAAAGTGCTTAGAAACACGCTTACCAAATCGTAAATTGCTCTGAAAGCAAAGGGAAAATCGCTTTCAAAAGCGCTTAGCGATTGCACTAGCGATTTATAATGTGAATTAGGCCTTAAACATCATGTATGCAAATGACAGTTTCTGTCTGGGTCGGACTGGTCAGACTATAGCATAACCCTCACTGATAAGTAATTACAGCCATATAATATTTTCCTCTCAGTAAATGGCTTCTGAGAGCAGGAAAGAGATAAAACGGGTCAATTATTCTTAGAATTAGGCTCTGGCATACTTCAATGAAGATGTCACTTAGCAGTGACAATGAAACAGTAAAAACTTAAAAACTAGATTTAAATATAAAATAAAACTGTGGGATATCTAAAAAGGTAATTTTTCGGGGAAGGAAGATAGATATAATTGTTTTTCTCGTCAGTTTATTTTCATCTCAGATGCCTTTTAAAGTGAACTATTTACTTTCTTATGCAGAACAAAGTCAGTTTTGACAGATTTGTGAAGCAGTAGTTTTTTTAGTTTGGCTGCACTTCCCATGTTATTGTTTCCAGCAGTTGCCTAGATACAAGGATGTGCTGGTAACCACACACAGCTATATTAAACTAAACAAACACTTTTATCTGCCTTATTTTTAGTGCTAAATGAAATTTCTTTTAATGATATGTTGTGCATCGATAAGGAATGAGCAAATTATAACTTCTAGCAGATAACCAGCAGCCATGTCAACTGTGCTGCAATTTGGCAGCTTCAACTTCTGAGTGAAACGAATAAGAATTATTCCCTATGCGCTATTTGCCTTATCAGGTCTGATACAGTAAAGATTCACTCACATGCGCAAAGGACATCACCTGCAGGGATCAGGACTCCACCCCTTAGCGTTCTGTTGCTATGAAGGGAGAAGGAGGGACAATGGCACAGCAAATGACGCATCGGCTTCTAGCAGGAAGGAGAAAAGTGCTCTCAGAGAAGAGGATCCGGCACCCTGGATGTCTTGTGAGCACATCAGAGAGAGTGTACACATGCTAGATTCTCAGCAAAGATAGTCTGACTGGTTGAGTATGCTCTAGCATGTGTACCAGGCTTAAAGAGAAACCGTGACCAAGAATTGAACTTCACCCCAATCAGTAGCTGATACCCTCTTTCCCATGAGAAATCTTTTCTTTTCACAAACGGATCATCAGGGGGCGCTGTATGGCTGATATTGTGGTGAAACCCCTCCCACAGTGTGATGTCAGGACCAGTGCATTGTGGGAAATACCCGCTGTTTACAGCTTGGTCCAACTGCCAAAACAGAAAGCAGCAGCTCCTTCCACTGGCATCACCTGCCAGCAGTAAAAATGTCACCATGTGATAAATGTCAGAATGTAAATCAGGGAGAGGAAAGATTTTACAATGAGCAAACACTGAGTAAATCATTTATACATAATTATTGTAAAAATGAAGCACATTTTTATTACGTTATTTTCACTGGATTTCCTCTTTAAAGGACAGCTGTAATAAGATACATATGAAGGCTTCCATATTTATTTCCTTTTAAACAATATCAGTTGCATGGATATCCTGCTGATCCTCTGCCTATATACCCATAGCCCCTGAACAAGCATGCAGCAGATCAGGTGTTTCTGGCATTATTGTCAGATCTGACGAGATTAGCTGCATGCTTGTTTCTGGTGTTATTCAGACACTATTGTAGCCAGAAAGATCAGCAGGGCTGCCAGGGAACTGGTATTGTTGAAAAGGAAATAAATATTGCAGCCACCATATTCTTTTCAATTCAGTTGTATTTAAAGAGAACACGCGGTGGATCTTCGGGGAGCAGGTGGGACACAGAGGCATGTTCTCTGCCTAATGACATGGCTCTGTGTCCCCTAACTGCAGCTCTCTGCCCCCCCCCAAGTTTAGCGACAAGATTTGTAAACACAGGTAGAGGAATTCCCTGTTCGAAATGCCCGCCAGGGAAGTTCCTGCAGGGTTTCCTGAGCTGCCATTGGGCAGATCTCTCTCCCTGGCCACGCCCCCTGCCGCTCCCCCGCCTCCCTGCACGCTATGAGAGACACACAGTCTCTCCTTCCAGCGTAGTGACCCAGAGGTCACGAAAGTGAAAGTGTGCCATTGCGGCTCACAGGAGCGGCGGGGAGTGGCGTTTTTTGCAGCAACCTGATCCGCTCAGCCCTGCGTAGGTAGCCTACTTTTTTTTTCTTTTTTTAGCCCACCTCAGGCTCTCTTTAAGGTAGAAAATAAAAACAAATAAAGTAGTACTGAGTATAAATCCAACCCCTGACTGGTTTGATACAGGAAGTGTAGCCAAGCTTAACAATAAAAAAATCCTCGTTTTACAAATATGGATACCATTGATTGCATATGGGGAAGTGAAAGGTATACTTAAAGGGAAGGTCCAAGCAAAATAAAAAAATGAGTTTCACTTACCTGGGGCTTCTACCAGCCCCATGCAGCCATCCTGTGCCCTCATAGTCACTCACTGCTGCTCCAGTCCCCCTCTGGCAGCTTGCCGACCTCGGAGGTCGGCGGGCCGCATTGCGTCCATTTTTACGCATTCCCGCTAGTGCAGGAACATTAACACATACAGTTTTACGCATTACTGGTTCAATGCGTAAAAATTTACGCATTAAACCAGGAACGCGTAAAAATGTATGTGTTAATGTTCCTGCACTAGCGGGAATGCGTAAAAATGTATGCAATGCGGCCATCCGACCTCCGAGGTCGGCAAACTGCTAGCGGAGGACTGGAGCAGCAGTGGGTGACTACGAGGGCACAGGATGGCTACATGGGGCTGGCAGAAGCCCCAGGTAAGTGAAGCTCATTTTTTTATTTTGCTTGAACCTTCCCTTTAAAGGAATACTATCGATGTATGCATTTATTTTGAAATGCTGTATGTTGTAGCACACATTAGGGCAAGTACTAGGAGCAATTTGATTCTTCACACAGCTGTTCCTCTCAGCTGTAAAATCCTCCCTCAGTTTTGGAGTCAGTGTTGGATACAAAATGTATCTAATACTGAGCTCCCAGAGGACTAGACCATGTCTCTGCAAAGGGGACATGCTATCAACTCCTCAGTTTATAGTTTAATTATCACCTTGCTGAAAGAATGTTGTTGATATGGTGGTAAGGGGTTAAAGATTCTAGCAATGTGTGTTTATTATCTTTGCTTCTCTTTACTGATAAAGATACTAATAATGCTAATTGTAGACAGTGGTCTGCCCCTCTCAGCAGCTTGTAAAGTGGATGCAGCCTGGAGTGAATCGCCTCAAGCAGGCAGCCAGTCTGAGTGTAAACACAGACTCCTGGTATAGCTAGTTATATTCCAGCAATATTACAGCTCATTTAGTTACCTGTTACCACCTCAGATCAGCCTATTTCTCCTCATGTCTGCTGCATGCTGTGAGTGACACAGTGAAATATATTTGTGAGCTGTGTGACAGAGTAACCAAGCAGCTCAGGGTGACCCAAACTACTATGAGCTGTGTGAGAAATGAATTTTTAAGCAGGGATAGTGAGAGAGACCTGAGTGAATAAATAAAGTGCCCCTAGCACTAGTGGTAATGTGTACACTAATATAGAGTATTAAAAAAAAAGTCGTTTCAATCGATAGTACTCCTTTAACATATTTCCTACTTGATAATAGCAGGTATTTGCTAATAAGAATAAGTACTCACCAGAGTCTTCACCCTTTCTATTTCGCGATTTATTGAGTCCACCTGCAGCTTCATTGACCTGTACTCCTCCTTGAAGGATGTCAGTACATTTGCAGTTGGTTGCGTAGAGCCAGAAACCAGGAGAACCTTCACATAGCAAAATGAAATTAGACGAGAACACGGTAATGCAACAAAACCTATGGAACCCAACAAAAAAATAAACCCCAGAAAGCAGCAACTGCAGATGAGACCCAGGCTTCCACTTACCTTGCTCTCGGCTGCTGCAAATGCCTCTTGTTTTGTCTTATGGACTAATACTTCATACTGTGTTTTCATGTCTGAGATGGCTGTGGACAGGTCTGCGGCTTGAGCATAGTTATCAAATGAAATGGAAATGGCGGCTTTGGTTCCACCGGTGAAGACAGTCTGGACTTCTCTGACTTTCTGTAGAAACAAGTGCCAGAGGTGTTAGGTAAGGGAATCAATGCAATACAATAAGGTGTAATTCTCTTGCAAACTGTCTCTTAGTAAAAACCTAAATTGGGTAATAGATCCCGTTTTGTGCTATTCCTTGTGGGTGCATTGCAGGAGTACAGACTGTGGCCCGCCTATGCCTCGACACACAGGCAGGACAGACTTGTGGGTGGGAAAATTAGTACTCATATCAGTTATAAAAATACTTAGGCCCGATTCACACTTGGTTAAAAAACATACCTGCTCTGCTTAGCACAGGAAGCGGATCCTAATGTTAAAAATATGGCCTGTCTCCACTTGTTAGAAAGAAACGAATGAACTTGCCGTATTGCGCTTAGTGAAATGCAAAGTCCGATCTTTGCACATTTTCTCAGACCCGCAGTAGAAAGGATTGGTTGGCATACCAGCTTCTCAAAGAGCGTATATTTTCTTCTAAATCGTGTCAAACACCATAAGTTGACAATTGTTTTGGGGCCGCACAGGGTCCCCTACCTCAGAACAGTGCAGACAAACGTTTGTTTTTGAGAAGATGGTGTGCCAACCAATCATTTCTACTGCCTGATAGTCATGGGATGGTCACAAGCAAGCACGAAGATATCCTGCGCTCCACGTAACTGCTGTACACTCAAAGGATGGCTCTCCTTGGTGCTCAACATCCCTGGTTATGCACCCAATCTAACATGGTAAGGTGTGCCTCTCTTCACCTCTTACTTCTATTTTCCCAGACCCGACGGGAAAATGTATGCAAAGATAGCCAATAAGAATGCATATAGAAGACGCCAGCGGGGGTCGGCGATCCTTCAAAGGCTGCCAATGGGATCTAGGAGAAGACCGCAGCTGCGGCGAAGGACACACGTGACGCGTAGGGGCTGGAAGAGGATCCAGGTAATTAAAAATAGATTTATTGCATTGCCTCAAATATCCTTTAAGCAGACTTTGGCCTGCGCATTTTTGACAGTTTCTGAAATGCCTGGCCAATGCTTACTTTGGCGTAGCATATACAATACAGCTTTATCCTTAGTGACCACTGTGTTAGGCGTGGTGTAGGGCCACTTTACTGCACTGCTGTGTTAGCTCCTTTTGAAAATAGAATTGGATATACCTCCTGTTATTATTGCAGGCTTTACTTACAGCATCGTAGACTTGTTTGGAGATTGTTATTTGATCCTCTACTCCGGTGAGTTTGGTCTGAAGGTCAAAGATGGTCAAGTACAAGTGATCAATATCCTGAAAGAGACAAGGGGACCAAAGTTAATTAAGGTAATGCCGATACATAATGTAATTGCTGCGTACTGTGAGAGCATGATTGCTGATATCAGAGCTGGATCCATTTATTTAAATGGTTTATCTAGAAGTAGTGCATTTCTTCTCCAATTTCCTGCAGTACTCTGATTCACATGCTGCTTTTTATTAAAGCATATTTTTTCTTAAAGCCCAGTCTGACCCAGTCAATATGGCAAATTACCCATGGCCTTATGTGAAGTTGGCCTCTGGAAATAGTTGTCGGAAAAAGCCCCTGGAATTACAGTGAGACCTTACAGAGGAACTGTAATAAAGAAAAGTGCCCCTGGGGAGTACTTACGGTACTTTGGGAGGAGGAAGCTTCCGGATCCTAATGAGGCTTCCCCCTGTGCAGCACCGATCCTGTTCTGGCTCAGGGGGTCCACTCCCACGCTTCCTCCATCCGGGTTGAAGGAGGAAGCGTGGGATTGACTGGAACGCAACTTAGAACGCAACGTGGGACATGATTGGAGACCTTTCGAACAGACAGCAGAATGGGTAAGTTGACCCTGCCTTACCTGCCCCCACAGGTGCTATAATTAACTTTTCAATTCCGAGTAGTTACCAGTAGGTAGCTACTTGGAAGAGCATGCCAAATTGGAGCTACACAGGAGGACAGGGAAAGCCTCATTAGGATCCAGAGGCTCCCCCTCTCGTGGTACGTACCCTATAGGGGTATTTTTTTTGCCTTATGGACGGTGGTGGGCTTTCGAGTAGTTTACTACTCGAATTCAGAATTTAAATGAAGTCTAATGACATGTGACCACAGGCAATAGGGAGTTAACTTACCCAGACGTCTTCAGGGACATCTGTGTTCCATTAAATGTCATAGGCGTAATGAAAGCCGCGTCCTTCCAGCTTGAAAGAGGAAGCGTGGTAGTGATTTATGGCATGCGGCTTTCATTACGCCTCTGAAGCGTAATGGAACGCAGACGTCCCGAAGACTTCTGGGTAAGTTAACTCCCGTTGCCTGTGGTCACACGTGAAGTCATTATGCTTCATTTGAATTCTGAATTCGAGTAGTAAACTACTCGAAAGCCCACCACTGCTTACGGGTTCTCTTTAAAGCGACACTGAAGCGAAAAAAAAATTATGATATTATGATTTGTATGTGTAGCACAGCTAAGAAATAAAACATTAAGATCAGATACATCAGTGTAATTGTTTCCAGTACAGGAAGAGTTAAGAAACTCCAGTTGTTATCTCTATGCAAAAAAAGCCATTAATCTCTACGACTTTCAAAGTCGTGGAGAGGGCTGTCTTCTGACTTTTATTATCTCAACTGTAAGTGAACAGTTTTCTTTTTATCTGCCAGAGGAGAGGTCATTAGTTCACAGACAGCTCTGAAAGAATCATTTTGAATGCAGAGTGTTGTGTAATCTGCACATAATAGAGAATGATGCAATGTTAGAAAACACACTATATACCTGAAAATAATAATATGAGAATATTTTCTTTGCTGCTAATCTTCTAGTAATTATTCATAGTACACAACCAATTCATTATATCATATTTTTTTTTTCGCTTCAGTGTCTCTTTAAAGTGGTAGATCAGTGAAAGGAAAACTTAAAGCAGAATTACAGTCAAAATTTCCCTTCTGCTCCAACAGATTTTCCTGCTATTGCAACTACTAAGAAAAGTAACTTGTTCAAAGAAAAGTGACAGAAATATTAAGTATCTTTTGCCTGGAGCCTTGTCACATGACTGAGCTGCGCTGCACTCAGCTCTGGAGAGCAGGAGATAAGACTGCTCAGAGGAAGGAGCTTATGTAGCTGACAGCACTGATCCTGTGCAGCAAACTGCTTTTTTTTTAAACTAGGCATGACATGAGCTCTGCTGCAACCTGGAAGGGAGTAGGGGTAAGCGGATTGTTTTTTTTACACAGATGACAATACCCTAATGCAAGTAGAATAACTTTATGAACAATAGGAATGGTCAATGCAATGCAAATAATTCCTAAGTGATGCCTGATGCCAGGTTTATGGAAATGTATGCAGCTTGAAAATAGATCAATCAAATTCTGGTCCAGTTCAAGGCTGCATAAATCTGCATTTACATTTTCATCAACTCATTATTATTTGCGTCTCAATGACCATCCCAAATGTGCAATAAGGAGCTACAAGAATTTTCATTGTACATTACAGCAGACTGTAACTCTGATACTGACCTCTTTAAGGGTGGTCCATTCTCCCTCCAGGCTCTTTGTAGATGCGCTGTCTTCATCAAACCTACAAACAGACGCAGCATTAGTTCTGTTACACAATAATCATAAAATGATAGCACAGATATGCTACTATAATAAAAATGCACTTGTTTCTTGGTAGATTCTAATCATAGATAGCACTGAGCAGTTAAAAAAGTTCAACTCCAGGAAAAAAAAGTATTTCAATTTGGCCAGCGCATTTTGGACAGTTTCTGAATAGCCTGGCCAATACTTACTTTGGCCAGACTTCAGGTTCTGGCTGTAGCATATATAATACATATACAATACAGCGTTATCCTTAGTGACCACTGAGTCAGGCGTGGTGCAGCACCTGACACTGTGGCCTAACGCCAATTGGCAGTCGCAAGGTGGAATCCCCAGGGCCGCGAACCGCCAATTGGTGTTAAGTACTGGGGGCGGCGTTTGCAGGGGATCACGCTCCAATACACGGGCATCTCCGCTCCGTCATCTGTCTACCAGCAGTGATCGCCGCTAGGAGACTGTTAGATGGCAAAAAAGCAGTCTATTTACATTGTACAGTGCTGTGATCTATGGCAGTGCTGTGTGGGGACAGCCATGTCACTCGGCTGTCTCCTGGAGAGGCTCAGAGGGTGTTCGGCTCTCATAGGCTAATGCCTATGAAAGCTGATCGCTGTGATTGGCTGGCGGGGGGAGGGAGGGAGGGGGCTGTAAAAATAAACAAAAAATAAGAATTTTATTTAAAATTTAATTAGAAACAAGAGAAAAGAACACAAAACCTAACACTGGCAGCAGCGATCGGAGCCCACCAACAGAAATCTCTGTCTGTGGGCAGAAAAGGGGGGGAGGATTTATTTGTGTGCCCGGTTGTATGGCCCTGCAGTGAGCTTATAAAGCTGCAGCGCACCATTTTGTAAAAAATAGCCTGGTCTCTAGGAGGGGTGTAAGCCTACGGTCCTGAAGTGGTTGATTAATGTGAGAAAGGATCCTCTGTTGAGTTTTTACAGCATCGGAAAAAAAGTCACCTCACTCCCTGTCCCTAAATTTCCATGACATTGGTAAGAACCCTAGTGGACCTTAGGACAGAAAGTAAGAGACATCACACCTGTTGTACAGTAGCGTAACTGGAAATCATGAGGCCCTTCAGCAAAACTTTGGTAGAGCCCCCAATGTTTGCACTCTTTCCCTTGCTATAACCCCTAGTGGCCCTCACAGCCTGGGGGCCCATCTCAAAAGGGTCATAAAACAAGTGTGAACATCGTAATCTTCATACCAATAACAAGTGTAGCCACGAAACACCTGATCCGAAGGATGGACCGCTTTATCAGAGGGAGTCAAGTAATAGTTATAGTTGGGGCCCTCTTATAGCTCTGGACCCCCATGTGGTTACAAGGCTGCTCCCGTCGTTACTCCCTGCATAGGTACGCTAATGACGTAAAGATTAAATGCCCTGGCACATTGTTTTACCAATAAGACTCCCATTTGAGTGCGGTTTCAGTGTGTTGCTACACCCCTTACAGAAAAAGCCCCCCCCCCCCCTTTTATTATTATTTATTGTATTTATAAAGCGCCAACATATTACGCAGCGCTGCTCGAATGGATAAATGGGTTAACAACATACAAGGTAGGACATACAGGAAACTCACAACAAAACAAGATCATGCAAATGATTTGATAACAGTACAGTGTCATATGTCAAAACAGAGACTGTTCTAGTCCACAAGAGGGGTGATTGTCAGTAAGATTGCATAATCAAGCTGGAAACTTAATGGGGAGGGCCCTGCCAGAGGCTTACAATCTAAGCAGGAAAAGAGGAGTCTTGAGAGCTTGTTTGAAGGTCTTAAAGGTGGGGGCGAGTCTGATGACTGGTGGGAGCGAGTTCCAGAGAGTAGGGGCAGCCCTGGTGAAGTCCTGCAATCGTGCATGCGACTGAGATATGCGTGGTGCGACTAGGCGCAGGTCATTGGAGGATCGGAGGGGGCGGGCTGGTGTGTGCCTGTGGACCAGATCAGAGATGTAGGTCGGGCAGGTTTTATGCACTGATTTGTAGGCCAAGCACAGGATTTTGAAATTGATCCTAAAGCTGATGGGGAGCCAGTGTAGGGCTTTACAGAGCGGAGTTGTAGAGGTGCTGCGATGAGAAGAATGTATCTGGCTGCCGCATTCATTACCAATTGAAGTGGGGCAGTACGGTTAGAGGGGAGGCCAGACAAAAGAGAATTGCAGTAGTCTAGGCGGGAGATGACAAGGGCGTGGTGTCAGGGGACAGGTGTCAGGTAGGAGCGGATCTTGGAGATGTTGCGGAGGTGGAAGTTGCAGGATCGGGCAATACCTTGTATGTGGGGTTAAAGGAAAGTTCAGAGTCCAGGGTAATGCCTAGACAGCGGGCTTGGGAGGTAGGGCGGATGGTAGTATTTTTGATAGTGATGTGCAGATCTGGGAGGGGTGCAGCTGTGCGGGGTGGGAATATTAGAAGCTCAGTCTTGACCAAATTAAGCTTCAGGTACCTGGCGGCCATCCCGGAGGAAATGTATGTGAGGCAGGCAGAGACTTTGTCCATGGTAGAGGAGGAGAGATCTGGGTGTCATCGGCATACAGGTGGTAATTGAAACCCATGGAGATGATTTTGCCAATTGAGTTGAATTGTATAGAGTGAGAACAGTAGTGGTTCCTAGGACGGAACCTTGAGGAATACCAACTGAGAGGGTTGTAGGAGTGGATGAGGAGCCATTGAAAAATGTCTTGAAGGAGAGGTAGGAGGAGACCCAGGCTAAGGCTAGGTCCTGAATGCACATGGGCGGAGCCAGTACGCCTGACGCACAACGCGGAAGTTATGGAGGAGTGCGGGAGAGGATCGAGCTGGACGCTGCGAACGATCTATCCGGATAGAGCACTTTGGAACCTAAAGCCTTGCCGGTGTGACACGCTGAATATCTCCATCTAGGAGCTTGAATAAAGTGAGGCCTTTTTATACAGTATATGGATGTGGATTACTGATGGTCCTAGTGTGCCACATATTGAGCGAGATTCCCACCTGTACATAGGTGGCTTCAATCTGATGAGCTGCTTTTATATCAAAGGTGGTGGGGTCACAAGTGGACACTCTGGATGTCACAAGCACTTTTTGATGGGTGATGTTCATATGTAACAACATCAGTGAAACAGGATTACGCTATTAGAGGCTATCTTTGCAGGTTGGAAGCGCACAGTGGATCGGATTAAGCAAAGTCTGAATGCACATTAACTGCAGGAAGTGGACGAGGAGGGAGTGGTCGACAGTATCAAATGCCGAGGAGAGGTCCAGGAGGAGCAGGATGGAGTATTTACCTTCGGCTTTGGCAAGGTCATTGACCACTTTGGTGAGGGCTGTTTCTGTAGAATGGGCTGTAGGAAAACCAGATTGCAGAGGATCGAGAAGGGAGTTGGAATTGAAGAAGTTGGTCTGGCTTTGGCTGGTCCAGGCATTCAAGAATTTTCGAGGCAAAAGGGAGGAGAGAGATTGGGCGGTAGTTGGATGGCGGTGCAGAGTCAAGTGAAGGTTTCTTTAGCAGGGGAAGCACAGTGGCCTGTTTGAATATGGAGGGGAAGATGCCGGTGGAGAAGGAGAGGTTGAACAGATGGTTGAGGACAGGGGCCAAATCAGAAAAATGTGGGCGCAGAGAATCAGATGAGACTGGATCTAGCGGGCAGGAAGTGGCAGGTGAAGTTGCCAGCAGTTGGTTGACTTCCTCCACCATGACAGGATTGAAGGAGGTAAGGGAGGAGAAAGAGGCAGGAGTAGGATGGGGTGAGGAGGCGGGGGCGATGGAGTGGAGAAGAGAAATATCCCTCCGGATGGTTGTAATTTTGTTGATAAAGTAGTTTGATAGGTCAGTGGCTGAGAAGGTGGAGGTTGGGGGGAGGTGTGGGGTTGAGTAGGGCATTGAAGGTGGCAAAAAGACGACGTGGGCTGGAGGCTTGGGTAGCGATCAAGCAAGTGAAGTATATCTGTTTGCTGTCAGCAAGGGCAGTATGGTACGTCTGCAGCTGGTCTTGTATCCCAGGAAATCATGGATGTGGTGGGATTTCCTCCATTTGCAGTTCGTGTCTCATTTTGTAGTTTTTTTGTGAGGGTAGTGTGCCAAGGTTGGGGGTTGGGGCAACAGTTGGTACGAAAGGTCAGGGGAGCAGCATGATCTAAGGCTGCTGAGTTGTTACTATTGTATTGAGCTGCCGCTTGGTTGGGGAAGGTTAGGCTGGGGAGGGAGGAGGAGAGGGAGTGGACGGGTATGGCTAGTACATTGGGGTCAAGGTTGCGCAGATCGGTAACAGTAAAAAAGGGCGCAGGAGGCTAGTGGACAAATCGGGCGCCGCCATTCACTCCCATAATAAATATCGTTTAATGGGCGCCCGACAGGAAAAAAGGGCGCCGGAGAAAAATAACGTTTTAAAAGCGGCGCCCGGAGACTTAATGTTTTATAACTGAGTCTCATGATTACACATTATTTAATGATTTATACAATTTTTAATATTATTTTTAAACGAAAAACAGTACAATATTTTTTTTTCAAACATTATTTTTAAACGAAAAACAGTACAATATTTTTTTGAAACGTTATTAATGCTTATCACAGGGGGGTCTTAGGTTTAGGCACCACCAGGGGGTCCTAGGTTTAGGCACCACCAGGGGGGTCTTAGGTTTAGGCACCACCAGGGGGGTCTTAGGTTTAGGCACCACCAGGGGGGTCTTAGGTTTAGGCACCACCAGGGGGGTCTTAGGTTTAGGCACCACCAGGGGGGTCTTAGGTTTAGGCACCACCAGGGGGGTCTTAAGTTTAGGCACCACCAGGGGGGTCTTAGGTTTAGGCACCAATACGGGGGTCTAGGGGTTAGGAGTAGGTACAGGGAGGGTTACTTACTATTTTTTTTTTAAACGTTATTATACGTTTCACTTTTTAAACGGAAGATTAACGTTTTCACAATTGCCGATTTCATGAACATTATTTAATGATTTATAACTTTATAAAACATTATTTTTAAACGAAATATAGTACATTATATTTGTAAACGTTATCCATGTTTATCGTTTAAAACCCTGCGCCCTTTTTTCCCAGCGCTCCTTTTTAACGTACGCGCGCAGATCTCTCTGTCTTTCAATAAAATGCTGAGAAAAACCAAGGCCTTTTTCTGTAAGGTCACGGGAACAATGACTGCTGCTATGTGCAGCTCAATTCTCCTGTAGGAAGGTAGAAGCTTATGGGCAGTCTGTACTCAAAACAGAGCATTCTTGCCAAGGTAGCAGAGAAGTAAAGTTTGAAACAGAAAGGGAATTTATATAACATATAATTACAAAAATATCAGAGCCGCATTGGTTTAAGACACTGATTTAAAGAGACACTGAAGCGAGACTAAATCTCGCTTCAGGTCTTATATATAGCAGGGGCACGTGTGCCCCTGCTAAAACGCCGCTATCCCGCGGCTTAATGGGGGTCCCTTCACCCCCAACCCACCCCCCGCAAAAGTTGGTCGTAAAATGGTCGCTGGTAATCTTCTTCCTGGAGGCAGGGCTAACGGCTGCAGCCCTGCCTCCCAGCGCGTCTATCAGACGCGCATCGCCGCCTCTCCCCCGCCCCTCTCAGTGAAGGAAGACTGAGAGGGGCGGGGGAGAGGCGGAGATACGCGTCTGACAGATGCGCATGGGGCAGGGCTGCGGCGGTTAGCCCTGCCCCAACCAGGAAGCGCTCCCCCGCTGCACGGAGGGGGTTTGGGGGGACAGGGACCCCCGTTAAGCCGCGCTATAGCGGCGTTTTAGCAGGGGCACGCATGCCCCTGCTAGCTATGAGGTCTGAAGCGAGATCTATTCTCGCTTCAGACTCTCTTTAAGCTTCTCTGCCATCGAATGGAGGCTTCGGAAGTCTTCGGGAGCTCGATTGCTCCTATATTGCGCATGCACAAGTGCCCTCTCTCGCATACTCGCACGTGCGCAGTCTGGAGCCATTTGTCTTCGGGAGGACTCGGCTCCTTAAGTCCCCCGCGGTGGGGATTTCAAATGGGGGAGCTGCCGTTTAAACGAGGGGACCGCGAGAGAAGCGAAACAGCTCAGTTGGCTGCAGGCTCCGTGGTACTGCGAATGCACGGGCGGGATCGTGTGGCCCCACTCCAGGAAGAAGAGCTGCATGGCTCTGATGTGGAGGGGGCCGCAACGAGGGGCTTTATATCAGCGAGGGAAGTCTCAATAGAATCCTGTAGCCGATTTTGATGCAGAGCTATGGCTTGGGATCACTTTAACAAAAGTCCTTACATACATATAATGATACCCATGATGACAATGTGTCATACAAAATGCCTACAAGAACTCACTTGACTTGTATTTCTTCAATAACGCTCTTGTAGTGATCAATCTCTCCCAAAATTGCTGCTTTGGTCTGACTGAGGGTTTCAATGGTGGCTTTGTAGCCAGCGACGGCAGTGGTGGTGACCACGGAGGCATTGGCGGGTCCACTGGAGTCAGTTCGGTTGAAGAGGTTGATCTGAGCTCTGAGAATTGTGTTCTGCTGTTCCAAACTGCGGACCTGAAACCCACAAGATCACAGATGCAGGGTTTGTACTAATGGCTAATGTTCTTATATCAACGTAATTAAGCCATTGATCACACATAGACCCATATGCAATTAACTTTTTCTCCTGAATTATCTCCTAGGACAGTGATGGCTAACCTTGGCACTCCAGCTGTGGTAGAACTACAAGTCCCATGAGGCATTGCAATACTCTGACAGCTCTAAACATAACTCGGGGAGGCAGAGGCATGATGGGATTTGTAGTTTTGTCACAGCTGGAGTGCCAAGGTTAGCCATAACTATCCTAGGAGGTATTTTTTCATCTTCTGTTTAAAACAACTCTTTAGCACTCTGCAATTGGAAAAAGTACTAAAACGTAGGTGAAAAAGTACTGCCAAAATTATTCTGAGTACAGCAAAGTCCCCGTTATCCGGAACTCTCAGGCAACCGGAAGTCTCAACTAACCGGCATACCTGACGGATAACGGGGACCTCTTTTGGCAGGGCTTTCTGTGGGTGCTGACAGGCTTGAAAATACTTACGGAGGCTTCAGTGATGCATAGCAGCCTCCCTCTATCTCCCTGCGGGTTCTGAGCGGCTTCCGGCGTCTGTGTACGGAAACCGGAGTGTCACATGACACGATGCGGGTCAGCTGACACTCCGGCTTCAGTGAACTGGGGAAGCTGGAAAGCCGCTCAGAACCCGCAGTGAGATAGAGAGAGGCTGATATGCATCACTGAAGCCTCCGTAAGTATTTGCAGGGGGAGGTTTGCGCTATTTCGGCCGTTTCTTTTAAGCAACCGGCAAGCACATGTATACAGCATAAGGACGATGCTGGATACCAGGAACTTAGCTGTATTTTCTTTCTTGCTGGTGGCCTACATGGCATTTTAGCGCTAAGGTGTGAACATTTCACGTAGGAGAAAACTTAGGCGAAAAAGTTAATTGCATATGGCCCATAGTATTTTAAAGTATACATGAAGTGAGAGGGATATGGAGACTGCCATAGTTATTTCCTTTTAAACAATACCAGTTGCTTGGCAGTCCTGCTGATCTTTCAGACATCAGTCGTGTCTGAATCACACACCTGAAACCAGCATGCAGCAAATCCAGTCAGACCTCAGTCAGAAACACCTGATCTGCATATAGTTGTTCAGGGTCTATGGGTTAAAGTACTGGAGAAACAGCATCAGCAGGACAACCAGGCAATGTGTATTGTTTAAAAGGAAATATCGTATTTTGCAGACTATAAGACACTCCTGACCATAAGACCCACCTAGGTTTAGAGGACAAAGACCAGGGGGAAAAATATATTAAACCTGGTGCATCCATGGTGAAGGGGCATCTTGTGGATTATGCCCCTTTTGTACCTCATGCCCCCTTGTACTTCTTCTGTCGCCCATGTGTCCTCTATGCCCCTTTGTGTCCTCTGTTTGCCCCCCTTGCCCTCCTCTGCATGGGCACAGTACAGGGAGTCCCCAACATTGCGGCAGGTTGGATGTTTTTTTATTGGCAGGCGTTCACAAGTCAGGAACTCCCGGCATTTGGACTATAAGACGCAGTGACTTTTTTCCCACTTTTGGGGGAGAAAAAGTGAATCTTATGGTCAAAAAAATACATATAGCAGCCTCCATATCTCTCTCACATCAAGTGTTCTTCAACAAACTGCCTTAAGTCATAAGATGTAAGCATTACAATAACTAAAGGAAACTAGGTTCTGCTAGAAAAACATAGCATAGCCCTAAAAAAAATAATAAATTAAATCACATATTCTAATTGAGGCTATTTTTACACTGGGGCATGGCATTGCGTATCCTGTAAAAATGGTTTGTAATACTAGGAAGGGAAAAGGTGGCATTGTGTGTTACGTGCATGAGGTGCGACGGATGCATTGAAGCATACAATACATGAAAAATATGTTTCATCGTAACTGTATACACGCACGTTGTCTGATACTGCACAGCATGCCCTGTGTTATCAGAATCAGAATCAACTTTATTCGCCAAGTGCGGCGGGAGCCGCACCCGGAATTTTTTGTGGACACACGGCAATTGGCATAACAAGCAACAAAACAATTGGCATAAAAAGCAACATCAACATGGTACAGATAGTGGCTACATATTTGACAGACAGTAACAGCAATTGGCAAACAACACATGGTACAGATTCTTAGCTACAGAGACACCCAGACGTCAGTTTAACAGACAGTTTAACAGACAACAGCAGCTCATAGTTCAGGTGGGCAGGACTATCTTATGCAAAGCAGACATATTGTATGGTGACATGTGGTTCTGTGTGGCCAGCTGGAGACAGTTCCTTCTGTGCGCGTTATTTCAATGGATTCCTTCGAACTGTTAACCCATCAACAGTGTTGCTTACAAATTTTCACTAAGGTCATTCGGATAGCCGAAACCAGTCTCGATGAGATCGGGCAAAGCTGTTCATGCAAGTATCCATCATAGTACCACTGAAGTGGGAAGTGCTTTTACCGGAGAGGGTCCTAACTGGCATAGGACCCTCTACATGTAAGTGGACCTTTCTGTATTTTAGAAAAGCTGATGTTTTATGCCTAATAAAAGGAATTTTTGCAAATCCGCTGAGAGCATCCCTCTTTATCTTCCTGTGCACGGAGTTTGCACTAACAGGTCTGGATATCTGACAAGAGGGATCTCTGGAGGTGGAATACATCGATTACGTCTATTACAAGAGTTGGATCACCTAGCATTGTGGCATTAACCTCATACAGATATATTTAAGATGATTGGGTCCTATCTTTAAGGCAGGGGGGCTCACAAGAAGGTTCAAAAGTAACTTTATTACAGCACCGGACAACGCGTTTCACCACCACGGCTTCCTCGGGTCAATAACAGTGCGATAAGGAGCATGCAGCTATCTTGGGCGCCCGAGAAATGCTTGTCCAGTGCTGTGATAAAGTTACTTATGAATCTTCTAGTGAGTCCCCCTTCCTTGAAGGTAGGACCCAATCCTCTTATATATCTCTATTGTTCCATATGCATATACTGTTGGGCGTTAGGAAAGAGTTGACATTAGGGGATCTAAAGTACTTGAGTTTCATCAAGGGTTTTGCCAGTAGGTGGAGCCCACATAAATTTCACCAACACCATAACTCAATGCACCGTAGTCTAAAATGCATTCATAGTCTATGATATCTGCAGATCCTCATACACACCTTGTTTAACAGACATTCATCTGCATATCTGACAATCATCTGCAGATCTGAAGATCCATCTTGGTGGATCTGATCTGCAGATGAATGTCTGTTAACCATTTCAGCCCATGGGATTTTTCACCTCATGCAACAGAGCAATTTTTACCTCCCATTCATTTGCCAATAACTTTATCATTACTTATCACAATGAATTTATCTATATCATGTTTTCTCCGCCACCAATTAGGCTTTCTTTGGGTCGTACATTTTGCAAAGAATTATTTTTTTCTAAATGCATTTTCACAGGAATATTAAGAAAAATGTGGTAAAAATTCAATATTTCTCAGTTTTTGACTATTGTAGCTTTAAAATAATACATGCTACCATAATTAAAACCTATGTATTTTATTTGCCCATTTGTCTCAGTTATTACACCATTTAAATTTTGTCCCTATCACAATGTATGGCGCCAATATTTTATTTGGAAATAAAGGTGCATTTTTTCAGTTTTGCGTCCATCAATATTTACAAGCTTATAATTTAAAGAGAATCTGTATTGTTAAAATCGCACAAAAGTAAACATACCAGTGCGTTAGGGGACATCTCCTATTACCCTCTGACACAATTTCGCCACTCCCCGCCGCATTAAAAGTGGTTAAAAACAGTTTTAAAAAGTTTGTTTATAAACAAACAAAATGGCCACCAAAACAGGAAGTAGGTTGATGTACAGCATGTCCACACATAGAAAATACATCCATACACAATCAGTCTGTATACACCCTTCCTTTTCAATCTCAAGAGATCATTTGTGTGCTTCTTTCCCCCTGCAGCTATCTTCCACTGAAGTGTCAGGCTGTTTCTTCCTGCAGAGTGTAGACAGCTGTGCCTGTATGTAATTCTTCAGTATGTGAAAGCCCAGCCAGCTCAGAGGAGGATTTATCCAGCTTGTAAAAGATAAGAGAGAAGAGAGAAGCTGCTCTCATCTAAATAATACACAGGCAGTGTGCAGAGAGGGGCCTGGAGGGGGGAGATGCATCACAGAACCACAACACTGAAGAACTTGGCAGCCTTCCAGACACAGGCCTGACAAGTCTGACAAGAGAGAGATAAGTTGATTTATTACAGAGATGGTGATAGTAGAACGTGCTGCAGTAAGCCAGAACACATTAGAATAGCTTTTGGAACTTGTAGGATGATAAAAAACAGGATGCAATTTTTGTTACGGAGTCTCTTTAAAAAATGTTTGTAATATACCCTCTTCACATGCATATTTAAAAACTTCAGACCCTTAGGTAACTATTTATTTATGTTTGTTTGTTTTTTTAATTTTATTTTTTTTTCTATTAAAAATTTTATTTGGATAATTTTTGGTGTGGGAGTTAAACAGTTAATTTTAAATGTAATAATGTGGGTTTATTCTATTAAAAAATGTATGTAGATGTAGTTTTACTATTTGGCCACAAGATGACCACAGTGAGATTTGTTTTGGTTTTTTTTCCCCTCCTGAAAGCGAGAAGAGGACAGGAAACATTTTTTTTTTCAGAAAGACCGCGGCCTCTGATAAGAAGCCGTCGGTTTTTCTGTCGGGGACTTAGATCGATGAATGGAAGATATATTCCCATTCATTGATATCTGGGCTAACTGGGGGGGGGGGGGGGGCGTTACGGGAGCGCGCAGCAGCCCAGCAGCTGCCGCCTGGACGTGACAATCACATCCAGGCGGCAGGAATGGTTAAGGTTTAGCGAGTGACATGTGGGTTTTTGTAAGGGAATTCCAGAAGAAGAGAAAGCTCATGATAAGTCCTGTATACTTCAAAGGGCAGGTGTACATGCCAAATAAATTGTCAGATGAGGCCATTAATGAAACCAGGGCTGAGGAGTCGGTTCAAACTTCCTCCAACTCTTCAGTTTACGATTCTTCCGAGTCCTCTAATTTGCATACAACAATCTTGTTGATTGAAAGTATGTAACACAAAAGGCATTTTATCACTGCCAAAGTTCAGGAATGTTAAAGCTATATTAAGTTGGCATCTGCTTTTGGAAGCAAAGAGCTCCTGGTCATAAAGCTGACACTTTACCCTGTCAGCCATCCGAGCCTGTCATTGCCAAAAATATGTTCTGACATGTGGTCTGTATAATAACATTTATCAGAGCCCCATATTACCCTGGTTCCAGCGTGCAGCCCAACCACCTTGCAGAAAAGGCCTCTACCTTTTGTATATCTGATATAGAAAAAGACAGTGCCAGGTTCAGCAAAGAAGCAGAGCTATGCACCAGGACCCAGCTGATACAGGGTTCCAGTAAATCTTATTAAACAAACAAATGTGTTGGGACATTCTTTTAACCATTTCCGTACCCGCAGCCTCAGCCCCCTTAAAGAGGAACTCCAGTGAAAATAATGTAATAAAAAAAGGGCTTCATTTTTACAATAATTATGTATACATGATTTAGTCAGTGTTTGCTCATTGTAAAATCTTTCCTCTCCCAGATTCACATTCTGACTTGTATTACATGGTGACATTGTTACTGTGGGCAGATTATGGAGCTGTTTCTAGCTGGTCTGGCTTTAACAGACAGCTATTTCCTGTCTGAACATTGTTACATTGTGACAGTTTGCCCAGAGTACCGTAAGGTACCAGAGCCTCTTGTGGGAGGGGTTTCAGCACAAAATCAGTCATACAGCGCCCCCTGATGGTCTGTTTGTGAAAATCATTATTTTTCTCATGTAAAAGTGGGTATCAGCTACTGATTGGGATAAAGTTCAATTCTTGGTCGGAGTTTCTCTTTAAGGGGGGGGGGGGAGAGTTGAACTTACTTGGGGCTCCTAATGGACCCTTACAGACGTTCTGCACCCGCGCAGCCACTCAACGATGCTCCGGTCCCCGTCTCCGGTTCACTTCCAGAATTTCCGACTTTAAATTCAGATGCCAGTGCAGCCGCATCCTCGCTCCTGCTGACGTCACTGGGAGTGTACGGCGCAGACCCAGTATGGTCTGCACCTGCACAATACGCTCTTGGTGACGACAGCAGGAGCGAGGACGCGGCTGCACAGGCGCAGTGGTTTTCCACCTTTTAAGTCGGAAATTCCGGAAATGAACCGGAGGCGGGAACGGAGCATCGGTGAGTGGCTGCGCGGGCACAGGATGTCTGTGGGGGACAGTTAGAAGCCCCAGGTAAGTTCAACTCATTTTCCCCCCACCCCCCTACAGTATTCCTTTAAGGACCAGAGGCTGCTAGTACGGTAAAACGCCACCTCCCGACGAATGGCTGCAATAATCCGCCACTCCCGTTGGTCACGACATTCTGTCCCCACCGCAGGTCCCTCTCTCTGCCATCCCTATAACGACAGAGCTCTGTGAGCCGGTCAGGAGCCGCTTTCATTGGCTCCTGACCATGTCAATCAATGTAAGCCAATAGGATTGGCTTACAGGGTTGACAGGGCCAGGAGCCAATGAAAATGGCTCCTGACCAGCTTACAGAGCTCTGCCGTCATAGAGACTGCAAGGTGAGTGTATTGCGGCGGGGAGAGAATGGTGCAATTCTCGGGAGCGGCATGACTGTGAAGAGGGATGATTGAAATCTACGTCCTGTCAGATCCGTGCTGCCTTACGCAGGACGTAGATTTCAACTGTGTCGGTCCGCAAGAAGTTAAGCATTAGTGTACCTCTGTGTTTTTTTTTTTAATGTAACCCAGAGATGCATTTTAACTAACCTTAGGATGTAGCTGTAGAGTAGCTACATGGAGGTAGTAAAATTGGTCAGTGATTGGCCCATCCTAATTAAAAGTTTGTACCAGGCTTAAGGGTGCATGCACACATTCAATTTTGATTGGTCAATTTTACCACTTACATGTAGTACGAGAGCTTATCTGCACAATATGTTCATAGCATTTTAAGGTTCCTTTTCCACTTTAAAAAGCGGATCGCAGCCATTTTGCATATTTACATGTAAATAGTTGTGCTCATTTCCCACTATTGTGTGCCGCTTTCTCCCCACAGCAAATGTTTGGCTGCACGATTCTTGCCACAATCCCGCTCAGTTCCCGACGGGTAAATGGAGCAATCATGGCTAGTTGAAATTGCTGCTTGCACGTACGGACCGCAGCACGATCACAGGTGGAAGTGCAGGCAGCAGTGGAAAAGGGCCCAAAGTCTGTTGGCCCTTATACTACATGTGGTGGTAAAATAAAAACTGGATGTGTGTATGCACCTAAAGAGGATCTGTAATGAAAAAAAAACCCTCTGGGGGATACTTAACTCGGGAGGGGGAAGCCTCTGGATCTTAACGAGGCCTACCCCGTCTTCCTCCGTATGCTTTGCAGGGACTCCCAGAATCACGGCGCGGTAAATACTTACCTACCGCGATCCTGCGCAGATGCACTAGCCGCTCTTCATTCGGGTTAAGGCGGAAATAGCCAAACCCAATTGATCTGCTCTACTAGGCAGACACCAGTCATTTTGTGCCAGTGCAGTAAAGGGGATATTATCGGGCTTGGCTATTTCCGCCTAGTCTGAAAGAAGAGCCGCTACTGCGTCGGATCCCGGCAAGGTAAATAAATCAATCCTATTCAAGCTTGTCGAGGGAGGATTCGAGGAGAGCCAGCACTGGATTCCCCGAAGCTACAGGGGAGGGGGAAGCCTCATTGGGACCCTGAGGCTTCCCCCTCCTGAGGTAAGTATCCCCCAGGTTTTTTTTTTCTGTTCAGAGTCTCTTTAAGTCAATTATTATTAATATTTAGTATTGATATAGCGACCAACTTCCCCACGCTGTCCCTCAGAGGAGCTCAGAATCGAATCCCTACCATAGTCATATATCCATCCTAGTCTAGGAACAATTTAGGGGGAAGCCAATCAATTTATATGAATGTTTTTGGAATGTGGGAGGAAACCCACGCAGACAAATGGAGAACATATAAACTCCTTGCAGATAGTACCCTGGCTAGGATCCACACAGGGGATACACGTTGCGTTCCCGCACTCGATTCGCGTCGATGCGCCGCTCGATTCGCGCCGATTTGTTTATTTCCGACATGTCCGATTCGCGGATCGATGGATCGTTAGGTCGATTTGCCATACTTTACATGGCATTCGACCTAAAAATCATCGAAATGCGCTCGGAAATGATCGTAAATAATCGAATTGTTGGGAATTGAGCGGCGCATTCGATGCGGGAACGCACCGTGTGTACCCAGGGTAAGTCCGCATTACAGTTGTCAGATTTAGAACTTAAGTACCTTGTCGATGAATGTGGCGAACTTGTTGTTGAGGCCCTGGAGTTCCTCCTTCTCTTTCTGACGGGTGATCTGAACGGTGTCCACTGATGGCAGGGATGGGTCAATGGATGGGATGTCGAAACCTCCTGGACCAGATCCCACAACTCCGACAGCAGCTAATGGCTTAATGCCCCCATACAGGTAGAACGGACTCACACCATAGCTGCCAACCTTGAAACCCTTAGTTGCTGCTAGCCTGGCTCTGAGAACACCTGATGCTCCTCCACCCCTGCCGCCTCCAAAGCCTGCTCCTCCGCCTGCTCCTCCGCCTATTCCTCCCCCAAATCCAAAGCCTGCACCACCACCGCCACCTCTTCCGCCCAGACCGAAACCCAGTCCAGCTCCTCCACCTCCACCAAAGCCTCTAAATCCACCTCCTCCTCCAGCAGCGGCACCTAGACCCACGGCCCTGGCGAAGCCAAGTCCACCTCCACCAAAACCCGCTCCACCCCCACCATAACCCCCACCAAAACCCCCACCAAAACCTGCTCCACCCCCAAACCTACCGCCGCCACCCGCTCTACCAGCGGAAAAAATCCGGGGCCCCGCATAGGAGCCCCCAAAGCGCACGGATGACCCGCTGACCTTCACTTGACTTTGCAATGTCATTCTGAGAGCCTGATGTGTCCAAACCTTAGAGCTCCAGAACAAAATCCCGGGCAAGGCGACCTCCAGTTATATACTCCAGTCCCCGGACCCGGGAAGACGCACAAACTCCGCTTCTCATTGGGCCAGGCTTCAGTTTAACACGAATCATCAAAATTCAGCTAGCTGGAATCAAACACCCCCCATCCCACCAGAGAGAGCGGAGCTTGGGCGCCCCAGGGCAGGAGAGATAGCTCAGTCAGGACAAGGGATAGCAAGCCGCACAAAGAATTAAGAAAATGTAAAACAGGCTAAAATTAAGCTCTTAGCCAAGGGCTGGCGTTGCCTTCCACCTGCTCCTGGGCTGGGGATTGTCATAACTTGTAATATTCTCAGAGGACCTTCATTCTTTGTAAAGCAGGTATACTGTACTTTGCGCATCTTCAGCTATTGGAGGGAGCAGAGCAGCTTCTGCCACGTAGGTCTTTCTCCCAAGGTGACAAAGTGGTGGCAGGGCATTGTCACTGGGTGTTTTGAAGTTGTGATGATGCTCAGAAGTTTTGTCGAGTTTGGGCTGTCTGCAAACCTGACAAGCAACTGTCAGATGTCAGAAACAATAATAATGAATAAGCCAATCAAGTGAATGCACATTTGCTTTACAAATCTTGTGGAAACATCCACTTTATCCAATTGTATATACATTTCCTCACTTGTTGCATTAACATAGGTACTATTCCTCATCAGAGCCTTATTATTTTGGCACAGGATAACAAGGATAAGATATGATGAACCCCAATATCCTAGAAATTGCCTTCTATCCTGACTAAGGCTCACTGCAAATCCGTTTTGCGATTCTGATTTTCCCTGAAAACATTCAACAGAAAAAACGGATCAAAAAATGCAGCATGCAGTAAAGATTAAAAATCGGAATTGGATGTAAAAAATGATTAAAAATCGGAATCGGAAAAGCATGCAGTGTGCAAGAGGCCTTAAACCTTGTAAACATGTACGACTCGAGGTGTGTTGCCCTGTGGGGATCGGAATCCGATCCCTCGGGGCGACATTGCAGGACCCAGTCTGTCCAAACACATTGCTACTAACCCGTAGGCTAGCGCCAGTGGGGCAGAGTTCTGACAGAGCAAGAGCAGCATGTGAGTGACATCACGTGGCAGGCAGCCAGGGTGAGTGGGGAAAACAGTCCTGTTGGCCAGGGACCGGGAGAGCATCCGGGGCTGCTGTACACGAGTTTCATCTAGTGTGTGAATAAGGTCTGGCTTTACCTTGACTCTTACACCCTGCCCGCTGGCCACCATCAGATGATGAGCAATAAGAAGGACAGCAACCCACTGCTGAGATGGGCACTTAAGAAAAAAATATACATACCTGGCGCTTCCTCCAGCCCCCTTTAGGCTTATCGCTCTCATGCTGTCCTCCTCCGCCGCCTCGTTCGTCCACAACTGGCCCTGGAAAATCCCCCAGTCGCGGGAAGTCGGCACAGGTGCAGTGTGTCTACGCACGCTCCCTCATTGCAGTATCATTGCCGGGAGAATTTTGCGCCGGCACAGTAGTACTGCGCAGGCACAGACCGCTCTGGGCGACAGGAGCGCGGCAGGACATGCACAGTTTTCTTTAAAGAGGTATAAAACGATGACATAATATTCAACAAAAACATGTTTTCCTACTTTTTATATGCCATACGGTTATCATATTTGCATTTGTGCATAAGTATTATTATTCATTTAGAAATTACAAGGTCCCAAAAGTACAGTTTTTTGCTTTGAGAGCTGCCTTTGCATTTTATTCATAACTGGTTTTATCCATGTTGTACTGAAAATGGTGGTAGTATATAATATGCTGTAAATAATTTTTTGTAACCCTAATCAGTGACCTAATATGACTGAAACACTAAGACTCATGCAATCACCATATTTTTCTGCCATATAAGACACTCCAGGGTATAATATAAGATGCACCTAGGTTTTGAGTAGAGATTGCCCGAACGGTTCGCCGGCAAACAGTTCCAGGCGAACTTTCGGTGGTTCGCGTTCGCCAGCAAAGGCGAACATTTGCGGAAGTTCGGTTCGCCCCCGTAGTGCGCCATTAGGGTCAACTTTGACCATCTACATCACAGTCAGCTGGCACATTGTAGCCAATTAGGCTACACTCTCTCCTGGAGCCTCTCCCCCCTTATAAAAGGCAGGCAGCGCTGGCTATTACACTCACTCATGCACCTGCAGTAATTAGTGAAGGGACAGCTGCTGGCAGACTCTCATAGGGAAAGATTAGTTAGGCTCTTGTAGGCTTGTTAGCTTGCTCCTGGCTGATTGTTATTGCTAAAATAGCACCCCTCAACAGCTCTTTTGTCAGCTAATGTTCTCCTGATGTGTTTGGTTTTTTTGTGTGTTGCCCACTGACACAGCATTATACAGCCCTATCTGTTGCAGCTGGACCTTGGTAATTGTTATTACTGTGCCAGCCAGGCTCTGCCTAACTACCTATACTGGGACACCTACCTATGCCTACCTAACTACTGGGGCACCTACCTATGCCTATCTACCTATACTGGGACACCTACCTATGCCTACCTACCTATACTGGGACTCTTACCTATGTCTAGCTAACTACTGGGGCACCTACCTATGCCTATCTACCTATACTGGGACTCCTACCTATGCCTAACTAACTACTGGGGCACCTACCTATGCCTACCTACCTACCTATACTAGGGCACCTACCTATGCCTACCTACCTATACTGGGACTCCTACCTATGCCTAGCTAACTACTGGGGCACCTACCTATGCCTATCTACCTATACTGGGACACCTACCTATGCCTACCTACCTATACTGGGACTCCTACCTATTCCTAGCTAACTACTGGGACACCTACCTATGCCTACCTACCTATACTGGGACTCCTACTTATCCCTAGCTAACTACTGGGGCACCTACCTATGCCTATCTACCTCTACTGGGACACCTACCTATGCTTACCTACCTATACTGGGACTCCTACCTATGCCTAGCTAACTACTGGGGCACCTACCTATGCCTACCTACCTATACTGGGACACCTACCTATGCCTACCTACCTATACCGGGACTCCTACCTATGCCTACCTACCTATACTGAGACACCTACCTATGCCTATCTACCTATATTGGGTCTCCTACCTATGCCTAGCTAACTACTGGGGCACCTACCTATGTCTAACTACCTATACTGGGACTCCTACCTATGCCTAGCTACTACTGGGGCACCTACCTATGCCTATCTACCTATACTGGGACACCTACCTATGCCTACCTACCTATACCGGGACTCCTACCTACCTATACTGGGACTCCTACCTACAGTATGCCTGCCTACCTACCTATACTGGGACACCTACCTATGCCTACCTACCTATACTGGGACTCCTACCTATGCCTAGCTAACTACTGGGGAACCTACCTATGCCTATCTACCTATACTGGGACACCTACCTATGCCTAGCTAACTACTGGGGCACCTACCTATGCCTATCTACCTATACTGGGACACCTACCTATGCCTACTTACCTATATTGGGACTCCTACCTATGCCTAGCTAACTACTGGGGCACATACCTATGCCTACCTACCTACCTATACTAGGGCACCTACCTATGCCTATCTACCTATACTGGGACTCTTACCTATGCCCAGCTAACTACTGGGGCACATACCTATGCCTACCTACCTATACTAGGGCACCTACCTATGCCTACCTACCTATACTGGGACTCCTACCTATGCCTAGCTAACTACTGGGGCACCTACCTATGCCTACCTACCTATACTGGGACTCCTATCTATGCCTAGCTAACTACTGGGGCACCTACCTATGCCTATCTACCTATACTAGGACACCTACTTATGCCTAACTACCTATACTGGGACTCCTACCTATTCATAGCTAGCTACTGGGACACCTACCTATGCCTACCTACCTATACTGTGACTCCTACCTATGCCTAGCTAACTACTGGGGCACCTACCTATGCCTATCTACCTATACTGGGACACCTACCTATGCCTACCTACCTATACTGGGGCACTTACCTATGCCTACCTACATACAAGAAGATACTAAGGTCGCTACTTCATTGTGGACAGACCAAATTTGATCAGCTGGACAGTCACTGTTGTTGTATCATTGCACTACCTCAGCCCGGCGACCATATGGGCTTGAAAACCGCCATGGCCTGCACTCTGGCCATGGTGCACACCAGTCCAGCACGGCCGTCACTACACAAACAGCTATTTGCGGTGCGTTACACAGTGAGTTTGGTGTGTCAGTGTGAAGCAGTGCTCTAATTACACTCCCTGATTGATGTATACACATGCAAGATGTTTGAAAGCACTTTAGGCCTGCAATTTAGCATTCAATGTGATTTCTGCCCTTAAAATGCTGCTTTGCATCAAATCCAGATTTTTCCCCGGGACTTTGGGCATGTATCCCACTCCGCCATGCCCCCCTCCAGGTGTTAGACCCCTGAAACATCTTTTCCATCACTTTTGTGGCCAGCATAAATGTTTCTAGTTTTCAAAGTTTGCATCCCCATTGAAGTCTATTGCGGTTCGCGAAAGTTCGTGCGAACCGAACCTTTTGTGGAAGTTCGCGAACCTAAAATCAGAGGTTCGGGCCAACTCTAGTTTTGAGTACAAAAACCAGGGAAGAAAAAATATATTAAAGCTGGTGGGTCCATTGTCCAGGAGTGTTTTGTAGATGCCCCCCCCCCCCATTTATTGTGTCCCTCTTGTACCCCCTGAGTCCCTCATGTGTCCTCTGTCCCACTTGTTTCCTCTGTTTTCCTTGTGTCCTCCTTTTTCTCCAAAGTATTCTCCTAGGTAATATTTTCGCATCTTATCAATAAAATGTCTTTTAAAGCACTAGACAGCAAGAAAATACTTAGAATTATTTTTACAGTACTTTTTCACACCTTTTCAATTGCAGAGTGCTAAAAATGTATTTAACCACTCTGCGACTGCCTAATGCCAATTGGCGGTTGCAGAGTGACTCCCCCAGGACCACCTAACGCCGATCTGCGTCAAGTCCTGGGGGCGGAGATTAGCGCGCACATCCCCGCTGAGTTACGGAGCTATGCTCTGTAAACAGCCTCTGGGAGCTGTCAGGCTGTAAATGAAAAAAAAAAAACAACTGCCGGAATAACGTGTACAGCGCTGCAATCTAGTGCAGTGCTGTACAGGGGACAGCTCTGTCACTGAGCTGTCCCCTGGAGACGCTCCCAACGCGATCCCTCTCATAGGCTGATACCTATGATACCTATGAGAGGCGATCGCGGGATATTGGCTGTCGGGGGGAGGGAGGGATAATTTTTTAAAAATAGACATTTTTATTAATGAAAAAACAATACATTAAAATAAAAAAAGCAGCAGCAATCAGATGCCACTAACAGAAAGTCTGTTGGTGGCAAGAAAAGGAGGCAAGATTCATTTGTGTGCTAAGTTGTATGGCCGTGCAGCAAACTGTTAAAGCTTAAGTGTGCTGAAAAATGGCCTGGTCACTACTCACTAGGGTGGTGTAAGCATGTGGTCCTCAGCTGGTTAAACAGAAGATTAAAAATTATCACCTAGGAGAAAACTCAGGAGAAAAATGGAATGCATATGGGCCCTTGTGTGATAGGCAATCTAGTTGAGTCCTGTATTAAACATGGTGAAACTCGGATAAATGATTTACTTTTACACAACTCTAGATTTGGGCATAAAGGCCCTGATTCATCAAGCAGCGCAGCTTAATGTGCAGTATAGTGCTTGCTAATCCACGCTTTACACAGCAGCGCTCGATCCAATGTAGGTGCGTGCTTTCCCATAGTTACGCCCATTGCTTCCTTACCAACGTGCGTAACTTTCAATGCGGGCGATCCTGTAAAGTATCACTATTGCAATACTTCACTAACAGCTGCTACTATGACAGGGAAGGCACGCGCCTACATAGCAGGGAGTGATGCTATGTAAAGCGTAAATTAGCGAACACTACTGCACATTAAGCTGCTTGATAAATCAGGCCCATAGTGTATAAACCTATGGCCCTAATTCAATTTGCTTTTCTTCCCAAGTTTTCTCTGCAACAGTAAAAGCAGGTAAAAAAGTACTGTCAGAATTATTCTGAGCATTTTTCTTGCCTGCTGGTGGTTTAAAAAGCATTTTATTGATAAGGTGTTAAAATATCACTTAGGAGGATATGTGGGAGAAAAAGGGAATTGCATATGGGCCCTTGTGTTCTAGTTGTTTCATTGTGTTTTAAAATTGTTTAAAGAGACACTTAAGCCTAGAAAAAAAAAGAGTTTTACTCACCTGGGGCTTCTACCAGCCCCCTGCAGCAGTCCTGTGCCCTCGCAGCCACTCACTAATCCTCTTGTCCCCCGCTGCCAGCTAGTTTCGTTTTTGCCGGCAGGCCCGTCAGGACTGGCCACGCGTAGCTTTTTCCGCATTCCCGACTGTAATTAGCGCTATTGCGGGCCGCAACGCATACAAAATTATGCGATGCCACATTACCAGGGCCGAGCCTGGGCGGGTACTGCGGGTGCAAGGCACCCAGGCGCCTGCCTCTGAGAGGCGCCGCCCGGCCGCCGCTCTCCCCCTGTGGCCGAAGCTTGCTCGCTCCCTCTAGCCGCCGGCGGCGCCGCGTCAGACCTCGATCAGGCGGGCGGGCGCTAGGACCTAGCACGCCGCACTGATATGCGGAAGTGACGTCACTTCCGCATATAGAGCGGGTGCGTCCAGCGCCCTCTCACTGGTCGGGTCGCCCGCTGATTGAGGTCTGAAGCTGCGGATAGGTGAGGGGGGGGGGGGGGGGCGGCGGCGTCTAGAGGGAGCGGAGCGCAGCGCTCCTGTCACTAACTACCTAAACGGGGACCCTATACCCCCTGGCTACCTAGACTGGGCACATATACCCCCCTGGCTACCTAGACTGGGCACATGGCTACCTAGACTGGGCACATATACCCCCCTGGCTACCTAGACTGGGCACATGGCTACCTAGAATGGGCACATATACCCCCCTGGCTACCTAGACTGGGCACAGGGCTACCTAGACTGGGCACATATACCCCCCTGGCTACCTAGACTGGGCACATATACCCCCCTGGCTACCTAGACTGGGCACATATACCCCCCTGGCTACCTAGACTGGGCACATGGCTACCTAGACTGGGCACATATACCCCCCTGGCAGGGCCGTGCCGAGGCAGAGGCGGGAGAGGCTCCAGCCTCAGGGCGCAGTGCAGGAGGGGGCGCACAACTCACTCAACTATCATTCCCCTATTGTGTTTGAAGCAGAGAAAATTAATAAGAGGGAATACATGGCAGTGACTGCAATCCAGACAACTAGAGATTAAGGTGTTGGGAGGTTGGGGGCCTTGGGGCGCCTCTTAGTCTAATATCAATCAGTGTGTGGCGGCTGGGGCGGGAGGGATGGAGGGGCGCACTTTGGTGTCTCAGCCTTGGGTGCTGGAGGACCTTGTCCCGCCTCTGCCCCCTGGCTACCTAGACTGGGCACATGGCTACCTAGACTGGGCACATATACCCCCCTGGCTACCTCGACTGGGCACATATACCCCCCTGGCTACCTAGACTGGGCACATATACCCCCCTGGCTACCTAGACTGGGCACATATACCCCCTGGCTACCTTGACTGGGCACATATACCCCCTGGCTACCTAGACTGGGCACATATACCCCCTGGCTACCTAGACTGGGCACATATACCCCCTGGCTACCTAGACTGGGCACATACCCCCTGGCTACATATGCTGGGCACATATACCCCCTGGCTACATATGCTGGGCACATATACCCCCTGGCTACATATGCTGGGCACATATACCCCCTGGCTACCTAGACTGGGCACATATACCCCCTGGCTACCTAGACTGGGCACATATACCCCCTGGCTACATATTCTGGGCACATATACCCCCTGGCTACATATTCTGGGCACATATACCCCCTGGCTACATATGCTGGGCACATATACCCCCTGGCTACATATGCTGGGCACATATACCCCCTGGCTACATATGCTGGGCACATATACCCCCTGGCTACATATGCTGGGCACATATACCCCCTGGTTACATATGCTGGGCACATATACCCCCTGGCTACATATGCTGGGCACATATACCCCCTGGCTACATATGCTGGGCACATATACCCCCTGGCTACATATGCTGGGCACATATACCCCTGCCTTCATATGCTGGGACATATACCCCTGCCTACATATACTGGGGACATATACCCCTGCCTTCATATACTGGGGACATATACCCCTGCCTACATATACTGGGGACATATACCCCTGCCTACATATACTGGGGACATATACCCATGCCTACATATACTGGGGACATATACCCCTGCCTACATATACTGGGGACATATACCCCTGCCTACCTTTACTGGGGACATATATCCCTGGCTATATATTCTGGGGACACTGGCTGTTTGTCATTATGTGCATTTACTGGTGAAAATCTGTCTCTTATTATGTGCATTTGCTGGTGAAAAGCTGTCTCTTCTGTGCATTTGCTGGTGAAAAGCTGTCTCTTCTGTGCATTTGCTGGTGAAAAGCTGTCTCTTCTGTGCATTTGCTGGTGAAAAGCTGTCTCTTCTGTGCATTTGCTGGTGAAAAGCGGTCTCTTGTTATGTGCACTTACTGGTGAAAAGCGGTCTCTTGTTATGTGCACTTACTGGTGAAAAGCGGTCTCTTGTTATGTGCATTTACTGGTGAAAAGCGGTCTCTTGTTATGTGCATTTACATGGGGAAAAGCGGTCTCTTGTTATGTGCATTTACATGGGGAAAAGCTGTCTCTTGTTATGTGCATCTACATGGGGAAAAGCGGTCTCTTGTTATGTGCATTTACATGGGGAAAAGCGGTCTTTTGTGTGCATTTACTGGTGAAAAGCGGTCTCTTGTTATGTGCATTTACATGGGGAAAAGCGGTCTCTTGTTATGTGCATTTACATGGGGAAAAGCTGTCTCTTGTTATGTGCATTTACATGGGGAAAAGCTGTCTCTTATGTGCATTTAGTGGGGGAATTTTGTCAGTAAAAATAACGTGAAAGGGTGGCAACACTGGCAGGCTGCGTGGCACAACGGGAAAGATACAGGCAGCCCACCTTGGGCTTGGCAGGGGGGAGGAGCCGACGTCAGCGAGAGTAGGGTGGCCGCAGGCAGCCATAAATACGCAGTGTGTGACTGCGTCGCACTCGCAGAGCCTCTCAGCCTGAGTCAGTCCAGAGACTAGCAGACTCGCAGGAAGCCAAAGCCAGCCAGGAGCAAGCCCATGGAAGAGGGGTAGGAATGGGGTATCACATGCATGCGTAAAGAGGTGGAAGGTGTGGGTGTGATTAGGCAGGACATGGGTGTGGTTATGTGGTTGGGCGTGGTTAATTTAACCACTCCCATAGGCGCCAGAGGAAATCTTGCACCCAGGTGCCAGGCACCCCAGGCTCACCCCTGCACATTACGAATGCATAGATATGCGGCAACACGTATTTTTGTACGTGTTGCGGCCCACAATAGTGCTAATTACAGTCGGGAATGCGGAAAAAGCTACGCATGGCCAGTCCTGACGGGCCTGTCGGCAAAAACAAAACTAGCTGGCAGCGGGGGACCAGAGGATTAGTGAGTGGCTGTGAGGGCACAGGACTGCTGCAGGGGGCTGGTAAAAGCCCCAGGTGAGTAAAACTCATTTTTTTTTTCCTGACTTAAGGTTCACTTTAAAGAAAACCTGTACTGAAAAAAAGTTCCCCTGGGGGGTACTCACCTCAGTAGGGGGAAGCCTCTGGACCCTATCAAGGCTTTCCCCGTCCTCCTATGTCCCATGGCGGTCTCACTGCAGCCTACAGAAACGCACAGGCGACAAATCCGACAGCCTGTGCAATATTTACCTTTTCGGGCTCCAGCGGGGGCGCTGTTGCGGCTCTTCTGACGGAGATAGGCGAAAATAGCTGATCTCCGTCGGGTCCGCTCTACTGCGCAGGCGCAGGAGACTTGCGCCTACGCAGTAGAGCGGCCCGACAGAGATCGGCCATTTTCAACTATCTCCATGGGAAGAGCGGATACTGCGTCGGCGCTGGAGCCAAAAGGTAAATATTTACATCGCCACCGCTCCGGGAGGATTTTCTCCGCCGCCGTGGGAGACAGGAGGACGGGGGAAGCCTCAATAAGATCCGGAGGCTTCCCCCACCAGAGGTGAGTACCCCCCAGGGGAGTTTTTTACATTACAGATTTTCTTTAAAACTATTTATAACAGTTTATACAATACTGTAACATTTGACAACAAAAATATGTAAAAAAACAAAAAACAACCAAAGCAGTATTATATATGTTGTACATGAGGATGACATTGATTGTACCTCTGAAACATTGTAACTCAAGTAATTTGTAAGTAAGGGACAATCTGTATACACTTTAGATTTCAGCATGAAACCCAGGGGTCAGGAACCTTTTTAGCTGAGAGAGCCATAAACGCCACATATTTTAAAGGGAACCCGAGGTGAGAATAATATGGAGGCTGCCATATTTATTTCCTTTTAAGCAATACCAGTTGCCTGGCTGCCCTGCTGGTCCTCTACCTCTAATACTTTCAACCATAGCCCCTGAACTAGCATGCAGCAGGTCGGGGGTTTCTGACAAGATTGTCAGAATTGACAAGATTAGCTGCATGCTTGTTTCTGGTGTAATTCAGTTCACTACTGCAGCCAAATAGATCAGCAAGACTGCTAGTCAACTAGTATTGTTTAAAAGGAAATAAATGTCAGCCTCAATATCACTCTCACCTCGGGTTCACTTTAAAATGTATTTCCCTGAGAGCCATACAATATGTTTCAAACTGGGGCAGTGCGCATGCGCAACAGAGGGCTCACGTCCCTATTGCCATGGTGGTGTGTATACAGTTGATCCTCCGGGCAGCGGAAGTGTCAGACACGTCTTCAGCTTCTCTTGGGTTTCAGCAACATCAGCAATTTCCCCGAGAGTCAGACAGGAGAAATCCCGACTTGGGGGTTGATTCACTTTGTAGGACAAGATCCCCGCACTTTGGCCCAATAGGCTGCCTGTCTTGCCAATGACCGACTGAGGTTTGCGCTTAAAAACGATATCATTTGTAATCGATCTGACATGTTGTGACATATATTTCTGACAGATTTTACAGTGATCCAACTTGACAAGTATCAACTTGGAAAATCGATAAATGTATCATGGCTTAAAGGACAACTGAAGTGAGAGGGGTATGGAGGCTGACATATTTACAGTATATCCTTTTAAGCAAAACCAGTTGCCTGGCAGTCCTGCTGATCCTGACCTCTAATACTTTTAGCCATAAACCCTGAACAAGCATGCAGCAGATCAAGTGTTTCTGACATTATTGTCAGATCTGCCAAGATTAGCTGCATGCTTGTTCCTGGTGTGTTCAAAAAGAAATCATTATGGCAGCCACCATATCCCTCTCACTTCAGGTGTCTTTAACCACTTCAGCCTAACTGGACGAAAATTTTCATCCAGTTAGGCTGCGCGCACTCCCACAGGTCGCGCGTGCTCCCGTGGGCCCCCCCGTGCGTGCCGCCGCTGCTGGCCGTTAGCCCATCGATGAAGGAAAGGGATTATAAATCCTTTTCACTGATCGGACCCCCCCGGAGAAAAGCCGACAGCGTCTCTTCAGACGCTGCGGCTTTTCTGAGCTCTGGTCTTCTTTCTTCTTCCTGGGAGCGAAATCGATCGCTCCCAGGACTTTTTGACTGTGGCCATCTTGTGGCCAAATAGCAAACTACACCAAAACACACTTTGTATTAAATAAATACATTTTTAAACATGAAAAATCCCCTGTTTACCTCCCACACCAAAAAAAACCCACATACAAGTTTTAATTAAAAAAAAAAAAAAAAAATTACAATAATAAAAAAAAAACATAAGTAGTTACCTAAGGGTATGAGCTTTTTAAATATTCATGTCAAAGGAGTATATCAATATGATTTATTAAATTATGGGCATCTAAATAGTGATGGACGCAAATTGAAAAAATGCACCTTTATTTCCAAATTGAATATCGGCGCCATACATTGTGATAGGGACATAATTTAAATGGTGTAATAAGCGGGACAAATTGGTAAATAAAGTACATAGGTTTTAATTATGGTAGCATGTATTAATTTCAAACTATAATGGCCAAAAGCTGAGGAATAATGGTTTTTTCCCATTTATTTCTTAATATTCCTGTTAAAATGGATTTACAATAAATTAATTCTCAGCAAAATGTATCACCCACAGAAAGCCTAATTAGTGGCGGAAAAAACAAGATATAGATCCATTCATTGTGCCGAGTAGTGATAAAGTTATTAGCAAATGAATGGGAGGTGAAAGTTGCTCAGATGCAAAAAAAATGTCAACCCTGTAGGCTGAAGTGGTTAAAGAGAATCTGTGACTTCATTCAATTAAAAAACTGATACCTCGGAAAGGGGGAAGCCTCTGGATCCTAATGAGGCTTCCCCTGTCTTCTTCAGCCAGCCCGATCCAGCACTGGTACCCATAAACAATCCATAACAATTATAATAACAGTGGCCTGCCTGCAGAGACGCGCTAGATGCTTTTTTCTGCTTGGGCTACGACACCAAGAGGTTGTCAGCACTGCAGGTGGAAATAGCCAAGCCTATCGGGTCCGCTCTAATGTGCAGGCGCAGATGGACGACACCTGCGCAGTAGAGGAGACCCAATCAGACTTAGTTATTTCCACTCGCAGTGCTGGTAGCAAGCTCTTGGCGTCGGACATTCGGGGGTCCCAACACTGGAACGGGGCTGAAGAGGAGGATGAGGGAAGCCTCTTTAGGATCCAGAGGCTTCCCCTCCAGAGTTAAGTTCACGCTAGGGCCACCTTTTGTCAATTCAGGGACACTTTAAAGCGGTATCGTCACCATAAAAATCAAATTTCAACAGCAACTGGTCTGAGTGTACTAAGTGATAAAGATGCTAATCCTGCATTCAAAACTTGCAAATACTTTTTCAGCTGGAGTTATCACATACTTTATGAGCACTGATCCTAGTGCCAAACAGTGCCAAAGAGTTGAATGCTGGGAGTTCTTTTGATCTTTAATATATTCCTCCTCTTCCATTTATTTCCCTGCCTGGCTTTCTTATCTGAAACACCTCTGCTCACTTGTGTTTACAAGCAAGGCTGAGGTGACTTAGCGATTGGAGGATAAGACAGTGCAGTTGTTAGTATACACCTCAGTGGGAGTGTCTGAAGACTCTGGGAGGAGGGCAGCTAATGAATACACAATCAGCAGGAGAAAGGAGGGGTGAAAACAAGAGTCAGGGAGGATATGATGTCAGCATTAGCTTGGCAAGATGGCCACTGCCTAGAATAGGATTTTCTGCTTTTCCTTTATAAAATTCACAGGAATCATTACGTGGATAGCACAATACATCTGTTATGTAAGTAGAGGTAGTATTTTTCTACTTATATATGTGTTTTTTATTTCTAGGTTAGCATGGGTGTTGCTTGTTCTGTAACTCTGACCCATCCTGGCCTTGCTAAGCCCAGTACACGGCGTAACTACAGGGGAGCAGCCCCTGCAGCCACAGGGGGACTCAGAGCTGTAAGAGGGCTCTAACTACTACTTCTCTCCCTCTGATAAAGGGCTCCATACTTCAGATCAGGTGTTTTTGTGGCTACACTTGTTATGGGAGTGAAGATTGGATAGTCCATACTTTGCCATAGTGGCGAAGCTACAATACATGCACCTCCCCCCCCCCCCCAGCAAAACTTTGATGGGGCCCTCCCAATGTTCTTGATGGGGCCCCTCCCCTTTCCCCTTTTACGGTCTTGGGGCCCATCTTACAAAGGTCATATAACAAGTGTGGCCATCATGATTGTCTCACCCGTAACAAGTGCAGCCACAAAAACCCCGTGATCTGAAGTATATTCCCCTGTATCGGAGGAGGGGAAGGTTAGGAGTTGGGGCCCCCACAGCTCTGGGCCCGCTGCAATAGCAAGGGCTGCTCCCCTATTGTTATGTCCCTGTCCAGTCTTGTTTTATGACTCTTTTAAGATGGGCTCCCAGGCAGGGCTGGTCCGCCCATGAGGCGGGGTGAAACAAATGCCTCAGGCAGCACTTCTGGGGGGGGGGGGGGGGGGGCGGCACCCACCTGTCCGTGGGTGTGGAGGGGCCAGCGACCTTTAGGGGGTAGCGGGCAGTAAGGGGGTATTGGGCAAATCGGCGAGGAGAGGAGTCGGACCCTATTGTCGGACTGTATTGTAAGTGGACTGCATTGCAGGAAGTGATGACAGTGGAGCGCACGCTGGAATGCGGAAGAGGTGAGTCATCCCCGCCCGTTGGCTCTTACTAGTAGCGGCTGCTGCTTAACTTTTTAAAGCTGGAGGGGAGCGCAGATCGGGGGACCCAGGCGATTTTGTTTACAAGTTTGCCTCAGGCGGCAAAACGTCTAGGGCCGGCCCTGCTCCCAGGCTATGGAAGGGCGTAAACCTTTGGGGGCCCTATGATTTGATGATTTGTAGTTACGCTCTTGGCCAAGTACTAGAAATATTTACCAGAATGCAGAGTGCTGATAATCAGGTCCTCTTGAACTATACTAAAATGTCTGGGCACCAGAACCTGCTTCAAGGTAAAATATAGGCCAGATGGCCAATCTAAGCACACACAAGTGCTTAGGGCAATGTCACATGGGTGATTCCCTCCCTGGCAATGCACCATTAATGATAATGAGGAGTCACCTGAATACAGCTGTTGCTCTAGCTACAGTGATAAATTACTCCAATATCAGCCACAGAGCAAGAACTTTCCCTAATACAGTAGCTGCGTGCCACTATCTGTCTGACGTCCCTTCTGTCGCCAGCGGCACAGGCCATAAACAGATAACCACCCATTACAGTAATGTACAGAAGACCAGACACCAAATAATGGTGAAATATTGTTTATTAAAGATCAAAGCATTTTTATTATTGTTAATAAACTTTATTTATAAAGCACTTACATAAGATAGGGGAGCAATTACAACATTAAACACTGTTACATGGGGGATATTACAGCATTAAACAATGGTACACAAAATAGTGATGTGACAATAAACAACGGTGTGTGTAAGAACCTATACGTTGGTTGCTATTGGCAACAGCACAACACACCTTTTACTCCGGCACCAGCAACTCTTCAGAGCTGCAACTCACAGCGACAGCATACAGGAGATAGAGCGGAGACAGCCACCTTCACCTTACAAAGGGTTTATTCAGCAATCAGAGTTATACAAGTATTCCATCAGGCATCTTTTGTTACATGTTGATTTCTTCAGAGTATAAACAGTCTTTCCTATGTTCTATGTACATCACATACTGTATATTTACAGCATATAGACATGAAGCTATTATTCTAAAGAGGAAGCGTAGAGAGCAGGATAGCATCAGGGGCGCCGCGAGGCACCAAGCAAACCAAGCGGCTGCTTGGGGCCTCAAGGTCTTAGGGGCCTCGGCAACTCCGTGACGTCGGCGTGACGTTTCTGTTTTCCCACAGCCCTGCGGGGCTGGCAGAGCAGAGCAGGGCTACAGGAAGATGGCCGCCGCCGAAGCCCTGCTCTGGAGACTATTTATGTCTCCAGTACAGGGCTTTGGGTGGCCATCTACCCCTAGCCCTGCATTCAATCAGCGCGGGAGACTGGAGGAGGGAGGGAGCCCCGTGGGAACTGCGCGCCTGAGGAGCCGGCCGGGAGACGGGGAGAGAAGACTTCTGCCAGTGCCACGTGAGTAAATTCTTTTCTTTTTGCTGCCCTAATTGCGTTTAATATCTGCTGAAAATGTGCCCTAATTGCATTTGATTTCTGCTGAACTGTGCCCAAATTGCGTTTGATATCTGCTGAAAATGTGCCCTAATTGCGTTTGATTTCTGCTGAAAATGTGCCCTAATTGCGTTTGATTTCTGCTGAAAATGTGCCCTAATTCCATTTGATTTCTGCTGAAAATGTGCCCAAATTGCGTTTGATATCTGCTGAAAATGTGCCCAAATTGCGTTTGATTTCTGCTGAAATGTGGCCCAAATTGCTTTTGATTTCTGCTGAAAATGTGCCCTAATTGCGTTTGATATCTGCTGAAAATGTGCCCAAATTGCGTTTGATTTCTGCTGAAAATGTGCCCTAATTGCGTTTGATTTCTGCTGAAAATGTGCCCTAATTGCGTTTGATTTCTGCTAAACTGTGCCCTAATTGCGTTTGATTTCTGCTGAAAATGTGCCCTAATTGCGTTTGATTTCTGCTGAAAATGTGCCCAAATTGCGTTTGATTTCTGCTGAAAATGTGCCCAAATTGCGTTTGATTTCTGCTGAAAATGTGCCCTAATTGCGTTTGATTTCTGCTGAAAATGTGCCCTAATTGCGTTTGATTTCTGCTAAACTGTGCCCTAATTGCATTTGATTTCTGCTGAAAATGTGCCCTAATTGCGTTTGATTTCTGCTGAAAATGTGCCCAAATTGCGTTTGATTTCTGCTGAAAATGTGCCCAAATTGCGTTTGATTTCTGCTGAAATGTGGCCCAAATTGCTTTTGATTTCTGCTGAAAATGTGCCCTAATTGCGTTTGATTTCTGCTGAAATGTGGCCCAAATTGCGTTTGATTTCTGCTGAAATGTGGGCCAAATTGCGTTTGATTTCTGCTGAAATGTGGGCCAAATTGCGTTTGTTTTCTGCTGAAATGTTGCACAAATTGCGTTTTATTTTCTGGTGTCTGGGGTAACTGTTGCTGCATTTATTATTTAATGGTCATATTTGGCTATATTTGCTGTGCTATGGTTAAGCTCCGCCTATACAATGTCATGGCCACGCCCAATCACTCCCACATCAATTTTTCCCTGCAAACAGCCCACCTCAATCCGCCCTCCCGCTCCACCCACATGTCATGGCCACGCCCACTTACGCGGGATAGCCACACCCATTTTTTGCCGCAGGATAGGGCCTCTTACTTCAGTCCGCTTGGGGCCACAAAAACCTTAGCTGCACCCCTGGATAGCATGCAGAAGAAGAAGTCCCCTCTGCCATCCCGTCTCGTTCTTTTATATGAACATCAAAGAGTTAAATTCTGACATCACCCGAGCCATACCCCTAAGCCTACAATTGGCAGGCATGGGCATGTGACCCACATCCTCATCTAGTGTGCCAGTGCTTTATGCCCTAGAAGATGCACGGAATGCAATGTTTTCCAAATATCGTCTCTGTTTACCTTTTCGTAGTCTGAATGTCGGGACATTTAGACCTAATAACTGATTATGTGTCCTTCTAGAGGAACATGCTTCTTGTAAGTGACTTCATAATTTCTCTCTGAGAAACTCTGCTTAAAGAGACCCTGAATCTCAAGTCTTTACTAGATTTTAGTACCTGAAGGCCTAGAATTCAAGTATACTTACATTCTAACAGCCCCCCTGAAATGACTTGAGATGCAGGTTTCTCCATTAGGGTTCAGACGGCACTTATGAGCCTGTTTTTGTTATGTTTCACCCTTCCATGCTAGTTTCCAAACACACTCTCTGACTCTGCTCTAGGTGAATGCCCCTGGGAGAGAGAGCAAGACCTCTTGTCTCTCTGGGAATGCCCTTCTTCTAAGTCCTCATTCCATTCTCCGCTCAGCATTCTCATCACAGGCGTATCCCTTACATACTCCACTTGACCATGGAAAAGTGAAACTTGTTTGTACCCAAAGCGATGGAGCAGTGCTAGGGGTCTTCTAAAAAAAACACCTTTATACAATCAGCTCCATCCCATAGGTACCGCTGAAACCTTGTATTATGTGGCTTAGCTTGAAAATATAGACTTGTGGGATTGTGTACTTGACACCAATACTCTAACCATGTTTATTTGTTTGCGTAATTTTAAACACAAACTCACCTGTTTAATGATGCATATGATTGTAATCCCCATCACTACGACCAGTGGGTGCAGGAAAAAGGTTTGAACTGCGGAGGCCCAGTCTGAGTGCCCCTGGAATATCGCCAGAAACCTTCTCCACCAGGTCAGACTGGGACTCACCTTTTTAACAAAGTGTTGTCTTGTGTCAAAACCTGTACTCATTTAGCCCATGGTGTGTTATCTCTCAGTATGGGCACTTCTTGTGGAGCTTTGAACTTTAGAGTTTTCTTAACAATTTGAGGAATAACGTAGTCAAACCTTGACGACTGAATCCATATGAGATCTCCGCTCACACAGTACGTCCCCCTCGTAAGATCAAACTTGTCTGAACAATTGTGAAAATGTACAATTAATGTGTCCGTGGACATCATGTTTAAAAAGCAAACTTTTCCTTCAGCCACTGGAAATATTGGTTTGGCTTCAGGGCGGGACTTTTGAATGGCCGCTGTGCATTCGGTGCTATTAAGCCATCAGACTTCATCACTAAATCGGACTTGTCCTGGCAAACACAGGTACTTATCTGAAAATTGCCAGCATGATGACAAGTTCACTTGTTTCACTTCTTCGTCGAACACCACAAAATGTTGACCTCTCAGGTCATGGTGTAAGACATGCGTGGATGAAACAGGTGTCCCCAGGGACACCACTGGAAAAACTACCTGGGTATTTCCATCAGTTGGAACCAAGAAAGTAGTGGTGCATAAAGAACTGTCGGACCCGGTCCACCTGTTCACCCATGCATCTCTGTGTATCCATACAAAAGATCCCTCCCCAGGAAAATCGATAAATCTCTCTTTGTCTAGTCTCAGTTGTAAAGGAATTTTACCTTCTGATAAGGCTTGAGCGATTATCTTGAAATCTGCCGTTAACTCAGTCTGCATGGATAGACATGCTATTTCCCATGCAGCACCCTTACCATGTGCAATCATCTTTTTGAGAATTGGTTGAATGTGCCTTTGAGTGTACCCCTGAACCTTACAGGCGTTGTGCGTTAGCTGTTCCAAAACAATGTTCAGATGATGCTGGGTACCCACATTCTGCTGTCCCATCACCCTTTTATCATAGAGAGTCCCCGGGGTGCTACCCGATGTATACAAGGATTCTACCTCTCTACTCCAACATTACATGCTAACCCTTGTGGCCCTCCCCAGAAGAATACGGTTGGTACTCTCTCTTCAGGGAAATTGATTAGCATATCAATGACAAACGCTATTCCCAACTGTCCTGATTGGACCTTTGCCCCCCTTATGTTCTGAAGCAAAATACGTACCTTCGGTCGGGAAGAATATACTCTCGGCAATCTTTCTATTACCTGGTCACTTAACCATCTAACATGAGGATAAGTGGCTGAATATGGACTGTGTAGTATTTTCTCATATTGTGACCCGTGTAGTGAGGATGATCCCCTTTTATGGAATCGCTCTCCCCACCCTCTTTGTCACCTGAAAATGTGTCTGGATCTCGATTTTTACTTCTCGTCCCAAGAACCAAAACCCTTCTGCTTTCCAGCCTTTACGTGTGTATAGTTGTCTCAGAGACACCCTCTGTTGGTTGCTCCAGAGTGTGATATTGTTTCCTGCTTCTCTCCTGGAGGAGAAGTGACGCTTACTGCTCGTTCTTCTCCTGTCTAGAACCATCTCACTCCGGAGAACTAAGACAAGGTAATCCTGTACCACACACTTCACCTTTTGCATGTACCAATTGTAGTGCAATGTACCTTTTAACCAGACTTTGGATTGGTGTCTGGGCTGGGAGAGCATGACATACAGGAGTAGCCTTGAGCTTCCCATTAATATCATTCTTCCAGCATACCTGACCCTTAATACCTTTTACCACCATCGTGCCATGAAATTGGCTTCCCTCTGGTACCAATGATCCTTTTCTCCTACCCGACTTGGTGCGTACTGACCAATCTGAGGTAGTGCAAAAGGATCAGTACCTTTTTCTCCAAACATGAACATGCTTGGGCCTTGTGTTCTCATTAACCCCTCATTGTCCATGAGGATGTTTTGTCTTCTCCTCGGTCTCCTAGGACGACATGGCAACCTATGATCACCTTTACTAGACTTTAGTACCTGAGGCCTAGAATTCAAGTATACTTACATTCTAACAGTGTGCAGATTGCAATGTAGGGATAAATACAGCAGACGAGCATCCCCGCTTCTATGGGCGGGCCAGGCGTACGACCGCCCTGAGCGCAGTGAGAGGGGGGCACAGTGATGGAGGGGGAAGCCGCAGCCACACTGAGACTCAGCCACATGGAGGGGAGACGACTTCTCCCACCCTCTACCAGGGCCCCCCTCCATGCTTCCCCCTCCTCTGCAGAGTATGTGGGCAGCAGGAAGTCTCACCTTCCTCCCCACTCCAATCACTGCTCACATGCCGCTGATCTCCTCCGTCTGCATAGCCGCTGGTACACACTCTAATTCCTGTTTAGCAGGAAGTAGAGCATGTGTTAGCGGCTATGCAGACGGAGGAAATTAGCAGCAAGTAAGTAGCAATTAGAGCAGGGAGTGAGGTGAATTGCGCATACGAGGCTTCCTGCTGTGCGCATATTCTGGGGAGGGGAGCCCCAGGGGGAGGGAGGGAGAAGTCGGGCTCCACTCCACATGGCTGAGTCTCAGTGTTGCTGCGGCTCCCCTCTCCATCACCTATATGGGGGGAAACTAAAGATAGCTAACCTTTACTGGCTGCACCTATACCTAGCTACCTATACCAAAGGCACCTCTAGCTATCTACCTATACTGAAAGCATCTATACCTAGCTAACCTATACTGCCTGCACCTATACCTAACTACCTATATTGAAGGCACTTTTTCCAAGCTACCTATACTGAAGGCACCTATACCTAGCTACCTATACTGAAGGCATTTATACCTAACTAACCTATACTGCCTGCATGTATACCTAGCTACCATACTTAAGGCACCTATACCTAGCTAACCTATACTGTCTATACTGGCGGCACCCATACCTAGCTAACACTATACTGGTGGCACCTATACCTAGATAACCTACACTAGGAGCACCTATAGTTAGTTATCTAAACTAAGGGCACCTACAGCTGGCTACCTATACTGGGGACACCTATGCCTAGCTACCTATACTGGGCGCTCCCATACCTGACTACCTATACTGGGGGCATAGTATGGGATTGTGGGGCCACGGGGAAGGAGGGTGCAATTTTCACACCCTTGCCCTGGGTGCAATTTGGCCTAGAAACTGCCCAGTAGACGAGTTACTGAGTCCATATGGAGGTGGAGAAGAGCACATGAGGAGGGGGGCCCTGCCAAATAGACTTACAATTTACAAGTATAAAAAACAGCAAGTGTATGTGGAATGACATAACTTACCAGAAAATACACCAGCAATATCCCAGAAAACACCACAAACCTAACTAATCTAACTAGCTAAATGCACAATGTATAGAACTATATATATACAGTACTAGTGGACCTAAGCCCGTTACAATAACGGGCTCTAGGCCACCCTCACCACCCCCCTTCCGCCCGTCACCGCCGACAGCCGCATGTCACCGCGCATGTGTGTGCACGCCCGCAAGCGCACCCGCACAACCACGCGTGGACCCGTCCGCATGTGAACCAGCGCACGAACACGCCCGCCCCCTGGCCCCATCCTCCTGCTCTAAAGTCCACCCACGTGCAGCGCAGTACGCAAAAGCATGGACACAGGGACAGCAGGAGGAGGACGCAGCGACCTAGGGGTTTTATTAGGTAGGATATAAGAATGCACAGTACAGAATCATCAAACAGTAATAAAGTTAAAGGACCAAAACCAAACAATTGCCCAGCGAACAGCTCCTGGAGGACATCGGCCTTTCACCAACTCGCCTTAGCGGTGAACAGTACACACCGTTTTTACTTCATGGAGACCACTGAAGGGCTGTACTAGGGATTGATGGTAATGCCAATTTCCGATTCCACAGAAATACCGTTTTCTGCAAATGCCTATTTACGCTACCGCTTTATACCAACGGTATTCTGCGGATTTCCGCTTTCCGCCAATTTCCACCAAAATTTCCGCCTACCACACACAATTACCACGCACCACAAATACTGATTCCCTGACTGGCTTATTTACACCGAGTCTTCTGATCTTTGTACCACGCTACAAATCCTGATTTTCTGATTGGTTTATTTATTGTGAGTCTTCTGATTGGCTTAAAACTAACAAATATCGGTAATGTGTATTTTCCGATGAAGTTTCCGCCGAAATCCGCTTACTGCACAATGATTTCCGCATTCCGCTTTCCGATGCGGAAATGCGATTTCAGATTGCAAATGCACAAATTTCAATTCCGCGGAATCAGAATCAGCATCCCTAAGCTGCACTATGACATCATTACTGCGCTGCAGCGCACAACGCTGGATACGGACTTCCCTTCTCACCTCAGCTGTATTTTCCAGCAAATTCAGTTCGGTAAACTGCAAATTTAATGACATCATGAATTTGGGAGGGCTGGAAAAGCAAACAAAGGCTGTCACCGCAATCAATAAGTAAATTGATGACTAATGCCGGGAATATATGCAAATGTCGTCACTTACATACGCACCGTTATTGAACCGTTCCCCACTAAAGCGGCTGCTCCAATTACAGTTAAGGCGCTGGAGCAATGGCGTGATAACCATTGTCTGAGAATTAATTGTCTTGTTCCACACATAACTTCTCACCTTACCAATCATTATGTTTTCAGCACATGCTTCATTATCTGCTTTCCATTTGCAAATTCATAGCTGCGCAGAATTTTGAATAGATCGAAATACATTAAGAGCCTGTTTAATTTAGTCCCGCTTGTTTATGGGCTAGAAAGCGAGTTTTGCAGAAATTCAATTACGCAGCGCGCTTTGTAAGTGTATAAGAGGAAAAGCACTTCAGCTTGTTCACATTTAAAGCCTCAGTTCAGGGCGGCTCATGGTTTTTTAATGCATTGTGGGTGGAATGCATCATAATTTTTCAATCTGCAAACTTTTGTGTATTGCACATGAACCATTTTTTGTAGTTTTCATTTTTTTTATTACTTGTCTAGCTGAATTTGTAAAACGTTCTTCCTGTGCCAGAGACAGATGCTACTTGCCTGAGGGAACAGAAAATCTGTAAGGCCAGGTCAAATCAAATCAAATCTAGCTTTATTGGCACGACCAAGATTTATACAGGCATTGCCAAAGCAGGAGGGAAAATGGGGGAAATGGAACAGGGTGGGGTGGGGGTACAATGAGTAAGCAGTTCATGGACATTTTTAGGTTTATAGTTCATTTATGCTCCTCTTAGTCGGTGGCATGCTGTGACGTGTGACAGGTTCACACTACACCGTGTAAGCGGCATGGTAAGCGCATCTGCTCAGGAAGCTCTAGCACCCGGGTGCGCTGGTGTCGTTCACACTGGCTCCTGTGTTTGGGTCGCCACCCATCTGCTGGTACTTTTGAAGCTTTTCTCATCGTCAGCGACATCCCCACTCACAGGGGGGTAACTAGACTTCATAGGGCTGCAAAAATGATAGCATAGGGCAGGCTTGGTCCCAGAACCACATGCGGGTCACGTGATTGGTAGCCAGCGAATGGCAGCAGGGAGTGTTCTGCTGTGAAGCAGCGTCTGGAAGCAGGAAAAAATGACACACGCTCCTGCTACACGCTAGCCTGCATGGCGGGAGGAGGTGGTAGCTGGGACTTTTTTTTAAGCGAACAGGTGATTTTTGCTAAATGGCTTTCCATCAAGGGATCACAGAACTCTTAGAAACGAACATTCCGCACAGAACACAAATGTGGCACTATGCAATTTTCTTGCGATCTTCCAATTAAAAATTTTTACTTGCTTTTTTTATTGACAGAAATTGCAACAGCAATTGCACAGTGGAGACCACCTGAATGAATGATAATCGTGTTGCAATGTGCACAGTGTATTTAGAAAAAAAATCAAGCTTCTGGCAAGTTTGCAATATGGATTACAATTTCATGTATAAAAGGTGACTTTGCTCCAGGCCCCATAGCAGCCGCTATAACTGTTATGCCTTTTGCTATTTCCTTAGGTTTGTCTATAACATAGGCTAGTGTTAGGTGCTGCATTCCAGCGTGGGATCACAGAGGACAAATAGTTTTGTGGTCTATCACAGCTTTCCTGCCTGGGGCTGTGATACATGAACAAGCCTACAGACAGCAGCACGTTTAAGATCTACACTTACAATGCTCATTTCACTGAAACTTTACAACTCGTCTTGGCAGAGAGCAATAGCAGATAATAAACAAGTGGAAATAGACCCTCTCAACCTATCATTATTAATACAATGCATTTACTTAGTGCTTATACACTTTCTGCATCATATTATGGAGTACAAGGAACAATTCATATCTCTAAGGACTCAGACACACTATAAGCGCTTTTTTGAGAGCTTTTTGGCCATTAGAGCTTTCTAAAAAATCCTATTGACTTAAATTAACCCCCTCCCGAACGCCTAACATTGATTGTCAGTGGGAGGGTAGATGCTACAGGATCGCCTAATGCAGTTTGGCGTCAGGTCCTGTAGGCGGAGATCAGCACATCCCCGCTGACTTACAGCCTGACAGCCGCGATCGGAGCTGGCAGGCTGTTAGGAAAAGTCGTTTTTTTTTTCATTTGTACAGCTCTGTGATCATCTAACGCAGCGCTGTACTGGGGCTCACAATCTAATCCCTCTCATAGCCTGATGCCTATGAGAGGTGATCACGGTGATTTGATGGGGGGGGGGGGAGGTGGGAGGGAGGGATGGATATATTTCAAAAACATGCCGAACAAGAGTAAAGGGATGTGTGCTCTGACCAGTCATCACCTGACTTAAATACTGACTGCCTCAAGTCAACTGACTAATTAAAATGGCACAGCGTTTGCATGTTGCATTCGCTTACCAGAATATGCAGGATCTGGAGCTACCTCCCTGCTGTTCGCTGCAGGAGTTGGCCCACGTAAAACACTTTGCATCTCAACAGGGGTACCGCGTGGGGGACTCCTTGTACCCCCAAGAAATGGAGGCAGTGCAGACAACCCCACAAAGCAACCACTACTCAAGGGTGCCCCTCGGGAGGGGTAGTAAGAGAACATGGCTGGTAGAACGCCCCGATGTGGCCGACGTCCAGGGGGGACCACCCATGCTGCCCCCCCCCAAAAAATAGATTCCCTACCTTTGCAAATTTTACTTACCTGTTGGTGCAAATTGCGCTCACAATGTGGCCATCAGAGCTCTCAGAAAGCTCTGATGGCCAAAAACTCCTCAGAATAGGGCTTAGGGCCCATTCACACTTGCAAAAGCAAAGCGATTAGCGCAGTAAAATCACTGAACACTCTCACGTTTCAGAGGGATCGCGATGAATGAGGTGAACTTGCAGTGAGGTGAATGGAAGCGCTCATCTCATTGCCATGGCCGTATTTACCATAAGTCAATGTAGGCATGTGCCTACAGGCGTCTGATGATGGAAAGGCGGCTCACTCCCCTCTCCTAGTGCCTCTCTCCCTCCTTCCCTATGCAGAGTCCTGATGAGAGTGTAAATGAGAGGTTATTCACCCTCACTCTTGGCATTCCACTGAAGAGATCTGCCTTCAGCCAGAAACACCTCTAACTACTTAATATTGAGGGTACTTCCTGCTACCTAGTACTAAGGGGCACTTCTAGCTACCTATGACGGGCAAGAAAAGTAAGAGTGAAGTGACAGCTAGTAAAGCCAGCACACTTGCGGTGCGGTTCGGGGGTTTGTAGTTTCATGAAGAGTGAAGTTTAAGGTGCCAGGACATCTGTGCCTATAGGCTCCTGTGAGGTAAATCCGGGCCTGCTCAATGCATTTAACACTGACTGCCAGCTATTGTGCGAATGCCATGGTCAGTCGAATTTTCTGAGAATCTGCCTGTAGCATCCAGCCGTGGTTGCGTTTGCAGTTCCGTGTACCCCTAGGGACTCAAAACATGACAACAGAATGAAGGAAAAAGAGAATAACTGCAAAATGAGCCGCAGCCAGCCATCCGCCTGAACCAGCTCTTAGTTGTGGTGTGGACAATGTGTATCGTAGTCATAATCTGATAATTTTGTCAGAGACTAGGGTCAGTATTTGGAAAGTGAAGACAAATACTGACCCTAGACGAAAATGCAGACAAGATGCAAGCAAAACCTGGAAGAAAGTACAAACTGTGGGCAGATAATCTCCAGGCCTGGAATTCAACCTGGGACTCCAACACTGGAGGAAAAAATGGTAAATACAATGCCACTGTTATGGTATTGTAGGGCTCATTGTATTTTCACACTGTTAACGCACGACTCCAGTTTAATGAACCATTGTGGTGTGATTGAAGAATAATCGAATCACAATGTGGGCCATTGTGATTCGTCTATTCTTCAATCACACCACAATGGTTCATTCACTTTTTCTACTGAGTTTTCTCCGTAGTGATATTTTCAAACTTGTTGTCAATAAAATGCTTTTTTAAAGCGGACCCAAACCAAACATTTTTTTTTATTAAAAATATTTAATTGCACTACTCTAACACATACAAAGATAAATAAACACTCCTTCAAACCTATGAGCATTTCAGTGTATGCTTTTCACCCTTCTCTTTTCATAACTAGGGTTATACTGGGGGCAGCCATTAGCAATTCCTCCATTGCTACTCCACTAGTTTGCCGGATTTTGTCCCGGCAATTTGAAAGGAAGGGGGGGGGGGGGGGGTCCTTCAATAAATGTAAAATATTTTATATTTGTCATCATGCAGCTGAAAAAAGGCTGCTATTTATTATTATAATTTAGAAAATCGATTTTATTTCTGAAATCATGTATTTTTAATTTGGGTCCACTTTAAGTTAGCCAATAAATGGTATCATCCTGACTCAAAACATCTTGCTTTTACTGATGGCTAACACAGTACAATATTCTACTGTTAATAAAATGCCTTTTAAATTACCACCAAGCAAGAAATACTTAAAACAGTTTTGATAGTACTTTTCCACCTACTTTTTGGTACTTTTTCAATTGCAAAAAAGCTGAAAGGTTATTTTAAACAGAAGAAAAATCATCTCCTAGGAGAAAACTCAGGAGAAAAAGTTACCGTAATTGCAAATGAGCCAATGTTCTCTTCATACTGTCAAATGAGCCTTAACCACTTGAGGACCAGAAGTTTATACCCCCCTAGTGACCAGGAGATTTTTTTTTACAATTCAGCACTTCATAGCTTGAACGGTTTATTGCCATACAATTTAGCACCCAAATGAATTTTACCCCCTTTTCTTCTCACAAATAAAGCTTTCTTTTGGTGGTCTCTGATTGCTGCTGCATTTTTTTTTTTATTAATAAAAAAAGACCTTATTTAAAAAAAAAATTGAATTTCCCTCCCTCCCCCCTAAATTGCCCCTAGACTACATTACATACACCATGATACATACATAGACATATGTCTATGGCAGGGATTAGATTGTGAGCCCTTCCGTGGGATAGTTAAGTGACAAGGCTGTCCCCTGTGCAGCATATACAGGAGTTGGACAAAATAATGGAAACACCTTGAAAATCAACAAAATATATTTTAATACAGTCCACCTTTTGTGGCAATTACAGCCTCAATTCTCAGAGGTATCGATTCAAATTGTGAATTGTTTCCAAAGAAATTTTAGCCCCTTCTTCTGTTAACCACTTCGCCATATCTGGACGCATATATCCGTCCAGATAGGCAGTGGTGCTGCAGCCGTGTGGTGCGCGCGATCGGGCGCGCGCCCGCGCGCGCTCCCGCTGCTTCCCGCTGCCCCCCCGATCAGTGAATGGGAATATAATTCCCATTCACCGATCTAAGTCCCCGGCAGAAATACCAACGCTTTCTCATCAGAGAGCGTGGTATTTATGCCCCCAGGAAACTTCTTCTCTTCATTTTAGTTCCTAGATGCGACATCGTTCGCATCTAGGAATTTTTTGAATGTGGCCATCTTGTGGCCAAATAGTAAACTGCACCCACATACCTGTATTGAATAAAAAAATACATTATATTACATCTAAAATTGGCTATTTACCTCCCAAACTAAAATTCCCCTAATACATTTTTGTATTAAAAAAAAAAAAAAAAAAACTACAATGAAAAAAAAAAAAACTACATAAATAGTTACCTAAGGGTCTGAACTTTTTAAATATACATGTCAAGAGAGTATCTTATTAAATTTTTTAAAATTATAAGCTTGTAAATAGTGATGGACGCAAATTGAAAAAATGAACCTTTATTTCTAAATAAAATATCGGCGCCATAAATTGTGATAGGGACGTAATTTAAATGGTGTAATAAGCGGGACAAATGGGCACATAAAATGCATGGGTTTTAATTACTGTAGCATGTATTAATTTTAAACTATAATGGCCAAAAACTGAGAAATAATGATTTTTTTCCATTTCTATCTTAATCTTCCTGTTAAAATGTATTTACAGTAAAGTGGCTCTTAGCAAAATGTACTACCTAAAGAAAGCCTAATTAGTGGCGGAAAAAATGAGATATAGATCAATTAATTTTGATAAGTAGCGATAAAGTTATTAGCGAATGAATGGGAGGTGAACATTGCTCGGATGCATAAGATTTTCGAAGCTGTAGGCTGAAGTGGTTAACCTCCTTGCCGGTCCAATTCCTGCCGACAAGGGGCCAGCGCAGCACTTTTTTTTAAATTTTTATTTCTTCAAATCATGTAGCTACATGATAGCCGCTGAGCGGCGGCATCCCCCCACCCACTCCGATCGCCTCTGGTGATCAGAGTATGCAGGGGCTTTCCCGGTCGCCATGACGACGGGGCGGGATGACGTCACCGACGTCATGGACGTTGGGACATCAGAGGGAATCCCGATCCACCCCTCAGCGCTGCCTGGCACTGATTGGCCAAGCTGCGCAGGGGTCGGGGGGGGGGGGGTGGCTTGGCGCGGCGGGTAGGGGCAAAAAAAAATTAACATATGTCAAGTTTTGGTTGCTTAATACATGTTCAAAGATTATGATGCCAAAATGTTAGATGTTTCCATTATTTTGTCCAACCCCTGTATTTACCCAGAATATAAAAAACACAACCAGCCAGCCGCGATCGCGGGCTGGCAGGCTGATCACTGCGGCTGGCTCTGTTTATTAACAGGCGCTGGCGCGAGCTCCCATCTAATCTCACTCCTCGTGAGATCATGCCATATGGCATTAGGCAGCAGCAGAGTGGTTTTAAAGGACACCTGAGGTGAGAGGGATATGGAGGCTGCCATATTTATTTCCTTTTAAACAATACCAGTTGCCTGGCTGTTCTGTTGAGCTCTTTGCCTGCAGCAGTGTCTGAATCACACACCTGAAACAAGCATACAGCTAATCCAGTCAGATTTCAGTCAGAAACATCTGACCTGCTGCATGCTTGTTCAGGGCGTATGGCTAAAAGTATTAGAGGCAGAATATCAACAGGACAGCCAGGAAATCTGCATTGTTTAAAAGAAAATAAATATGGCAGCCTCCATATCCTTCTCAGTTCAAGTGTCCTTTAAGATGATAATTATGCTATTTTATTGATATTTTTTTTTTATTTTTCCGATGAGTCTTTGAAATGGAACCAGCATGCCCAAGTTCTCTCGTAAATATCAGGGTTTTTTTTGGGCAGTCAACTCTTACTTTCTTTGGATATGATCCATTCCCTTTTCCTTGCTTTTTTCTGATGTTCTGCTTATTGCATTATAACTGTAATGTAATATTTTCTTGGTTGGAGAGAGCGAGGAGTGGAGGTGGGATCACACACTACTATCACTGCAAGTCTCATTGTTATCTGCATCTGGTAAGCTCCTACTCCTCTGATTTCCCAGCAGGCCCGCTCCCTGCAGCTAGGCAGCCACAGAAAACTCATAACTAAATCAGCTCGTCCCTAGATCAGCACTTTCAGCTGTTTATCTGATCTGCTTATTGTTGAATAGAAGAGATATCTGGAATTTTGCCCGGTGGCAACAGAACACTGGTGCTAGCAGGAAATAAAGGAAAAGCTGTGAAATCCCATAGCAAAAGTGCAAAAATAGCAAAAGTGGAAAGTCAAATTCAAAGACCAGTGCCCAACCTTACCATGGGTGGCGCTACATTGGTGCACACAGGACACCTCCCCCCCCCCCCCCCCCCGAGAATCACTGTACGCCCCCTGAGTGCCCCCAGCTTCCAACAGTAACAAACAGCTAACTGTTTCCAGACTCCAGCAACGTACAATGAACAGGATGGGGTCTGTAAAAAAACAAGTATCTTATCTTTATTTGCCATAAATAGATCACAATCCTTACAAGATCCCTTGTAATTAATGTATCTGGATGACACTTATATTTGCATAATAATCTCTCTACCTCCTTTTGATTGTATCTTCTAACAGTGTCAGTCAACAGGTATAGAGACTAAAGAAGGCTAAAGGTAGCCATACACTGGTCGATTTGCCATCAGATTCGACCAACAGACAGATCCCTATCTGATCGAATCTGATCAGAGAGGAATCGTATGGCTACCTTTACTGCAAACAGATTGTGAACCGATTTCAGCCTGAAACCGTTCACAATCTGTTGTGGTGGTGCTGCTGCTGCTCCCCCCATCCCGCATACATTACCTGCTCCGCCGGCGCGACTCCCGGGTCTCCGCTCTTCTTCTCCGCTCTGGTCTGGTCTCCGGCATGCTTCCCTTCTTCCTGTCTGGGGGAAGTTTAAACAGTAGAGCGCCCTCTACTGTTTAAACTTCCAGCCGGGACAGGAAGCAGGGAAGCATGTCGGAGACCAGACCAGAGCGGAGAAGAAGAGCGGAGACCCGGGAGTCGCGCCGGCGGAGCAGGTAATGTATTGCAGCTCTATTGCGTCGGTCGTCGGGCACTCGAACGCCGCTAGCGATGCGCTCTTTACCCGCGGGCGATCGACAGTTATTTTCCGCATTGTGCGATCGACGGGATCGGACGGAATGGATCGAAATTCGGCGTGTAGCGCGAACGATTGGCAGCAGATCCGATCCCAGTGATCGAATCTGCTGTCGAAACGGCGGCAAATTCGGGCCAGTGTATGGCCAGCTTTACACCAGAAAATACACATAAGCAGGGTTCCTCTCCTCCCCTTCCCATTAGTTCCCCTAATAGCCCTAATACCTGCCTGCACCTATAAGAAAAAAACATTTACTCACCTGCAGAAGACTCCTCTCCCGGCCTCCCTCTAGCGCTAAGCAGCTCCCCCAATGATCTTCATGTAGCTACTCCGGCTGCAAAACTCCCGCGCTGACAGGCAGAGCAGGGCTACAGGAAAAGTGTGCCCTGAAACCCTACACTGGAGACACAAATAGTCTCCAGTGCAGGGCTTCAAATGCATTTTTCTCGTAGACCTGCTCTGCCTGCCGGAACACACAGACTCCGCAGGCTGCAAAAGTGAGCTTATGTGCTGCGGCCAGTGAACTGGGCAGAGCCGGATTAAGGCTAAATGGGGTCCTAAGCAAAGTAACTGATTTGGGCCCCCCCATCATGTCGTAATAGAATCAGAAGATGCAGCTGCACAGCAACATGCCGCACACACCGGGGCAGCTGAGCTACTGGTTGCTATGGGCAACAGCCCGCTTTCCTCTGTGGGTGCACAATGCAGGGAATAGCAGCGGCAAAATGCAGAGTGAGAGATGAATGGCTGGGACATTTGCACTCAGGGGCTGGGGCACCCCTGTTAAAGAGAAACTCCGACCAAGAATTGAACTTTATCCCAATCAGTAGCTGATACCCACTTTTACATGAAAAATATAATGATTTTCACAAACAGACCATCAGGGGGCGCTGTATGACTGAATTTGTGCTGAAACCCCTCCCACAAGAGGCTCTGGTACCGTACGGTACTCTGGGCAAACTGCCACAATGTAACAATGACACACACAGGAAATGGCTGTTTATAGCTGTCTGTTAAAGCCAGAACAGCTACATAATCTGCCCACAGTAACAATGTCACCATGTAATACATGTCAGAATGTGAATCTGGGAGAGGAAAGATTTTACAATGAGCAAACTCTGACTAAATCATGTATACATAATTATTGTAAAAATTAAGCACCCTTTTATATTAAATTATTTTCACTGGAGTTCCTCTTTAAGAGGGCGCCAGATATCACAGCAGCAGCACTTTCCCCCTGCATCTCCAGCCTGGCAATAGCAGAAAGTTCTGGACACCGCCAAACCGGAAGCCGTTCCCCAGACAGAATTACATAACCACCCCCGAACAACCGATTTCCTCACAAACTAGACAGCCACCATACAGCCTCCATCCCAGTGAATACGATAGTCCAGCAGAAGAAGGCAGCCGCAACGGGGGGAGAATGACAGCACCAGATGACTCACATTCACCTATTGCGATCCAAGCAATAGAGGTCCCGTCATCCGGAGCCCATCTGTCTCCTCTAGAGTGCTGCCGCTCTGTTACTACTACTACTATTACTACTTCCTACTTCCTGTCTGATCTGAGAATCAGGAAGTTCAGAGCGAGCGGCTGCACTGTAGAAGAGACAGATGGGTTTCAGATGACGGGATCTCTATCGCTTGGATCATGGATAGGTGAGTGAGCGTTTGCCATCTGTTAAAATCATTCTTGCTGCAGCTGTGGTTCTCTGTGGGAAGGGAGGGAGGAGTGGGCAGTGGCAGAGCGCACAGTAGCAGGAGGGGGACCTAGGAGGAGAGCCTGCCTCTGAACACAATCAGCAGCGCACGCCATCATTTGACAAGACAAATATCATTTATATCGCGCTTTTCTCCTGGCAGACTCAAAGCGCCAGAGCTGCAGCCACTAGGACGCGCCCTATAGGCAGTAGCAGTGTTAGAGAGACTTGCCTAAGGTCTCCTACTGAATAGGTGCTGGCTTACTGAACAGGCAGAGCTGAGATTCGAACCCTGGTCTCCTGTGTCAGAGGAAGAGCCCTTAAAGGGGCACTGTAGGGGGGTCGGGGAAAATGAGTTGAACTTACCCGGGGCTTCTAATGGTCCCCCGCAGACATCCTGTGCCCGCGCAGCCACTCCCCAATGCACCAGCCCCGCCTCCGGTTCACTTCTGGAATTTCAGACTTTAAAGTCTGAAATCCACTGTGCCTGCGTTGCCGTGTCCTCGTTCCTGCTGATGTCACCAGGAGCGTACTGTGCAGGCCCAGTATGGTCTGTGCCTGTGCAGTATGCTCCTGGTGACATCAGCGGGATCGAGGACATGGCAACGCAGGCGCAGTGGTTTTCAGACTTTAAAGTCTGAAATTCCAGAAGTGAACCGGAGACGGGGCCGGAGCATCGGTGAGTGGCTGCGCGGGCACAGGATGTCTGCGGGGGACCCTTAGAAGCCCTTGCTAAGTTCAACTCATTTTCCCCCGACCCCCCCTACAGTATCCCTTTAAAGGGACTCTGAGCAGTGCCTGTGGGTATGCCTTTAAGCATATCCACAACTAATGAATTACATCCTCACACCTACCAGCATGACGTTTGTAATTATATCCCCCTGGGTTCCTTATATTTCATTGCATTGTGCTGAATCGAGCTGCCGACTTTGGAGAAAAGTCGTCCCGTGTAATACAATGTAACTATGGAAAGATGCACATCATTTTGAAGCTCTCTTTCTCCTCTTTCCAATGATAGATAAACTGCCACCCTACGCCTTTTAGTTTTTGCTATTTTCGCGATCGAAATTGCCGCGACCGCGATTTCGATCGCGAAAATAGCGAAAACTAAAAGGCATAGGGCGGCGGTTTATATATCATTGGAAAGAGGAGAAAGAGCTTTAAAATGATATGCATCTTTCCATAGTTACTGCACTGCTCAGAGTCCCTTTAACCAGTCACCGCTGACAGGATGGCGAGGGCTGGTTTATGTGCTGATGGGCCCCTTTGACTCTGAAAAAAGACAGGTTCTAACAGGCACTGCAGTTACTTGGAGTTTATACAATGAACAAGCATTGAGTGAATCACAACATGTGAGCTTTCTGCATTCAAAAGTAGGTGCATAGGTCACAAGCAGTAAATTCTGTAGTGGCATAGATGAACATTTCTGAATGAGATAGATGTCCTACCATATCATAGGTGGGTACTTTTGAATGCAGAAAGCTCACATGTTGTGATTCACTCAATGCTTGGTCATTGAATAAACTCCAAGTAACTGCAGTGCCTGATAGAACCTGTCTTTTTTCTCATTGATTCATGTGCATGGATCCAGTTCCTTTGCATAGGATTCTTTTGCATAGGTTTGGAACCGTTCTGTTTTGTTCCGTTATACAGAAGATTGTTATTGCCAGTGTGAATGCGGCCTCATGAGTCTTTTTAAAAAAGAGGCCACTTTGTTTTTTTTGCTCTTCTGGTTTTAATATATGATCATTACAGGGCAGTGGAGACAGTTTCTGGTTAACTGGATCAGCTGCTTAAAGAGAAACCGTAGTAGCTGATACCCCCTTTCCCACGGGAAATATTTTCCTTTTCTTAAAGGGGAACTGAAGTAAGAGGTATACGGAGGCTGCCATATTTATTTCCTTTTAATCAATAATCAATACCTACCAGTTGCCTGGCAGCCCTGCTGGTCTATTTCTCTGCAGTAGTATCTGAATAACACCAGAAACAAGCATGCAGCTAGTCTTGTCAGATCTGACTTTAAAGTCTAAAACACCTGATCTGCTGCATGCTTGTTCAGGGGCTATAGCTAATAGTATTAGAGGCAGAGGATCATCAGGGCTGCCAGGCAACTGGTATTGATTAAAAGGAAATAAATATGGCAGCCTCCATATACCTCTTACTTCAGTTGTCCTTTAAACGGATCATCAGGGGACAATTTATAGCTGATATTGTGGTGAAACCCCACCTATAGTGGGATGTCAGGACCATGGTCCTGACAGTTTCCTGTCTGTGAACCTCATTGCATTGTGTGAAATAACAGCTGTTTACAGCTGGGTCCAACTGTCAAAAAGCAAGCAGCATCTCCTTCCACTGACATCACCTTCCAGCAGTAAAAATGTCACCATGTAGTAAATGTCAGAATGTAAATCAGGGAGAGGAAAGATTTTTTTCAATGGGAAAACACTGACTAAATCATTTTTACATAATTATTGTAAAAATGAAACACTTTTTTATTACATTATTTTCACTGGAGTTCCTCTTTAAAGCTGTGATTTGCTAGTTGCAAGCTAAGTAGTAGAATTTGTTTGTGAATTTTTTTGTATGCCAGGTCGGCTACTGCTACGGATGGAACATCAGGACACTGACAGAGGGCTGGTGCACACCGAGCGGCTTTTTGGGCGTTTTCAGATCCGCTTGCGGCTGCGGATCTGCTTGGTCAATGTATCTCAATGGGGTGGTGCACACCAGAGCGGCAGGCGTTTTGCAGAAACGAAAAATGCCTGGGTGAGGCATTTTTTGGATTGCGGATGCGTTTCTGCCTCAATGTTAAGTATAGGAAAAACGCAAACCGCTCTGAAAAACGGCACTTCAGAGCGGTTTTGCAGGCGTTTTTGTTACAGAAGCTGTTCAGTAACAGATTACTGTAACAATATATGAAATCTACTATACTGAAAACCGCAGCAGCAATCCGCAAAACGCTAGCAAAACGCCATAGAAAAATAAAAAAAAGCGTTTAAAAATCTGCTAGCATTTTGCGGATCTGCTAGCGGGTTTTGGTGTGCACCAGCCCAGAGAGTGGAGCTGTGGCGATGGACGCATAGGCTTCTAGGGGCTGGAGGAAGCCCCAGGTAAGTAAATCTTAATTTCTTTTATTTCGCTCATGTATCCTTTAAAGAACACCTGAACTGAGAGACTGACATACTTATTTCCTTTTTAACAGTGCCAGTTCCCTGGCTGTCCTGCTGACCCTCTGCATCTAATACTTTTTGCTGTAGACTCTGCACAAGCATGAAGATCAGATCAGAGCCGGCGAATGGCAGCAGCGAGTGTTGCTGTGAAGCAGCATCTGGAAGCGGGGAAAAATACACACGATCCTGCACACAGTTTTTGTGAGCGAACGGGGAGGTTTTTTTTACTAATTAGCTGCACTTGCTGTTGGGGAAGGGAGGAGGAGGGGGCCCCAAGGCCTCTGCCCCCCCCCCCCCCCGCGACGGCAGGGGTCACAAGGGTGATTGTTACGCCCATGGGCGGCATGACAGAAGGCTCTGGCTACAAGGGTTTTGCAAAGGACTCTGAGAGTGACCAAATTATTAGACCCTTTTAATCTAACACTGTGGGAGTGAGCGGGTGTGGTGCACTTGCAATAAATCGTTCAGGTGTCCAGGGCCCAGCTTGTGCAGGAATTTGAATGTAAATAAGCCAATCTTAAAATATACCCGAGACAATATGTGACACAATGAGATAAACATGTATGCACAGTGCAAAACATATTAATAACCAGTCTGTTTTTCTTGTTTTATTTTGCTGCTTGAAAGAGTTAATTTCTAGGCATGGAAGTGACAGCATCTTGTTGGTACCTTGTTGATAATACAGTAGCCTTCACTGATAAGCAAATTACAGCCATAAAAGTTTTCCTGGCAGAATACAACTTCGGAGGGCAGGGAGAGATAAAATACATGAACTATTTACCTTTTTCTAACTCTGGGACACTTAATATCCTGCCATTAATTACAGACAGTAAAACATTCAACCTACCTTGTAAATGTTTAAGTATAAAAGTAAACCATGGGTAACTTAAAAAAAGTCTTTTTTAGGAGTAGGAGGATAAATATAATTGTGTATCTCATCAGGTTATTTTCACCTTGAGCTCACTTTAAATAAAATTCTCCTTTTTATGGGTAGCCAGTAGAGATGTCGCGAACATAGAATTTTCTGCGAAAGCAAACTTCCGAAAAATGTTCGCGAACAGGCAAATCTGGCAAACCGTCATAGACTTCAATGGGCAGGCAAATTTTAAAACCTACAAAGACTGTTTCTGGCCACAAAAGTGATGGAAAACGTGTTTCAAAGGTTCTAACACCTGGACTGCGGCATGCCAGAGAGGGATCCATTCCAAAAGTCTCTCCAAAAATTATGGAGTTGACGCAAGGTCGGGTTTTCATCCCTAAAGGACAGGAATCACATTGTGCACAGCACTGGGTGTCAGTGGACTGTGAAATGTCTCACACAGAAAAAATGCAATAGTACTATCAGAATACAGTGAAATAATAATGCACTGGAGTGGTTTTGTGCCTACAACTTAATGAGGCAACAGCAGTAGTGTGCACATAGCTCTGGGTGTCAGTGGGCTGTGGAGTGGGCTGTGGAGTGTCACACAAAAAAAAAACACAGGAGACCGAGGTTAGGTACTAGCCCTCAATTGGACTGTTTGGGGTCCTTTTACAGCTAGTGAGGAACAAGGACACAGGCCTAGCTAATGCTTTCCCTATCTATCTGCAGCAAGTCTGACCCTGCTCTCACTAACAGTCAGCAGATAATTAATCCAATATGGCCATCTCAACTGCTTTTTGATAGGGGGGTGGGGGTCCAGGAAAGGGTGCTAGCTGATTGGCTGCCATGTGTCTGCTGACTGTGAGGTAAGGGGTAAAAGTTTAGCTCAATGATGATGTATAGGGGGCGAATCGAACACGCTAAATTTTCGCTGTTCGCGGCGAATGCGAACAGCTGATGTTCGCAGACCACTGCTCGCCGGAGAACAGTTCGGGCCATCTCTAGTAGCCAGTAGAGTAAGTGAAGGATTGGTGTTCTGTGGGTTGACTATAATACAGTACTGTGATCCAATGACCGCCTTGTGGGCTGGAGAAGAGGTGTGTGTGTGAATTATTATTATTATTATTTATATAGCGCCAGCATCTTCCGCAGCGCTGTACAGAGTATATTGTCTTGTCACTGTTCCTCAGAGAAGCTCACAATCTAGTCCCTACCATAGTCATATGTCCTATGTGTATGTATCATGTAGTGTATGTATCATAGTCTAGGGCCAATTTAGGGAAAAGCCAATTTACTTATCTGTATGTTTTGGGGATGTGGGAGGAAACAGAGTGCCCAGAGGAAACCCACGCAGACACAGGGAGAACATACAAACTCCTTGCAGATGTTGACCTGGCTGGGATTCGAACTGGAGACCCAGCACTCGCAAGGCCAGAGCGGTAACCACTACACCGCCATGCTGCCGTCAATTGTTCCTTTGTGATAAAAACTGGTTCTAGATAGAAAATTCCACCTGCAGAAGATGGAATTTGATGGACTGGTGTCTTTTTTTTCAGATGTATTAGCTGTGTAATGTGACTGTATAAAGGATAATAGCTCAGGGTTGTAAGTCATCTCAGTAACTAGAAGAATGCAGCACATCATTGCCACGCATTTATGGAAAGCAGAGGCATCAATTATTGATACTTTCCCAGCGAATGAGAAAAGTACGGCCACTAACTGCCGACAGTCTCTTTGAAATGTAAAATGATTTCTCCATTACTTAATTTCAAAGGCGATGTTCATAGGAAATGATGCAGTTTGTATATAATAAAATTGCTTAGAATAATGTGGACAGTGTGAAATACGCTCAGAATTCTTTGTTGCTGAAAACTCGGGTCTATTTTCCAGTCTGCGCTGCAATTGAGGCTGAACGCGCTATAAAACATACATGTTCATTCAAAGCCCACATGCAGCGAGTTAGGAAAAAAGCGATCCATTACAATGCAGAGATGTGAACTGGCCCATAGAACTGCAACGCTATGTCAGCTGCAAGCGGCCGGCACATAAACTGGAGCATCTGACCAGACATGGATTAAGGCCCCCTTGCGGCCTTTTTGGTAATCTGAAGTAGAGAGCGGTCAGAGACCCACTAGGTCCTAGGCACCTGCCTAGGTTGCCTAATGGATTATACTGCTCTGTGTCTGACAGGCAGTTAGGTACACAGGGCAACGGCAACAACACATACATTACTGAATCCATGGAATTTCATGTTTATCTGAGCTTATTGGCAGCAAGATATGCCACTATGCATGTATGTAGATCCTGACTAAAGACATCTTTATCTATTTTATAGCATTATTTCAGAGTCCCAGGTTACTACCCCAGTATTAAAGAGTACCTGAGATATAAGGATATAAAATTTTTATACATACATGGGGTTTACTCCAGCCCCCTCCACACCGATAGCTCCCCCCGGCCCCTACGTCATCCTCCTCTGCCTCCTTGTTTGCCCGGTAGAAGCCCCATTAGCTTGGTTGAGGCATACTGCGCATGCACAGTACTACTGCGCAGTCTCAGAATGCTCTCAGCTGCGCAAGTGAGACGGGGGTGCGCCGGGCGAACTTCGTCTTCGCAGACTGGCCCCCACTGGGCAAGCTAACAGGGCTTCTACCTGGCAAATTTGCTGCATTTCATATATGTGAGTAATGTACGTGCATTTCATATGTGTCAGAATTTAACATGTGTAGCATGTTATGTTTGCAGCCTTTTCCGTTTGCTGCATTGCATGTGTTTGAAGTAACGTTTGCCTCGTTGCATGTGTCGGGACAATCATTTGCTGCATTTCATTTGTCGGGGGTAATGTTTGCTTCATTGCATGTGTTGAGGGTAATGTTGTTGCATTTCATGTGTCGTAGGTAATTGTTATAGCATTTCTTGCGTAGGAGGTAAAGGTTGCTGCATAGTGGCTGCATTTGCTAATTTGGGATTATTGTTGTAGCATTTGGCATATGTTTACTAAATAGTATGCTGATAAATAGCATCACACAGATTCTGCAGATTTATCGTCTGCACCTCTATGATGCAAATCTCCCATTTCACCTGCTCTGCCCATGTCATGGCCACGCCCATTTTTTTGCTGTGGTATGCGGCCTTCCTCCCTCTGCCTTCCCATCCCAGGTTGGTCCTGAAAAATCTGGTCAGTGTGAGTCAGAGTCTATGGCTAAAAGTATGAAGCTCATTAGGACAGCCAATATATCTGCATTGTTTAAAGAGAAATAAAAAAGTCAGCCTCGGTATCCCTCTCACTTCAGCCGCGCTTTAACAGGACATTTACCACAAGGAACGCTCAGTGTCTGAGAGTGGTCTCCCAGTAATTATACCTCTCAACTTTTTCACATTTAAGGCACGCCCCTGCCACACCCCTAGTCATGTATACCTCCAAGGAATCATAAGCAAAAGACATAGTTTTATAATTCAAACTACACAGGTCCTTTCTATCATCATTCATTTTCTTTCATAATAACATTTGAAAATAAGAAAAATATTAATGTAAAAGAAGGTAATAAAGTCAATAAAACACATTTTTTAGTAGAAAAATACATATATTTATTCTGTAGGTCAATCTTGAAAAAGTGACAAATGAGGAAGAAAAAGGGACAGAAGGGATTTGGTTCCCAGAGAGAGACTGTTCCCTCCGAGAAACGGACAGGTAGGAGCTATGCAGTAATACAGTCAGAGATAGCAAGAAGTTTGAATCATTATGATACTATTTACGGTATTGCAAACAAACAGTCAAAGAAAAAAATTCCCTGTTCTAACTAGCCAGGCTAAAGACAAAAGAAATACCGAGAGCCCAATATAGTGTAGTATGCAAAACAAAGGGTTGGAAATGAAAAGTATATAATGTATATACTCACAAACGTGGGTTACCTCCTAGGTAACCACTGTATAGGCAGGTGAGGAGATTAGACCTGTCCTCACTCAGGATTAAAAGTCGCTATCTGTAGATAAGGAAATAAGGGGCAACACCCCTCCACCAGAGGTGGATATTGATAATGTAAGAGTGAACAGAGGCGCCAGCAGGATAAAAGGTTCTAAAAGGCTTAAAATCCCTCAGGAGGTGGTGGTGGACTCGCCTTCCCGAAGCAGACAAGATACCGTCAGTTTTATGACAAAAGGTTTATTAATATACTCCAAAATAAACAGTGCAACGCGTTTCACTGTCTCAGAGGCGCTATTCGTGACCTTGAGACTATACTGTGTACTCCTATCTGTTAATTGCCTGAGGAAGCGGGAACATACCCGTGAAACGCGTTGCACTGTTTGTTTTGGAGTATATTAATAAACCTGTTGTCATAAAACTGACGGTATCTTGTCTGCTTCGGGAAGGCGAGTCCACCACCACCTCCTGAGGGATTTTAAGCCTTTTAGAACCTTTTATCCTGCTGGCGCCTCCGTTCACTCTTACATTAGCCAGGCTAAAGTCACTTATGCAAAAAATGACAGGTGTTATGCTTTTTGTTGGTGCACTTTGGAGCTGCTTCTCACTAGGTGGATTCCAGGTACAGGTAGCCCCCGGTTAATGAACGAGATAGGGACTGTAGGTTCGTTCTTAACCTGAATCCATTCTTAAGTCAGAATGCTATGCAGTTTCTGCATCCTGTGCCTCCTATGTGCTCCCCTTTGCCTCCAGTGCCCCCCTCTGTGCCTGTTTATCCTCCCTCTATGCTGGTTTGCCAACCCGTTCCTCTGTTTGTCCCCCCATGTGCCTCTGTTTGTCTCCCCCTTAGTGCCTCTGTTTGCCCCCCACTGTGCCTCCATTAGTCCCTCTTCTGTGCCACCATTTGTCCCCCCCCCCTCCTGTGCCTCTGTTTGCCCCTTCTGTGTCTCTGCCCCCTCTGTGCTTCCTGTTTGTCCGGTGCCGTGCCTCTGTATGCCCCCCATGTGCCGCTGTTTGTAACCCCCCCGAGCAGAGCTGGACTCACCACCGAACGAGTCCAACGCCTTCTGTCCTCCTCTCGCCACATCCAGCTCCCTCTAGCCGCGTACAGCACCACTTCCTGACTATCATGCGTCACATGACATACAGGAAGCAATGCTGTACGCGGCTAGAGGGAAGCTGGATACGGCGAGAGGAGGACAGAAGGCGTTGGACTCGTTCGGAGGTGAGTCTAATGCTGTTGCTGGATGCGCTGGCACTTGGGGGAAGTTTGAAGCCACATCTTCAAACTTCACCCACGTGGAAAAATGACGTCATCACGACGGGATCAAACCATTTGTATCGGCGGGTCTTTCGTAAGTCAGGCTTTCGTAACCCGAGGATTACCTGTACTGAAGTGTATAGAGAAAACAAAAAAGAAGCGCTCCAATAGGGCATTCAAATTTTTAATGAGGATACTGTAACGATCGTTGTAGCACAGAGAGGATCTGATTACCGGTGATCTGCAGTATCACTGGGAATACAGATATATACCAGAATATAGATGTTCTGCAGTATCACCGATAAGCCGATATACAAGCTAACCTCTGGACACCTAAGCAGAGTGTTCGGTGCAAACAGTCGTAATGAGAGGACTGGGCCTCAAAACAGTAAGGAGTACTGCCCAATTCCTTCTGGACTCTCCCGGAGGGAGGAGTCAGGCTGAGAGAAGGAACGACAGAACGAGAGTGACACTCAAGAGGGAGTGTCACTATTAGGACTGGGAACCGCCTCTAACAGTAAGGTCGGTTCTCGAGGTCGGACAAGCCAGGTCATAAACACACGGACAAATAAAGTACAGATTCAGAAGGCAGAGGCGAAGTCTGAAGTACAGGCAGGGTTCGGCAACAGGGTATCAGAAATATCGAGGTACAAAATCAGAAGGCAGATGCAGAGTCTAAGGACGAGCCGGGATTCGGCAACAGAGTATCAGAAAGACAAAGTACAGGATCAGAATTCAGGAGAATGGTCAGGCAGGCAGAAGGTCATAACAGATAATCACAATCAAACTAGTACTTTAAACTATCAACAAATCTAGCTAAGTGTAGGATTACAGCTCCAGCTGGTCCCGGCACACTTTCGGATCTGACTCAGGTCTGCGTGCTACCACGTAATGATCGCAACGCCAGACAACCAGCAACTGAACAGCCAGCAGTATATATACACAGCCACTCTCCAGCCCCTCCCTAAGTGCTGGACCAATGAGAGGGCTCAGAATTGTCAGCTGACCAGCTTGGTCAGCTGACCTACTTCTGGCTGCTATATAAGCTTTGCCTCTGTGCGTGTCACTCTGAATCTTGGAGGACTATCAGTCCCAGCCACACCAGTACTGCCTTGCAATGTATCCAGTGAACCGAGCGTGGGAGCCGCCTCTAATGCGGATTCCGCCGCTTCCAATGCGGATTTCGCCATTCCCAAAGCGGATTCCGCCGTTCCCAATGCGGATTCCGCCGCTCTGCCTATGCGGCATGCGGCGGTTTTTCCGCATTGTGACGTCATGCTGGACGCGAAAACAGCCACCTCACCCTGAGAGACGGCGGCTTTTCCGCGTTTCCTCACAGTATCCCCCCCCGAGGAGTGGACTCCGGAGTCCGGACAACTCCTACCAGGTTTCTCGGGATGTAAGGCATGAAACTCCTTCCTTAATTCGTCCGCATGCATGCGACTCCCAGGTACCCATTGTCTCTCCTCAATGCCATACCCTTTCCAGTGCACCAGATATTGTACTGAGTTCTGTACATTGCGTGAATCTAATATTTTCTCTACCTCATATTTAGGTCGTTGATCTACCATCACAGGAGGAGGAGGCGTGGAGCCCACATGGACTGCTGGTTTGAGCAGGGATACGTGAAAGGACCTTACCCCACGCATGCTGGCGGGAAGATCAACAGAATACGTAACGTTGTTGATCTTCTTAGCTACCGGGAATGGACCCACAAACCTGGGACCTAGCTTATCTGAGGGCTGTCTCAGAGTCAAGTGACGTGTGGACACCCAGACCAAGTCCCCTAGCTGGAACCTCCACTCTAACGAGCGTCTCTTGTCAGCCTGACCCTTTTGACTCTGGAATGTCCTTTCCAAATTACTCTTCACCGTCCACCAGATGTCTTTAAATGCCCTTTGCCAAGCTTCCAGGGTTGGAAACGGAGAAGAGGCAACTGGCAAAGGGGAGAATTTGGGCGACCTCTCTGTCACAATCTGGAACGGAGAAAAACCAGAAGAAGAACTCTTTAAATTATTCTGTGCGAATTCCGCGAAGGCCAGAAATTTTACCCAGTCATCTTGTGCCTCCGCAACGTAACATCTTAAGAACTGCTCCAAAGACTGATTAATCCGTTCAGTCTGCCCATTAGTCTGTGGGTGGTAGCCTGACGAGAAAGACAACTTCATGCCCATTTGGTGGCAAATAGCCCTCCAGAATCTAGAGATGAATTGGACTCCCCGATCCGACACTATGTTTTCCGGAATGCCATGCAGCCGGAAAATGTGGATGATGAATAGGTCGGCCAATTCCTGGGCCGAGGGAAGTCCTTTCAAGGGCACGAAATGGGCCATCTTGCTGAAGCGGTCGACTACCACCCAAATGACTGACATGCCTTCAGACCTGGGGAGCTCACCCACAAAATCCATGGACAAGTGGGTCCATGGTTCACTCAAGGCGGGCAAAGGCTGTAAGGTACCGACAGGTGCCAGCCGGGAGGGCTTACTTTTTGTACAAATTGCACATTCCCTAACAAACTCCTTGCAATCAGCTGGCAGGGAGGGCCACCAGACACACCTGGCTACAAGATCCTGCGTTCTGGCTGCTCCGGGATGTCCAGCATTTTTATGCGCATGGAACATCTCTAGGATCTGGAGACGGAAGGGCAGGGGAATGAACATAACCCCTTCAGGCTTCCTTTCCGGGATGTCCTGCTGGAAGGGGCTTAATGTCTCCTTCCAGTCTTCCCAAGTATCGGTTGCAGCCAGCACCAATTTCTGCGGAACAATAGACTCAGGGATGGAGGGCTGTGCTGTCTCTGGCTCAAAGCACCTGGACAAAGCGTCTGCCTTAACGTTTTTGCTGCCTGGAGTGTAAGTAATTATGAATCTGAACCTTGTAAAGAATAACGACCATCGGGCCTGACGGGGACTTAATCTCTTAGCTCCCTCGATGTATTCTAAATTCTTGTGGTCCGTGAAGACCCTGATAGTGTGCTCTGCTCCTTCGAGCCAGTGACGCCACTCTTCAAAGGCCAGTTTAATGGCCAGGAGCTCTCTGTTGCCTATGTCGTAGTTCTTCTCTGCCGGAGAGAACCTACGAGAAAAGTAAGGACATGGATATAGTCTTCCCTGTAACCCTGACCGCTGAGACAGCACAGCCCCTACCCCGACCTCCGAGGCGTCAACCTCAACAATGAAAGGATAAGAGGTGTCAACATGTCTCAGGATCAGTGCGGAACAAAACAATTCCTTCAAAGTAGAGAATGCACTCTGAGCTTCAGGAGACCAGTGGGTAGTATCTGCCCCCTTTCTTGTGAGACTGGTAAGGGGTGCAATGATCATGGAGTACCCTTTTATAAACCTCCTATGGTAATTCGCAAAACCCAGGAATCGCTGGAGGGCTTTCAGACCCACAGGTTGCGGCCATTCCAGGACAGCTGTGACTTTAGCAGGGTCCATTGACAGACCTGAGGTAGAAATCACATACCCCAGAAACGTGACGGATGTCACCTCAAAAATACATTTTTCCAACTTGGCGAACAGCATATTTTGTCTCAGCTTGTTCAGCACAAATTTGACATGGCTCCTGTGTTCAGATAGATTGTCAGAGTAGATCAGTATATCATCGAGATATACCAGAACAAATCTGTCCAACACCTCTCTGGATACCTCATTAATAAATTCTTGGAAGACGGCTGGCGCATTACACAACCCGAAGGGCATCACTAAGTATTCGTAATGCTCGTCGGGTGTGTTGAAGGCCGTCTTCCATTCATCGCCCTTTCTAATGCGGATCAGGTTGTATGCACCCCTCAGATCTAACTTTGAGAAGATCTTAGCGTTAGTGACCTGTGTGAACAAATCGTCTATCAATGGTAGCAGATAACGATTCTTCACCGTGATTTTATTCAGGCCTCGGTAATCGATGCAAGGTCGAAGACCTCCATCTTTTTTCTTAACAAAAAAGAAACCGGCCCCCGCAGGCGACCGGGAGGGGCGAATGAACCCTTTGGCTAGGTTGTCACGGATGTATTCCTGCATGGCCACTTTCTCCGGTCCAGACAAATTATACAGGTGACCTGGGAGGGGGGGGGGGGGGGCATACAACCGGCACGGAGATCGATGGGGCAATCGAAAGGGCGATAAGGAGGTAACTTATCAGCAGCCTTGGGACAGAATACATCCGAGAATTCAGAGTATTGCTCGGGAACCCCCTCCACTTGAATCTTGGTCTGACCTAATGTCACTTTCCCTAGACACTGCTGGGAACAAAAGTCTGACCAACTGGTTAATTGTCCTGCAGCCCAATTAATCTGTGGCGAGTGAAGCTGCAGCCAGGGCATACCTAAGACAATTGTGGAGGTGGTCATGTGTAAAACAAAAAAACTCAATCTCTCCCCATGCAGTACCCCAATAGTGACTTCCACCTCTGGTGTCTGAGACAGCGGACGGTCCCTTTGAAGCGGGGAGTCATCCACGGCAGTAACCTGGATAGGTGGTTCTACTGTGGTGAGCGGAATGCCCAACTTCATTGCAAACTCGGAACTCATAAAATTAGCTGCTGAGCCTGAATCAACAAAGGCCTCTGTGGCTTCAGATTTGTCCCCCCATGTAATCGTACATGGAAGGAGCAAACGTTTTTCTTTTAGGGGTATAAAACGGGTGCCTAGGGTGTTAGCCCCTACAACTCCTAGGCGGTAGCGTTTCCCGGCTTGATAGGACAGTTTCGTACCCTATGCCCCCCTCTCAGCGCAATACAGGCACAACTGTTCCGTCATCCTCCGTCTTCGCTCGACCTGGGACAATTTTGATCGACCTATCTGCATAGGCTCGGGTGGAGGTAAAACCGGAGCAGATGAGACTGAAGAAGATGATGCTACCTGAGGTGTAACGTAAGACACTACTCTGACACGTTGACTACCCCTGGTCTGTTTTTGGTAGCGCAGCCTACGGTCAATTCGGATGGCCGCTGAGATGGCCTCATCGACTGTTTTGGGCTCGGGCTGACTTAGCATCAGGTCAGAGACCTTATCGGACAGTCCTGACAAAAAACAATCTAGCAGGGCGTCAGTGTCCCACCTGGCCGTAACTGACCACCTCCTAAATTCGGCCGCGTAATCTTCGACCGGACCCTTGCCTTGACGTAAAAACTTGAGCTTCCGCTCAGAAGTCGAGGCAAGGTCTGGGTCGTCGTAAATTACCGCCATGGCTTTAAAGAATTCCTCCACAGAGGTAAGAGCTAAGTCACCGGCAGATAACAAGGTTTTAATAAATATGTCCCGTTGGGTCTCAGTCCCCGAGGATCGGGGTCTCAACTCGAAATACGATAACACTCTACTCTTAAGATTCCGAAAGTCAGACTTATGGCCGGAAAATTTATCAGGTACGGGCATACGTATGTCATCACTATGAGGGGATCGCACCGAATCAACTGACGTCTGGAGGGTTCGCACAGAGCCTGATAGGGCATCAATTAATGCTTTGTGCTGGCCCAGTGCTTGATGGATGTTATCCACCGAAGTGACAAGCACACCCAGAGGGTCAGCGCGTGCGTCCATCTGTTTTTTGGGTCTGGCGTTCTGTAACGATCGGTCTATCACAGAGAGGATCTGATTACCGGTGATCTGCAGTATCACTGGGAGTACAGATATATACCAGATTATAGATGATCTGCAGTATCACCGATAAGCCGATATCCAAGCTAACCTCTGGACACCTAAGCAGAGTGTTTGGTGCAAACAGTCGTAATGAGAGGACTGGGCCTCAGAACAGTAAGGAGTACTGCCCATTTTCTTCTGGACTCTCCCGGAGGGAGAAGTCAGGCTGAGAGAAGGAACGACAGATTGAGAGTGACACTCAAGAGGGAGTGTCACTATAAGGACTGGGAACCGCCTCTAACAGTAAGGTCGGTTCTCAAGGTCGGACAAGCCAGGTCATAAACACACGGACAGATAAAGTACAGATTCAGAAGGCAGAGGCGAAGTCTGAAGTACAGGCAGGGTTCGGCAACAGGGTATCAGAAATATCGAGGTACAAAATCAGAAGGCAGATGCAGAGTCTAAGGACGAGCCGGGATTCGGCAACAGAGTATCAGAAAGACAAAGTACAGGATCAGAATTCAGGAGAATGGTCAGGCAGGCAGAAGGTCATAACAGATAATCACAATCAAACTAGTACTTTAAACTATCAACAAATCTAGCTAAGTGTAGGATTACAGCTCCAGCTGGTCCCGGCACACTTTCGGATCAGGTCTGCGTGCTACCACGTAATGATCGCAACGCCAGACAACCAGCAACTGAACAGCCAGCAGTATATATACACAGCCACTCTCCAGCCCCTCCCTAAATGCTGGACCAATGAGAGGGCTCAGAATTGTCAGCTGACCAGCTTGGTCAGCTGACCTACTTCTGGCTGCTATATAAGCTTTGCCTCTGTGCACGCGCGCGTGTCACTCTGAATCTTGGAGGACTATCAGTCCCAGCCACACCAGTACTGCCTTGCAATGTATCCAGTGAACCGAGCGTGGGAGCAGCCTCTAATGCGAATTCCGCCGCTTCCAATGCGGATTCCGCCGTTCCCAAAGCGGATTCCGCCGTTCCCAATGCGGATTCCGCCGCTCTGCCTATGCGACATGCGGCGGTTTTTCCGCGTTGTGACGTCATGCTGGACGCGGAAACAGCTGCCTCACCCTGAGAGACGGCGGCTTTTCCGCGTTTCCTCACAGATACGCAATATAAAATTGCACTTACATTTAAGTTTCTTTAAAATCAGTGTGTAGTGGCCTGCCCACGATCGTAACCCTCTGCCGCGGTCTGGCCAGGACCCGGAGATGTGACGTTGTTGTTCCACATTCCCCTGGCTACGGTGTCGCCAGGAGGGGAAGGAGGGGACGTGACCGCTCACGTAAATGCCTCCACGTCACTACCGGTTTCGGCACTTCCTGCACCTTCATCAGGCTTGAATGATGAAGGCACAGGAAGCGCCAAAACCGGTTGTGACGTGGAGGCATTTACGTCCTGGCCAGACCACGGCAGAGGGTTACGATTGTGGGCAGGCCACTACACGCTGATTTTAAAGAAACCTAAATGTAAGTGCAATTTTATATTGCGTATCCTCATTAAAAATTTTAATGCACTATTGGAGCGCTTCTTTTTTATTTTTTGTTTTCTCAATTTACGGTATTGGCTAACTTAAAAGAATAAGAGCTTTCAGCTATTCCGCCTTCATCAGACTCGAATCCTGTATGCTGACAAGATGTTAAAGCAAATAGCTATACACATGCAACATCAAAAGGCGATACATAGATTTTTTTGGAAACATAAATTCTGATCATTACAATGCCTTAATTGAAACAAGACATCCAAATAGGGTCTCAAGAGGATGTTAGCTGATTTATGACAAAATCTCACCTAAGGAGAGGGTCCTGGGTCCTGGAGAGGGTACCTCCTATGGTACTGGCGTTCCAGCACTGGATCCACCATTAGCAGTTTCCCACTGATGGGTCTGAGACTGCTCACTGCTGCCGCTGTGGGAGGCTTCAGCAATCTTCTAGAGCCCGAGTGCTTCCGAAGATGGGCAGCTCCGTACTCTGCATGCACAATACGAAGTGGCCTGTCTTCGGGAGCTCTCAGGCTTTGGAAGTTTGCCGAAGCCTCCCACAGAGGCGGAAGTGAGCAGTCTCAGAACCATCAGTCAGAGACTGCTAATGGGGATCCAAGACTGGAACGAGAGCACCGGAGGAGGAATGGGAAGGCTCTATACGACCCAAAGCCTTCCCTCTCCTTAGAGGGGAACTTCAGCCTAAACAAACATACTGTCGTTAAATTACATTAGCTATTTTAATTAAAATAGACAGGTAATATCAACTCTTACCCACCCTGTTTTAAAAGAACAGGCAAATGTTTGTGATTTCATGGGGGCAGCCATCTTTTTCATGGGGGCAGCCATCTTTTTGGTTGAAAGAAGGTGACAGGGAGCATGAGACACAGTTCCAACTGTCCTGTGTCCTGATCATCCCTCCCAGCTGAGCGCTCTAGGCTTAGGCTAGGCACCAAAACAGCAGAATGAGAACAACAACATCAGAAATCCCATCATGCTTCGCACAGCATCAGGGGAAAAATGCCCGGGCAGTTTTCTTCTGTGCAGCTAAAAACGAGGCTTGGGTAAGAAAAAAACAAGTTCTGATGCTGTGAAACTGTTAAAGAATTACCAAGCCTTTTCAATGCTGCTGAGTAGATTTTTAGTCTGGAGGTTCACTTAAGTGAGTATCTGTTTTCTTTTTTGTTTTGTTTTTTGAAAACTTGCTTTAGACTCACTTTAATAACTTGTCAGCATACAGGATTCGAGTCTGATGAAGGCGGAATAGCCAAAAGCTCTTATTCTTTTAAGTTAGCCAATGAATGGTATCATCCTGACTCAAAACTTCTTGCTTTTACTGATGGCTAGCACAGTACAAAACCCTACGGCTACCACTAGTTCAGGGATACTAATCGTGTGACCAAGAAATGCCTTCATCTTTCTTTCTGCAGAGGTTACCCTAAGCGTTTATCTCATCTATGTGGTATTTTTGTACCCGTTGCAGACGTGAATGAGAGAGGATTTAGCCATTGTAGTGTAGTCCGTACAGCCCTGAATAGCAGAATGAAGCCAGTTACACAGCATAGATCCCCCAGGTGCTATCTGTGCCTGTGCATGCACACAGCTGCTCACACTAGGGGAAGACTGAAATGTCACTTATACAGTAGGACGCATTGCCTGCTAGTTCTCACAAAAGGCCATAGCTGTAAGCAAGAAGCGGGAGCTCATCTCTTTCAGTAGTTGGGAGGTGAGGGGGGGGGGGGGTGGACAAGGTTAACTATGCATAAGGAGGAGTCTGTTAGGAATTAAAAAATGATGCATCAGCTATTCTGGATATCTGTTAAAACAGGAATAAAAGGACCCAAGCGCATTTTTGAATTTCAGATAATAAATCTCTATATCTCGAGAGCAGAATTGAAGTCCGTAGATCTGAGAATAAAGAAGAGTGTCTGCAAAAGATACTGCAGCTGCAGCACTACTTGTGTCAGAGCATTACTGATACCGCCTTACCAGCAAGCCAGGGTTCCATTGTAGATGGTAAGAGCTGCTGCAGCTTTAAAGAGAACCTGAACTGAAAATAAAAAGTCAAAACAACCATACACAGGTCATGCGTACCTCCTGTGTAGTCTACTCCTCGATCTCTTTTTTCCTCTCCTGCGTTTCATTTGTCCACTGTGATCAATGGAATTCTCCATCCTCCATCTTAAAAATGGCCATTACCCCATAACAGCTTCCTGATCAGCACACTGTTGAACTGTAATATCACCCACTTGAGCCATAGGGAAACATGGACATTACCTCACACATTCAGTTGTAACTGACAGCTGCTGATATATAACTGACAGTAACTGGTATATTTTAGTTCTGACAAAATATTGTCAGAACTGGAAGGAATCACTGTAAGAAGAAAATGGTGAGCTTCTGAGAGGAACTGACGGTGAGGTTAGTATGTAATATTCATTTGCAGCTACGTCATGTGTTTATTTTAAATAATTGTACTCACTTCAGGTTCCCTTTAAGGAATTGCATAATGTGCAATGGCTGGTCTGTTGCTCATTGCCTGTGAAAGGGTGTTCCCTGATGTATGGGTTCCAACTCATTCTATGCGACTTCAGCTTCATATTCTAGTTCTTTTTCTTTTAAAAGTTGCTCCAAAAATAAACAAACAAAAGGCAGATTTTTTTGGGGGGGGCGGGGGGGGGGGGGGGGGGGGTGCACTTTGGGTGATCAAAATCCTTGTTTGTATGGTGAGCCCCCTAGAGGTTTAACTACAAATCCCCTCGTAAAACTGTAATGCCCCTCCCCCTACACACACAGATACACACCCAGACACACGCACATTGTCCACACCCATTTCCACCTCTCCTCTCATGGTAACTCACCAGCCAGGGTTAATTTAACAAGTGTGAACAGCGTGAATGCCTTGCCTAGAACAAGAGAAGCCATAAATAACAACACCTTGAGCTCGATTCAGTAAACCGTGCTAAGTGTTAGCACGCCTGTGAAAAATCCTATATCACGCCTAAAGTTAGTTTAGGCGTGATAAATTCACATTGCGCGCAAAGTCCCACGCGCAAAGAGCACCCGATGCGCCTATAAGGTCGCATTGCGTACGACCTTAATGTCGCACCATGCGACGTTAAAGTCGCACCCATTGCGACCTTAAAGGCGCATCGGGTGCTCTGTTTTCGTTGCACTGCGATGCAATGCAAAACTTTGCGCGCGGGCCTTTGCGCGCGATGTGAATTTAGTAAACAGTGCTAACCTAGTTAGCACCCTAGTTATCACGCCCAAAGTCTTTAGGCGTGCTAACTGGGTTAGCACCGTTTACTGAATCAAGCCCCTTATCTTCTCCCCTATAATTACGCCTCAGCCCCCCCCCCTCCTTTCCCACATATACAAAGTGTAAGAGTACCACCACTGTCCATACATATACTGCCACACCTATGTCGTTGTCATTATGCTCATCCTCTATAGTATACCACATGTTGGGCTTGATTCACTAAGACAAATAGCATGCCTTATCAAAGTTAGCACGCCTTATCAAAGTTAACATGCCTTATCAAAGTAGCATAGCGAACTTATGCCTGCTAATTGGCAATGATGAGAGCTCCACTCGTCCTGCCCTGAGCCCCTGTGGGTTCTTAGAGCTTGCTATGCTACTCCGATAAGGCGTGTTAACTTTGATAAGGCATGTTATTTGTCTTAGTGAATCAAGCCCATTGTGTGTACAGCATGTGCACACAGTATACTCACACAGGAGTGGCATGTATTACTCACACAGGAGTGGCATGTATTTGGAGAAGGATGGGCCTCACATGCTATTACTCACATCCATGCCAGAGTGCAGGAGCAGCAGGTGTATTCATCTCACCTGGAATAAGGTGCAGCTCTGCACAAGAGGCAGTAGGTTGTGCAGAAGTGAGGCTGCTGGAGCAAGTTGCATTCCGGTAGTGTGGACCCAGGATCCAGGGGCGTAGCTATAGGGGAGCAGCCCCCGTGATGGCAGGGGGGCCAAGAGCTGTAGGGGGAACCCTACTACTAGCCTTCCCGCCCTCCAATACAGGGGATCATCTTCAGGGTCAGGCTGGGACACTAAGGGCCCACCAGGAAAGCTTTAGCCTGCTCCCCCCCCCCCATTTTGGGCTCACATATGCATGTACTCTAGAAATTTTGCACCCCACCCCCTCACCTGGGGTCCCCCCCCCTTCCATGCCCCCCCCTCCCAAATTTCATCCAGCCAGCGCGGCAGCGAGCGGGAATCACTCACTTACCGAGAGTCAAGAGAGCTGTGCGTGCCACTGGTCTGGTCTTCTGCACTGCACTGTCCAATTACACTCTCACAGGAAGTACAGTGAGTGCATGATTGGACAGTGTCATGTAAGAAGACCAGACCAGCGGCACGCAGAGCTATCGCTCTTGGTAAGCCGTTCCCCGCTGCTGCCGCTGACTGTCTGCAATTCTGGAGGAGGGAGCGCGGAAGGGGGGGCCTATGTGAGGGAGGGGGGGGCTCGTGGCCCACCGAGGGAATAAACTGTACTATGGTGGCCCAGTCCGATCCTGATCATCTTTCAGATCGGTTGTTTTTGAGGCTATGCTTGTTATGGGTGTGAAGATAATGATGGCCACACTTGATTTATTACCCTTGTTAGATGGGCCTCAAGGCCATGAAGGTCACCAAGTGGAGGCAAGAGAAGGGGTGTGCATGTGAACATAGGGGAGTTTATACATTTTTTGCTGGGAATTGTAGTTACGCTACTGATAGGATCCCTATCACCCAGTGAGCCAAAATCCTACATTTATATCCTGTACACACACAAAAAGAACACACACTCATACACACAAACTGTGCAAGTTTAGAGGTTTCTAAGCTCAGAACTTGACAGATAAGACTTGCGTGAAGAATAAGGACCCTTTCTACAGAGGAAACCTCAATGCTGGTGAAAGGGTCTAGTATAGAATGCTTTTTCATGCAATCTATTTGGAAGCTTATATATCCTCTATTTCGACAACCAAACACAGAGGGTTAATGACCCCTTTGAGAAGTCATGGATGCAAGAATAAGAGGACGTGACCAAACGTTTGCGCTCTTTGAACCATTGATCTGAGATGCAAATAAATAGCTGCCATTACATTTCTTGCGTGCCTATGGAAATCCATGATGACCCTTCCGTGGCTGATCTGCAATTTTGGTTTCTCCTTGAAACCTCTTTCCCCAACTGCCCATTACTAGTGTCCACTACAGCGACCCCATAAACATTCTTCAGCCGATTATCGATTTCCTTTTGTGCACAGCCCTCTTTTGACAGAAATTCAATGGCAGCATTTTGTTTTAACCTGAGCTGCATGGATCTAATCACTTAGTCTGAAAAAGGAAAGCATTCATTAGTAGGATAAGTACACCTCTGCAACACCTCTAGGCCACTTTGTAGCACCATAAAAACGGGCATTCCGGTAAATGTCCTCTTCAGTCATTCAGATTGATGCACAATTGCAATTAGGGCCAAGAATACCCAGGTCAAAGTTATTGTGACGCTGTACAATTAACAAGCTGACACATCATTGCATTCCAGGGGCTGTCTGGAGGTGTGTTTAACTTCCAGGGGCATAAAGAGATGATTTGCATATTCAGCAGTGATGCATTGTGGGAGACCTCATATGCTCTCTCCAACCTGACTTATCGCAAACACCTTCTGTTTTAAGAAGGCAAACTTTTGTTTTGCATTGCTTGTTAGTAAGCAGGCTTTTTGATCCTTTGTAGCCCCTTACACACTCCTAGGAGTTCTGGCTCACCATGAGCTTGATGGGTAATTTGTAATGTCTCTGAAAGAAAATACAAAAATCATTGTTGAGAAATGTGCCTGGACGAAATTGTCAGTTTCTGTAACACATTTTATTTTTAATAGATTCAAGCATATTACATTACCGCAGTCACCACCAATATAGGTCTGTTGCGGCAGCTATGGCTAAGTGACATCACCATTTAGGTCTTAATGAGTCATAGCCAGAACTCCTCTTCAGAGGACTTTTAAATAATTAAAATACAATGTTTTGGGGATATAAAGGACCCCATTTATCAAGGAAAGCAATACAAGTTAAATGGAACCTAAACTGTGAAGGATATGGATTTTTCCTTTTAAAACAATACCAGTTTCCTGTCTTTCCTGCTGATCCTGTGTCTCTAATACTTTTAGCCACAGCTCCTCAACAAGCATGCAGATCAGGTGCTCTGACTGCAGTCAGACTGGATCAGCTGCAGCCGATCGGTGCCCTCGCCGTGTCTCTGCGATGCTCTCGCCCCCGCCGGTGACCACTTCCGGTTTCGCCGTCAGGACCCGACAGGCATGGGAACGCGAGTGATTATTCGCGTTCCCAGCCACAATATCGCCCTCTATGCTGCTATTGCGGCCTCCTGAGGGAAGCCCCAGGTGAGTAAAACTCATTTTTTTTAGGAGACTTAAGGTTCACTTTAAAGGGGGAATGAAGAGAGAGGTATATGGAGGCTGCCTTGTTTATTTCCTTTTAAGCAATACCAGTTGCCTGGCAGCCCTGCTGATCCTCTGCCTCTAAAACTATTAGCCATAGCCCCTGAACAAGCATGCAGCAGAACAGGCATTTCTGACTTTAAAGTCAGATCTGACAAGACTAGCTGCATGCTTGTTTCTGGTGTTATTCAGATACTACTGCAGAGAAATAGACCAGCAGGGCTGCCTGGTATTGATTAAAAGGAAATAAATATGGCAGCCTCCGTATACCTCTTACTTCAGTTCCCCTTTAAGCCAAAATCAACACTATGCCCAGTAATAATAAATATGGAGGATTCCATATTTATTTCCTTTTAAAGGGAAGGTTCAGGGACACTAAAAAAAAAAAAAAATCGAAATCCACTTACCTGGGGCTTCCTCCAGCCCGTGGCAGGCAGGAGGTGCCCTCGGCACCGCTCCGCAGGCTCCCGGTGGTCTCCGGTGGCCGACCCGACCTGGCCAGGCCGGAGGCCAGGTCGGGCTTCTTCTGCGCTCCATTATGCGTGTCACGCCGGTGCGCTGACGTCACCGGACGTCCTCCGGGCTGTACTGCGCAGGCTCGGAACTACTGAGCCTGCGCAGTATAGCCCGGAGGACGTCCGATGACGTCAGCGCGCCGGCGTGACACGCATAATGGAGCGCAGAAGAAGCCCGACCTGGCCGCCGGCCTGGCCAGGTCGGGTCGGCCACTGGAGACCACCGGGAGCCTGCGGAGCGGTGCCGAGGGCACCTCCTGCCTGCCACGGGCTGGAGGAAGCCCCAGGTAAGTGGATTTCGATTTTTTTTTTTTTTTTTTAGTGTCCCTGAACCTTCCCTTTAACCACTTCGCCATATCTGGACGCATATATCCGTCCAGATAGGGAGTGGTGCTGCAGCCGTGCGGTGCGCGCGATCGGGCGCGCGCCCACGCGCGCTCCCGCTGCCTCCCGCTGCCCCCCCCGATCGGTGAATGGGAATATAATTCCCATTCACCGATCTAAGTCCCCGGCAGAAATACCGACGCTTTCTCATCAGAGAGCGTGGTATTTCTGCCCCCAGGAAACTTCTTCTCTTCATTTTAGTTCCTAGATGCGACATCGTTCGCATCCAGGAATTTTTTGAATGTGGCCATCTTGTGGCCAAATAGTAAACTGCACCCACATACTTTTATTAAATAAAAAATACATTATATGACATCTAAAATTAGCAGTTTCTCTCACAAACTAAAATTACCCAAATACATTTTTGTATTAAAAAAAAAAAAAAATTACAATTAAAAAAAAAAAACTACATTAATAGTTACCTAAGGGTCTGAACTTTTTAAATATACATGTCAAGAGAGTATCTTATTAAATTTTTTAAAATTATAAGCTTGTAAATAGTGATGGACGCAAATTGAAAAAATGCACCTTTATTTCTAAATAAAATATCGGCGTCATAAATTGTGATAGGGACGTAATTTAAATGGTGTAATAAGCAGGACAAATGGGCACATAAAATGCATGGGTTTTAATTACTGTTGCATGTATTAATTTTAAACTATAATGGCCAAAAACTGAGAAATAATGATTTTTTTCCATTTCTATCTTAATCTTCCTGTTAAAATGTATTTACAGTAAAGTGGCTCTTAGCAAAATGTACTACCTAAAGAAAGCCTAATTAGTGGCGGAAAAACGAGATATAGATCAATTAATTTTGATAAGTAGCGATAAAGTTATTAGCGAATGAATGGGAGGTGAACATTGCTCGGATGCATAAGATTTTCGAAGCTGTAGGCTGAAGTGGTTAAACAATGCAGATTGCCTGGCTGTCCTGCTGATCTCTTTGGCTGCAGTAGTGTCTGAATCACTCACCTGAAACAAGCATGCAGCTAATCCAGTCAGACTTGAGTCAGAAACATCTATCTGCATGCATGTTGAGGGTCTATGGGAAGTATTAGAGGCAGAGAATCAGCAGGACAGGCAGAACATTTGCATTGTTTAAAAGTAAACAAATATGGCAGCCTCCATAGCCCTCTCATTTCAGGTTTCCTTTCAGTAGGCTGGATTTGGGGGAGTTGCTAAAGAGATGTGGCAGGTCCGGATTTACATCACTGGAGCCTATCGGCACAGATCTCCTGGCACCCTAAACTTTGCCCTCCAGAAACCCACAAACCCCCGCCGATCCACACCGCAAGTGTGCTGGCTGTCCCTGCTGTGACTTCTCCCTTACTTCCCCTGCCCATCATTGTTACCTAGAGGTATTAGGTAGCCAGCTAGTGGTGCCCTGACTGAAGGGAGATCTTATCATTGAAATACCGAGAGCCAGGTATCCAAATCTTATTTACAGTAGGCGCTTGGCCCATTGATTGACATAGCAGTGTGTATCTCCAACTCTGATTTCCTGATGAAGCGGGCTGTTGACCCGTAAAACGCGTTGCATACCTGGAGAGCTTATAATAAATTTTACTGTTTATTTATAATGACTCATTGGCTGGTCATTATATACCTGAGGGTGGTGTCCACCAAACCCCTCCTTTTAAACAGCTTTTAACTATTTTATTCTAATTTGCGCCTCTGTTATTACCAATTATCTACTAAACTTTCATTTATGCTCTGCTCAGGACTCTGCATAGGGAAGAAGGAAGGCTCTGGGGGAGGGGAGTAGTGTTGAGCCAACATTTTCGAAATTTCCAAATTTTTCCGCTACGACACAAATTTGTAATTTCGTAATTGCCATACAAACCGTCATTCGGAATTCCGTAAGCTAAATTTCGGTTTCATAATTTGGCGTTTCGTCGCAAATTCGTGTTTAACGCGAAATTTAGTAAATTCATGTTTTCTACAGAAACAAAGTTTTTTTTGTTACAAAAATGAACATAATTTTGTTTTTAAAGGTAATTTTGCATGTTTAGGTAATGACTAAACTCAGGAAAGTCACTCATTGATTGCAATTACTGATAATGCAAAGGCCCCTGCACATGCTGTCGCTTTAAATGTATCAGGAGGCTCTATCTGCAGCCACTTCTAAGACTGGTGCTCTTTGCCATGGTGCACTTAGCTCTTAGCTGTCATGTTGAGACACTTGGTTTTGGGCCTTGCAGGCCCCTGCACTTGCTGTCACTTTAAATGCATCAGGAGGCTCTACCTGCAGCCACTTCTAAGACAGGTGCTCTTTGTAAAGGTGCACTTAGCGGTCATGCATGTTGAGACACTTGGTTTTGGACCTTGCAATATCTGATAATGCAAAGGTACCTGCAAGTGCTGTCGCTTTAAATGTATCAGGAGCCTGTGGACTGGAACATAATTTTGAGAAAGGTCGAATTTGAATGTTGAACACGAAATTCTGATTTGTTTGTGTTACGTAAAAGATCGTAATTGCGAAATTCTCCATAAACACAAAATTTCTTGTCCATAATTGTAATTTTGCGGATTACGCGAAATTTCACAAAATTTTGTGTAATCGTAATTGGGTCATTACGCTCATCAATAGAGGGAAGTGAGCCGCCCCTCCATTATCAGACGCCTGTAGGCGTGTGCATACAGTACCTTATGGTAAATACGGCCCTGTGTGGACCAATCATAAAGTACAGTACATATGAAAATCTAGGCATGGATGACCACTATTGTTCAAGGTCTTCTTCTCGTCCCTTCATTGTCCTCAAAAGTGTCAATCGACATGATCACAAATTCATAACGGACTGAAAATTGCAATGCAAAGGTACTTTTTGAACCCATAAAGCTCCTGCATCACTGATCTATGTTCCTAGAAACATGTTCATAAACGTGGAACTTCATACTGAACCTTTATTTAAAATTTAAAGGGAAACATATTTAAGCAGAAGAACGCAGAGACTCTGATCTGTTGCTTCGTGTTGTAACTGGCCCTCCCTAGCAGCTGATAGAGAAAGATAAAGTAAACCTCTTTAGGTTTCAGCCACAGAATGCCAGAAGGTCTTTTTTTTACATTATTATCTGTATCCCAAAGGCATCATTTCAAAAATACATAAATGAAAAACTACGATGCTAGCAGCTTGCAGCAGCTGGATCCCGGCCAACTTCATCTTGTACTGAGAATGTTGGGGATGAAAAAACTGTTCCTCGGCGTGACTGTGCAGAACTCTGCAGACACGACACATGATTTGAGTAAATCAATCACCCCAGCATGACATCGCCAAGCATCCCATATCATGTAGGCCTAAAGAGGAACGTTAAATGGGAACTCCACCTGGGACTGGACAACTAGTTTTGAGCAGAGACAGGCAAGGTGTTTGCCATGGGTTTGCCCTGGAGTAAAAGTAGCTTGGGGGTCCCCTACCCCCAAGGAGCAGACACCGGGAAAGGTGAGTTATTACAAGGCAACTCACGTACAGAACATGTGGGGGCCACAGGGAGCAGTCATTGGGAGACCACCTGCGGGGTTCCGGTGGTGCAGCAGGGAATCCTGGAGTGGTCAGGGCACTGGGGCAATGAGGACCATAACGTTTGAAACAGGCTGCATGTACTGTCTGTTGGATTGGTGGGGCTCTGTTACATTTATTAGCTACAGGCTCACTATACACCAGCGGTTCTGGATGTGCAACCTTGCTTTGAGGTGCATAAAGAAATGATTTGCATACGTGGGGGTGATGCATCATCGTAAACCACCGTTGCTCACCTAAATATGGAAGCTAAATTAAAATCAAGACTCCTCAGTAAACCCATCACAATCACTCAAATTAGCTCTTAAATGAAAATGTTTGATTATCTTATAGGCCATAGAGACAATATTAACTGGTTTCATTGATTTAATTATTTTTCAGCTTCTAATTGGAGGTATTTTTTTTCCATTAGATTTATTTTCTTTAATGCCTGTATTTTATTATATTGATATTGGTTAAATATTAATATTCTAGTAAAAATATATTTAGTTAAAATTCTACTTGTTTCTATAACTTGTGGTTATCGAGATTACTCTGCATCACCATTGTTATTCATGGATGTTGGTTATTTGTGATCAAATTCTCAAATAAAATGTATGTAAATGAAAATGCAAAAACGAAGTCCACAATAGAGGCAGAGGCTTCCATGTTCTTTTATTACAGGTGGGGAGCATGTAGAGGGATACATATGCTGCTATAGTGTAGAATGTATAGAGTGCAGCATTGGATTGTGTGATTATGCATTGAGACCAGGGGCTTGATTCACTAAGGCCCAGTGCACACCAAAACCGATAGCAGATCCTCAAAACGCTAGAGGTTTGTGGAGCAGATTTCAGAGCGATTCTAGGCATGTTTAGAGAGGTTTTCTAAACATGCCTAGCGTTTTTGTGGAGAGTTTTTGTGTAGCAGATTACACATATTGTTACAGTAAAAGCTGTTACTGAACAGCTACTGTAACAAAAACACCTTGAAAACCACTCTGATCTAGCGTATTCCAGAGTGGTATAAGCTTTTACTATACTTTTCATTGAGGCAGAAACACATCTGCAAACAGCAAAAGTGCTGCAAGACCCACAATTGCGGTTTGCTAAAAACCTCAAACTGCTGGTGTGCACCATCCCATTGAGATACATTAGCTAAGCGTTTTCACAGGCGGACGTGGTTTGGAAAACGCTACAAAAAACGCTCGGTGTGCACTAGGCCTGAGACAAATAGCATGCCTTATTAAAGTTAACACACCTTATAAAAGTTAACACACCTTATCAGAGTAGCATAACGAGCGCAACGAACCCGCAGGGGCTCTGGGCAGGACGAGTGGCGCTCTCATCATTGCCAATTAGCAGGCATACGTTCGCTATGCTACTCTGATAATGCGTGTTAACTTTGCTAAGGCTTGTTATCTCTGATAAGGCATGCTATTCGTTTTAGTGAATCAAGCCTCATGTGTGGTGCATTGTGGACTGCCAAATACAGCCAGGGCCGGTTCTCTCATGAAGCAAGGTGAAACATTTGCTTCAGGTGCAGGGATTACAGGGGCAGCATGTTTGTACTGTGTGTTCACACTAACAGCATACAGAGTAGGAGGAGAAGCGAGAGGAGAGGAGCGAGGGGAAGAGGTCACCATTGGGGAAAAGCAGCTTGTTGTGCTGTGTGAGGAGTCTGACAGTGAGGGAGGAGAGCAGCAGTGTTTCATTTGACTTGCACAGCAGAAGGGAGGAGGTGGCACTGCTGTCCTGACTGAGGGTGAATGGAGTGGCTGAGGGTGAGCAGTGTGTTTGTCACAGACTCACAGCCAGTCAGTGTGCTATTGTGTTGAGCTGCAGCATGTCATGTGAGAACATTAAATGAAGCAGAGTAAATTGTTGGGTGTTGTGCGTTCATTCCAAATCGGGGAAAGTTTGCCTCAGGCAGCAAAAAGTCTAGCACCGGCCCTGAATACAGCATCTGATAAGCAGGAAGCACCAACAGCCTCTTGCGGCCAGTGGAAAGGCTGAAGATAAAACACTCCATACTGCGATTCTGGACAGTCCTCGACTTCAGTCTATAGACTGTCAACAAAAAAAACGAAGAGAAATTCTCAAAAACTAGATAATGCGCGTTGGCTTGACCTCTCGCTGTTTCCTGATCAAAACCGCAGCAAGTCGGCACCTGCTGTCTTCTCGCTGTGTCTGTCACCCAGGCTTGACACTTCTGACAGTAAAACCAGAAGAAAGAAATATGTAGTCTTTTTAGAAATGCTTGCTCTGACCTTTAGATAATTCATTGTGGATTCTGGTAGAGAAGACACATTCAGGAATTCACATGTATACCTTTCATTTTGAAAGTTGCAGAAAAAAAATATTTTTTATTTGATTTTTATTTTTCTTGCAGCAGGGATGCAGTCCGTGTGCTTTTGTCTCACAAGCTACTGACTTGTATATTTAGAGCAAACCTGAAGAGAAAATAAACTCATGAGATTGTATGTGTAGTAGAGCTAAGAAATAGAATATTAGTAGCAAAGATCTGAGTCTCATATTGTTTTTCCAGTATTATTAATATTATTGATTTATAAAGCATATAAAGAGTTAAAAAACAAAAAAAAAAAAACTTCAGTCGTTATATATGCAAAAGAGCTTCTCTGAGCTATTCCACCCACTGGGCCGAAGAAAAAGTGAGACAGCTTGAGATGATGTTTTGCTACTGGTAAGTTCAAAGGGTCATTATTTCTACTTTGTTTTATAGCTTAACCACTAGCTGTGTTTGCAGCAGTATAGCTACGTCCTGCGGGAAGACTGTTCCCGTTCTAGGAATGTACAGTAGATGCTCGTATGTTGATTTTAATGGGCGGCATGCGCAAGTGCGTGAGTGCGAAATCCCTCAAACCCCCCCCCCCCCCCCTTCCCCCCCCCCACACACACACACTATTCCCATTCACCGATCTAAGTGCCGGTATCAATGATCACCGGCATCAATGAGAGGCCTGCAATAAAGAAAGTAACACATCCATGCATTACTTTCAGTTAGTGTACTAATAGTAAGCACAAGAAGGTAACGTGGGGACATCTTGTGGCCAAATAGTAAAATTACACCTACGTACTCTTTCAATAAAAGAAATACATAAATAGTAACGTTAGTGACTAAACTTTTTTAATATGTATGTCATGAGTGTATATTACTCTTTTTTAGGGGCTTGTAATTAGTGATGGATGCAAAACGGAAAAAAATACCCCTTTACTTCCAAACAAAATATTGTCACCATACATTGTACTATGTAAATATTTTAATCATTGTAATAACTGGAACAAATGGGCAAATAAAATAGGTGGGTTTTAATTACAGCAGCGTGTATTATTTTAAAACTATACTGGCTGAAAACTGAGAAATAATTATTTTGTTCCATGTTTTTCTTATTATACCCTTTAAAATGTATATCAAATAGAATCATTCTTAGCAAAACACAGCACCCAAAGAAAGCCTAATTGGTAGTGAATAAAAACAAGATGTAGATCGTTTTGTTGTGATTAGTTGTGATAATGTTATTCGTGAATGAATGGAAGGAGCACTAACAGGTGAAAATTGCTCTGGTCCACAAGTGGTGAAGGGCTTGATTCACTAAGGCAAATAGCATGCCTTATCAGAGTTAACACGTTTTGTCAGAGTTAACGTGCCTTATCAGGGTTAACACACCTTATCTGAGTTAACATGTCTTATCATAGTTAACACGCCTTATCAGAGTAGCATAGCGAGCGCTACGAACTTATGCCAGCTAATTGGCAATGACGAAAGCTCCATTCGTCCTGCCCTGAGTCCCTGCAGGTCCAAGTCCAATCATTTTAAAGGGACTCCGAGCTCTAAATCAAAACGAAATTGCTACTCACCTGGGGCTTTCTGCAGCGCATGCGCAGTACTGTGACGCCGGCCGCCGTGATGACGCGAGGTGGCCGGCGTTGTGACGACAGCCGTGACGTATGAGGAAGAAGGAGCCCGACACTCGGGCCCAGTGCCGCCGGGAGCCGCCGGGCAACCATTTCTGAGCGGGACCTAGGAGAAGAGCCAGGACGCCGCCGTGGGACCTCCCGACCTACACTGGGCTGCAAAAAGCCCCAGGTGAGTAGCAATTTCGTTTTTATTTTGAGCTCGGAGTTGATTTAGGTTTGCTTTAAATACAGCAGCTGCAAACAAATGTACACAATGGTTTCTTCATCTTTGTCAATGAACAACATAGATGTACAGTATAGAGATATTAATTTGACATTCTGTAAGAAAAAAAAATAAAAGCTATGCCATTGCCATCAAGACATCAGCACTTTTGTGACTAAATACCATTAGATATTATCTTTTAATTACGGTCTAAGACAGTAATAACTTTTTTTTTAATATTGTACCGGTAAAACATTCAGAGTAAACTTGCTGGAAACCAAGACAACAGTAAATGATTTATTGTAGAGGACTTCCTAGAATCCTCAGTTCTTGGTGTTATTGACGCATTGCTTACCCATACAGAAAGCAGTAAATTAAATTTCAGACATCAGCTATACTCAAGGGCATAACCAGGGGGTGGCAAAGTTAGACAGATTAAAGCTTGTACTCACCCTAGACCATACATGCACGAGGGCCAAATCTGGCCCTCAAAGTCATCACATTAGGCCCACAAGTGGTTTCCCCACTATGCATTAGGTTTGGCCCACTCTAGAGCACCAGGGAAGCTATATTGAACTAAAGCCCTAAATCACCCGGGAAGTCATATGAGGGAAGGAGGGGAAAAGTATTAGACACCAGGGACCTGTATAGGGGATGGAAGTCGGGAGGGGGGGGGTCACTAGACATAAGCGAACTGTTTATGGATCAGAGGAGGACAACTAGACACCAGGGAACTGTTTAGGGATGGAAGGGAGGACTACCAGACACCAGGGAATTGAATAGGGGAAGGAGGAGGATCACTGGACACCAGGAAACTTTATACAAGAGGGAGGGGTCCCACTTGACACCAGGTAACTGTATAGGGGAGGGAGTACCACTAGACACCAGGGAACAGTATAGGGGAGGGAGGTGATCACTAGACATTGAGGCGACTTGATCCTTGTGTTATTAACCTTCCTGGCGGTAAGCCCGAGCCGAGCTCGGGCTATGCCGCGCAGGAGGATATCTCAGCCCCTGGTGGGGCGAATCGCCCCATTTAAAGTGCTGTGCGCGCAGCTAGCACTTTGCTAGCCGCGCGCAGAGCTTGATCGCCGCCGCTCTGCGGCGATCGCCCGCACGCAGCGGCGGAAGAGGGCCCCCGCCAGAGCCCTGCGCTGCCCGGACCAATGAGTTCCAGGCAGCGCTATGGGCTGGATTGGAGGCGTCTGACGTCAGGACGTCGGCTGACGTCCATGACGTCATTCCGATCGTCGCCATGGCGACAGGAGAAGCCAAACAGGGGAACGCGTTATGTACGCATTCCCCTGTTTGCTATTGATGCCGGCGACGATCGCACTAGAGGGACACATGCGCCCTCTAGTGGTGTTTCATGTAGCTAGCACTCTGGTAGCTTTACATGAAACAAAAAAATAAAAAATAAACAAAAAAAACGGATTTCTGCCTATTTTGCAGAAAAAAAATCAACCGCCAGGAGGGTTAATTTCTGCAAACTTTGTCTTTGCGTTTGACACCCCTGCCCTAACGGTTCTCAGGCAAGGTGGACAGTTGGGGCATAAAAGGGTTCTTTCGCGAAAAAAGTAGGCAGTTAAAAAATGTGACAGATGACAGGTTTTGGGCCAGTCCATCTTTTTAAGGGGGATTCTCAGGGCTTTCTTTGTTTTCAACAGCATTTCCTGAACAGCAGTTTAACTGCCAAAATAGCAAGATACCAGCCGGCCTCCCTAATCACTTGCACACTATTATGTCAGTTCGATTTTGCAACTGTTGTTCAGGAAATGCTGTTGAAAACAAAGAAAGCCCTGAGAATCCCCCTTAAAAAGATGGACTGGCCCAAAACCTGTCATCTGTCACATTTTTTAACTGCCTACTTTTTTCACGAAAGAACCCCTTTAAGGCCAAGAATCTAGCATGTGTGCAGTGGTGAAATGTCTTGTCTAGGCACTGGGGAGGGGGAGGTCTGAATTTTGGAAGGAGGTGGCCCATAAAGATTTCTTGGAGGGGGGGGGGGGGGGGGGGCGTAACACTTAGTTATACCCCTGGCATAAATCTATGCACTTCCAAAAAGAACAGCATCTATACAACATATTCATGTGGTTCGAAGTTGGGAAGCTCGTAGATGAGGCTGGTGAATTGTGATTTAGATAATAACCGGTCAGCGTTACTTTGTTAACCTTCCTGGCACTGACCCCAAGTCAGGCTCAGGGTGAAAAAAAAAACAGCCAGGAGCGGTAATCCCGAACCTGACTCGGGGTAGCCGCCGGGAGGCATAGGAAGACAGCGGCAGCATGGCGGCGTTTTAACTCACCTCCCCCTGAGATCCAGACATTGGCAGCCATTCTTCTTCCGGTGATTGGAGGCTCTGGATACCTCAGGTGAGATTGCCATTTGTCATCATGACTACAGACGGCGATCTCACTACTGTATAGAGGTTACAGTGCCACCTGGAGGACGGGGGGAGAATTGCTGCGCTGGATCCCATGGAGGTGAGTAATTGCAGGGGCAGCTACCAGATCTCTCTGTGGTGTGTTTTTTTGTTTTTGTTTTTAGGGTCTAAATGCATGTGAAAAAATAACACCGCTTTTTGTCCCTAACAGGGGCGCCGCCAGGCACCAAGCAGACCAAGCGGCTGCTTGGGGCCTCATGTTTTTAGGGGCCTCGGAGTCTCCGTGACGTCGTTATGACGTCACACCGTCACTGTCCTGCCGCAGCGGCTTCTTGGTACGGGCTCAGGGGGCGGGCAGACTCCGGCGAGGGGAAGGCTCTGTCCCTGCCCACCCACCAATAGAGCGGCTGCTTGGCCGCTTTAGTTCCGCCCCCGCCCACTGCTCTGCCCACCCTCCCTGAAGCCGGGTGTATGCGCCGCATACTTCCGGTTCTGCGTTCCACATGGACTGCAGGAACCGGAAGTACAAATGGTGCATGACTCCCGGCAAAGCCACCAATCTCCTTGCCCGCCTGTCTGCCTTCTACCCCTGCTCCCTGCCCGCTCGCTATCTATGGGGGCACCTACTTATGCCTAGCTATCTACCTATGGGGGCACCTAGCTACCTTTAGGGGCACCTAGCTATGCCTAGCTACCTATGGGGCACCTACCTACACCTAGCTACCTATTGGGCACCTACCTACACCTAGCTACCTATGGGGCACCTACCTACGCCTAGCTACCTATGGGGCACCAACCTACACCTAGCTACCTATAGTGGCACCTAGCTACCTATACTGGGACTCCTACCTACCTATGGAGCACCTACCTACACCTAGCTACCTACAGGGGGCACCTACCTATGCCTAGCTACCTATGGGGCACCTACCTACCTATGGGGGAACCTACCTACGCCTAGCTACCTATGGGGCACCTCCCTACGCCTAGCTACCTACAGGGGGCACCTACCGACGCCTAGCTACCTATGGGGCACCTACCTATACCTAGCTGCCTATGGAGCACCTACCTATGGGGCACCTACCTACCTATGGGGGAACCTACCTATGCCTAGCTACCTATAGGGGCACCTAGCTACACCTAGATACCTATGGGGGCACCTAGCTACACCTAGCTACCTATGGGGGCACCTACCTATGCCTAGCTACCTACAGGGGGCACCTACTGATGCCTAGCTACCTATGGGGCACCTACCTACGCCTAGCTGCCTATGGGGGCACCTACCTACGCCTAGCTACCTATAGGGGCACCTAGCTATGCCTAGCTACCTATGGGTCACCTACCCACGCCTAGCTACCTATGGGGCACCTACCTATGCCTAGCTACCTATGGGGCACCTACCTACGCCTAGCTACCTATAGTGGCACCTAGCTACCTATACTGGGACTCCTACCTACCTATGGAGCACCTACCTACGCCTAGCTACCTACAGGGGGCACCTACCTATGACTAGCTACCTATGGGGCACCTACCTACCTATGGGGGAACCTACCTACACCTAGCTACCTATGGGGCACCTCCCTACGCCTAGCTACCTACAGGGGGCACCTACCGACGCCTAGCTACCTATGGGGCACCTACCTACACCTAGCTGCCTATGGAGCACCTACCTATGGGGCACCTACCTACCTATGGGGGAACCTACCTATGCCTAGCTACCTATAGGGGCACCTAGCTACACCTAGCTACCTATAGGGGCACCTAGCTACCTATGGGGGCACCTACCTATGCCTAGCTACCTACAGGGGGCACCTACCTACGCCTAGCTACCTATGGGGCACCTACCTACGCCTAGCTACCTATAGGGGCACCTACCTACGCCTAGCTACTTACGGGGGTGCCTATTTACGCCTAGCTACCTTTACTGGGACACCTACCTATTACACTCCTCCCCACTTAGTGTCTGTCACCCTCCTCCACACCCCATTAGTATCACCCACCTCCCAACCCAGTCAGTGTCACCCTCTCCCCACCCAGTGTTATCCTCCTCCCCACCTAGTGTCATCCTCCTCCCCAACTAGTGTCATCCTCCTCCCCTTCCAGGCAATGTCACCCTCCTTCCGCCCAGTGTCGCCCTCTCAGCCGCATCCAGTTTCACTATCCCACCCTACTCAGCAGCTCCATCCCGCCAGCACCCAGTGGGCCAGAACATTTAATTAAATTATGTCTAAGGTAACATTTGCTGCATTTTTATATGTGTATTTTTCATGTGTGGGTGGATAATGCTTACTGAATTTTAACGTGTGGGAGGTAATATTTTCCTAATTTCCGATTTGATGCATTTCATATGTCAAAAGTAACGTTTGCTGTATTCCATGTGTTAGGGAAATCATTTGCTGCATTCATTTGTCGGAAGTTGGGGTTGTTGCATATCATGTTTCAGATGTAATGGTTCTTGCATTTCATGCATTGGAGGTAATAGTTGTTGCTTATTATGTGTCGGAAGTAAGGTTTTTGCATACCATGTGTGAGAAGTAGGGGTTGTTGCCAGGGCTATGGAGTCGGAGTCGAGGAGTCGGGGCAATTTTGGGCACCTGGAGTTGGAGTCGTTGATTTCATAAACTGAGGAGTCGGAGTCAGGAGTCGGATGATTTTTGTACAAAATCCACAGCCCTGTTAAGTATTAGACTAAGGAGTCGGAGTCAGAGCCATTTTGGGTACCCGGAGTCGGAGTTGGAGTCGGGAGTCGTGGTTTCATAAACTGAGGAGTCTGAATCGGAAGATTTTTGTACCGACTCCACAGCCCTGGTTGTTGCATATCATGTGTCAGAGGTAATGGTTCTTGCATTTGATGTGTCGGAGGTAACGGTTGTTGCAGTTTATATGTCAGAGGTAATGGTTGCTGCATTTATTACTTGATGGTCATAGTTGGCTACATTTGCTGCTTTGGGATCATTGTTGCAGCATTTGACATTCTTTTGTCATCTCATGATTACTAAATGGTATGCTAATAAATAGCAGTTTCTGCTGATTTATCATCTGCGCATCCATGATGCAAATCTTCTTTCTCACCACATCATGGCAGAAACACTGCTTCCTTATAGTTTGTGGCATGTCTAATTACTCTTAGGCTCCCTGCACACTGCATGTGATTCCGATTTTTAATCGTTACTGCATGCTGTTTTTTCTGCGTTATTCTGTTGCTAGCATTCAGGGAAAATTGGAATCGCAAATCGGATTTGCAGTGTGCAGGGAGCCTTATGCTGGGTACACACTATGAGATTTTCTGGTCGATTTACTGTCAGATGGATTATTTCCAACATGTCCGATTTGCTTTTCGATTGTTTTCCGAGCATTTTCCGATCGATTTCCGTGCACTTTAATATGAAATCGATCGGAAAGCAAATCGAACATGTTGGAAATAATCCATCTGACAGTAAATCGACCAGAAAATCTCAGTGTGTACCCATCATTAGAGTAACTTTGCCTAACTGTTGTGGGAGGAAACTCTGGCCTGCCGCCTCACTGTTATGCGTTACCTATGTTAGCCCCGCTCACATGATGTCATGACCATGCCCATTTTTTTGCAGCGGCGCGCTACGCGCGCCGCACTGACGTACCTTAGCACCTATACTGTTGGCTGCGATCATGCTTGGGGCTGGTGTACCGGGCTGGCTGTGTGCTCTGTTGTGCATGCTTGGCCGTGTTTGCTCCTGCATATCACAGCGTTCTGTGCTAGTGCATTACTACCGCCGTGACCTCTTGTGCAGCACTTTACAAAGTACATAGCCATGTCACTGACTGCTCTCAGAGGAGCTCCCCATTTAATCCCTACCATAGTCTAATGTCCTACTTATGTATTTTTTGTTTATGTATTTTTTTTTCTTTTTTAGGGGGGGGGGGGGTAAAGTCTACCGCTTTCTACATTGAAATGTTTGTTTTGTTTTTTTGGTCCATATTGACATGTAAGCATCATGCAGTTGGCTCCACTCACATGTCATGGCCACACCCTGGCTCCACCCACATGTCATGTCACGCCCACTTTCCCGCGCAATGAACACACCCCTTTCTTCGGCGCTTCGCGCGCCGCAGGTTGTGGGCCTCGGCCTGCAGTCCGCTTGGGGCCACAAAAACCTTAGCTGCACCCCTGGTCCCTAATATCTGTAAATAATCCTACACCAGGGAGGCTAATGGTTAGCTGTACGGTGACGCAGAACTGTGACAAAAACTTCTGAAGGGGCTCTGCTTTCACATTCACACATACAAAAAAAAATCGATATTTACTGGGAAGGTAATCAAAATGTTCTAAGCACTTGTGTGTATTCTGACACCCAGCCAGCTATTCAGCGGAGTGTTTCAGGCAGTGCTGCTTTAGATGATCTCTGTGATAAGGCTAGCTGATTTCTAACAAGATCCTAGTCAGACATTTACACAAGACTGCCTTGGATGTGTTATGTATAACATGTGTTACTAACATGGGGGGGAAAAAGCTTCTGTGGAAATATCTGGCAGAGATGCTAAAGTATAGAAAACTGCAAGAGAGACACACATCATCAAGTAACAGGCTGCATATGTACATTAAACGGAAGATTCCAAGAAAATGTAATATTATTCGCCCCCCTCCCACCCATCCCTCAACCATCCAAACATTAAAAGTGTTTAGAGGAAAAAAAGCAATATAGAAACAGCCTCTGATGAGTCCGCACTGACGAAATGCGTAGGGCGGAGCCAGTGCATCGGACGTCACGGAGTAGGAAGTGGTGAGCCGGCCGCAGGGAGCATAGACGGAGCGGTATTGCGTACATGGAAAGCAGGGACGCCGTGAGACCTGACTGCCATCCGAACTGAGTGAGGCTCAAGCAGACCCCGCTGTTGCCCCACTGATGTGCTTGATGACCTGCGAGATACCAGAATGCGCTAGCTAGCACAATAGGCTATATATTTTTAAAGAGAATCTGTACTGTCCGATTTGTACAATAAAAAACATACCAATCGAGTCACTGTGATCTCCTGGATCCCTCTTTGTCATTTCTGCCACACCACGCCGTGATTCTGGCTTTTGAACGCTGGTTTTAGGCAGTGTTTACAAACAAAAAACATGGCTGTGGTGATATATTGGGGTGCTGATGATGTAAGGATAACAGGAACATATTTTTTAATTTTTCTATCTGCTGTATATTTTGTCACAGGTGTAGGTATGTCAGCCAGTCTGGCTTTTGGAAGGTGTCACCTGGATAATGTCTGTATGTAGATTAAATTTGCATTCAGGGCAGAGATCAAGGGAACTGCCATTGTCTTCATTGAATAGACCAGTCACCTTCAATAGGCAAAGGAACCTGGACAGTAATTAGGAACTGTCTACCTAGCCACTAGCCAGGAAACACTTACTTAGACATTTACCCAACCAGGTTGAAGCCCACACAGGCGTTCGGCTACCTCTTAGTCTGAATAGTGGGCTGTAAGTGGAATTGCTTTGAAATCTGTAAGTGTACACAGGATACTTGTTGTTCTCAGGATACAATCTTACCTGTGAAATCTGCAACCTTCAAAAAGTTGAAACAGGAACCCTTTGAAGTTTGCATATTACAGGAAGATTATGACAAGCGTTCGGTGATGTCTCAAACGGGGAAATTGCATTAGTTTCTGGGGGCTGGACGTTAAATGCCCCAGGGGACACTTCAGACTATTTAAGTTGGTCCAGAACAGTCACAGGGATCTTCTCCTGGAGGTAGCGCATAGCTAGGGATGATCGCGACTCCTGGTCGAAAAACGGCGTCCTCCCATCAAAAAACGTTCTAACCTAAGCTGGTAACGTTCTTTTTTCCCCCCGTTTATTTTTACGCAAATATCCTTGTGTGTATCTTTGTAAACTCTTAAATTTGTAACTTTTTATTTTGTTTTCTTGTATTTGTATATACTCTGTTCTGCATTGTTTCACTTTTTTCCTGGAATATTAAATTATTATTTAATAAGCTTGACTTCTGCTGTACTAAACTAACACTCATAGCCTAGAGGAGACTGCAGTGTAGCTGTGTATAAGTCCATGCTTAATTGTATGCTTGAGCAACACTACCATATGAAATTGTAATTGCATTGTGTGTATGGGGCACTTCTGCGCTCGACAGCAGAGTGGGAGTGGCTAACAGTATTGTTCGGAACGACTGTTAGTGGTTTTGCTGCACGACAGTGTAACTTGCATTACAAGTCAGTGCCTGATTGATCTGTGTTACTGTTCAACTGTACTGTGTGTGTGGGTGCGTGGCGTTCCCGTATTCGGCCTAAGCGCAAAGCTGACCCGAATACGAAAACGCAGATTGCGTGTTGAGCACTCGACAGCCGAGTTGACGTGTCTAGCAACCGGCCACTAGTGGTGGCAGTAAGAAGCTTTTTAGGGGTCACAGCCTTGCTTGTGGCTTGAATAAGGCTGTCCCCCGCTTGATCTGGTCAAACCCGCAGTCGGGAACCGTATACGCAGGCGTGCCGCGGGCCGGTTCCTGACAATGGCCGCTAACCAGGAAGTGATGTTTGTATATATATATTTATATATATATATATATATATATATATATATCATGTTACAGTATACTACAAGTTTTTATTGCATAGTGAACTCCATTCAGGAATTCTCAGTTTCTCAGCATGGGAAGCTCCCTTCCCCCTCAGACAAGCTGAAATTGAGAGCAGAAAGCTGTCTATGACTAATAAACAAAGTACACACACAGAGCCTGCAGGGGGCGTGAAGGGGGCATGCATAACTTCTCCCTATCACAGCAGAGGCAGTGCATTGCTCTCTGGCTCGACAGGAAAAGAAGATTAGATATATTACAGAGACAGTGCAACTAGAAAAGGCTGCAGTAAGCCAGACCATATTAGAACAGGTATAGGAACTTATAGCATAGAAGAACTAAAGCTGAACATTTTGTTACAGAGTCTCTTTAAAAACAGTTTTACGCTATGGTGTCTTTTATGTTTTGCATTTTATGGCATACATGTTGGATTAAAGAATATTTATGATGATTTAAAGAGCCAGAGGAGTGCTTTTATGATACAAAATGCTAGATCCACCTGACTGTGAGGCCGTTACTGTCTTTATTTGCCAGAGACTGGAGGCAGTGTGGAGTGTTTTTGTTGTGGAATCCACGTGTGGCGCACTATCACTGAGCGTAATATACTTTTCACTAAGGAATAAACAGTATTAAGCTGGCCACTAACGGTCCAATTTCTAGCGAAAAATCGTTCGAGCGATCAGAAATTCTGATCGGACGAAAAATCGTTCACTACACCATCAACTAACCAATCATTGCTTCCTATCTATCATGACCACCAAGAAAATCCAAATTTTCGTTCGACGAAAATTCATTCGGGCGACATTTTTTTCACTCGTTCATAATCGATTGTGTCCACCAATGGAGATTATTTACAACCAATCCGATCAGAATTTCTGATCGCTCAAACGATTTTTCGCTAGAAATTGGACCGTTAGTGGCCAGTTTTACGGTATGTGTAGTCTTTTTTTCTTCTAGGATTCCTGCTTAATAGAGGAGTGCGCAGTCCAGTTTTTTCTACAATATACTCTAATGGGACAGTATGATTGCGAACCCACTGAACATTATCATGGTATCTATATATAGATACCGTGGCCCATATGCAATTAACTTTTTCTCCCGACTTTTCTCCTGACTTTTCTCCTAGGTGATATTTTTACAACTTGCACGGTGGCATAGTGGTTAGAGCTCTTGCCTTGCAACGTTAGTTCCCGGTTCGAATCCCAGCTAGGTCAACATCTGCAAGGAGTTTGTATGTTCTCCCCGTGTCTGCGTGGGTTTCCTCCAGGCACTCCAGTTTCCTCCCACATCCCAAAAACATACATATAAGTTAATTGGCTTCCCCCCCAAAAATTGGCCCTAGACCATACATGCATTACACGATACATACATATGACTATGGTAGGGACTAGATTGTGAGCCTCTGAGGGACAGTTAGTGACGAGACAATATACTCTGTACAGTGCTGCGTAATATGTCGGCGCTATATAAAATACTTAAATAATTAAATAAAATGCCCTTTAAACCACCAGCAAGCAAGAAAATACTCAAAATAATTTTGATGGCATTTTTTTCCCCCAATCTTGGTGCTTTTTCAATTGCAAAATGCCCAAAAAATATTTTAAATAGAAGATGAAAAATGATCTTGTAGGAGAAAACTCAGGAGAAAAAGTGACTTGCATATGGGCCCATTTGTTTAATTGGCTGCGAGGCGCGCCTAATGATTTTGGGCCAGCCACACAGTGTTGCTTGCAAATTTTTCGCCAGTCATTTTTGCATTGAAATTGCTATTTTTGATTTCAAGAAAGTATTTGTGAAAATACATTGTATTTTCACCAAATGGTCAAAGGAAACAAATTTGTGCAAACTCACTAAAACCTCAAAAAAAACCCTCAAAACACATTATTTAAGTTGCAAAAAGCGTGAAATCGATTATTTTCAGCATGAAAAATCACAAAATGTGAAAAATCACAAACTTATTACAAAATGATTTTAGATTACATTTTCGCTCGAAAGCCGAATGTAACATTTTTGCTAAAAAAAAAAAAGAGAGAGGAAAAAAAAGAATATTGCCATTTTTGCTCATCACCGCAGCCACAGGCCACAATGTAATTTGCGTGATAATTTGGGCGCCGGAGTCTAGGTACAGTATAGCTAGCTGAACAATCAAACCAGGATCGTCCGCCCAATCGCTCATACTGCTTGCAAAGTTTTCAAGGGAGTTGTAACGGTTGGGTGTAGCAACTCAGATGTCTGACTATATGGTGATCTGCAGAATCACCAATAATGCAGACGCTATACCTGATTATGTGGTGATCTGCAGAATCACCAATAATACTAGTATAGCCAAAAGGGTGCTAAGATTGTAGTGCTTGGTGCAACCGTAATGTAATAGTTTGGCGAGACCTCACCACAGGGGCTGGTGAGGTACAATCAGTACACTGACTGTATAATAGCGTACAGCCCCAGCGAGCTGGAGATACTGATACTGAAGAGATAGAATCTCCCGAGGAGCAGGTGATTCAGACTGTACTGCAGCCTAGTGATCGCCTGAGGAGCAGGTGATTAAGACGGTACTGCAGCCTAGAGGACACCTGAGGAGCAGGTGATACAAGCAATACTGTAACTAATGATCACCTGAGGAGCAGGTAATTAAGACTGTACTGCAGGCTAGTGAACACCTGAGGAGCAGGAGTTACCAACAGTACTGCAACTAATGATCACCTGAGGATCAGGTGATTAAGACTGTACTGCAGGCTAGTGAAAACCTGAGGAGCAGGAGTCACCAACAGTACTGCAACTAATGATCACCTGAGGAGCAGGTGAATAAGACTGTACTGCAGGCTAGTGAAAACCTGCGGAGCAGGAGTAGCAAACAGTACTGCAACTAATGATCACCTGAGGAGCAGGTGATTCTATACTTGAAATCCCTCACCAGAGGCTAGTCCCACTGGTGAGGACAGAGTGGTCAGACAGGCTAAGTTCGGCAACAGAGAGATAGTATCGGTACAAAATCGTGAGGCAATAGGATAACGGGTAAACAGGCAGAGGTTCAGCAACAAGTCAGATAGGCAGAAGTACAGAATCAGTGAGCAGAAGCAGGGTCAGAGTATAATGCCAACTTTACAAAAAATGAGTATGGGGCTTTAAATGAACAATTATAGTCTTTTAATTCTTCTTATCAAAATCTTCACAGTTGCGGACACTCGGATAAAATAAACAGTTTTCAGAATTCCAAATCACAAATACACGACTGCCACTAAAAATGGCCCTGGGTTATCCCCCCCACCAAACTTCATCCCCCCCACTGGCCCCCCCGGCACCTGCATCCCTTGCAGGTGCTATAGTTACGCCCCTGTATGCACAATGTTTCGGAATGTAGGCCTTTCATCCACCTATATAATTGAGTTTTACCAGAACTATAAGCTGTACATCTGCCCATAGGTTTGTACAGCTTTTGTTTTGCCTTTCAGCAACTTTGGGGGGGGGAAATGTTAATTTCCATTCTAGCTCAACTCAGTGATTTAAGAATGCAATGGGTTAACGGTCTCCCCCTGGGGCATCGGATGCAGATGCAAGTTTTAATTGCTTAATAGGATTTTATTAATCTGATACTGATAATTATTTTTTTCTTCAGCTAATTGATTTTTTTCTGCAGCAAATTGATATCAATGAACTGAAACATTAGTCTTGCGCAACTGAGAGTGGTGGCGTAGCAATAGGAGGTGCAGAGGTTGTGACTGCATCGGGGCCCTTTGACTAGAGTGGCCCCGAGGGGCCCACCCTCAGCCACAGTATTAGCTCTTTATTGGTCCTGTGCTGGTAATAATTACTTCTATAGATGCTTTGAACAGTAGTAATCATTAACAAGCTGTTCCCCATTCCCTTCTTGTACTTCTGACACTGTAGTTGCCATTGGCAGGTTTTGGTGCGCCGTATCAATTGTCATGTACAGAGTGCTTGGGGGGGCCCAATGTAAAACTTGCACCGGGGCCCATAGCTCTTTAGCTATGCCACTGACTGAGCGCCTATACATCTTTCCTCTAACTGAGCTATAGCACCCCAATACAATCTGTTCAACAATTTTAAAAGGTAAAAGTGTGAGTCTAACTTTACCTTAAAGCGGTATCAAACTCTAACATAATATTCAATAAAAAAAAATTCTACTTTTTATAACCCATACAGTTACCATATATGCTTTTGTGCACAAGTATTATTATTCATTTACAAATTACAAGTTCCCAAAGTACAGTTTTTTGCTCTGAAAGCTGCTATTACATTTTATTCATAGCTACAGTATTTATATATTGTAATGTACCCAGTGACTCCTTCTGAGCTGTGTCTGATCTGCACATGTTAGAAGGATTTTCAGCATTGCCAGGGAATGTTTACATTCTTCTCTTGCTACAATTAGGTAGACACAAGATAATGTTATCACCTATATGGATTAGGATCTCACTGCAGGGAGCTTCCTATTGAAAAAGTAAGTCCTGTGTTTAAGTGTTTGAATGCTGTTCTGTTAAAAAAAATTGTGTTAGTATATTATATGCTGTAAATAATCTTTAAGAGCAAAGAAGAAATGCTGGGTTTCCTACCGCTGTAACTGGAGCAAACAAAGCCAAGCATTCCCTAGAAAATCCTGTCAATTTATCTAATTAATTTTTTATTCCATCTAAAGTCCAATTCTAGCATAGGGAGGCAGTGTTTTCACCTGGCTAAAGGACCGCTGGCATTTTTGGTGTTACTTTAAGTTTGAAGAAGAACTATCCATATCTGGAACCATCCACTTTAAAATGTGAACTGTGCTAAACTTTACATAATAGTGAATAATCCAATGGTAATGTCAATACTAACTAACTACTAAGAGACCCACAGACAGCTACACATACAACCCATTTGATGCAAGAGGACATGGTAAAGAAAAGGGAATGTCCCAGTTTGCCCCACTGGTTTGTGTGGCTAGCCACCACTTCCTCATGAGCTAAGGAGCAGTGAACCTGGTCCCACTCTGGTATAGTTACCAGCGGGGCTCAGATTCCTCCACTAAACCATAGGTGGCAACTAACAGTACAATCCCGCAGCCTATCGATCGTCTCGGGTCAAACTTCCGCCAACCAATTTAATCACATTAATGGGACTGAGCCGGTTTTCGGATTGATGATTGGACCATCACATGAGACTGAGGTTGTCTACAATGAAAAGATTGGGAGATACAGAATAATAAGTGAGGCAGGCACATTACCTGGTAAGGGGGAATTGCTGCTGCAGATGGAGAGGATGCAGGATGCAAATAAGCTGGTAGGTGAGTATGAAGTGTCTTTTTTAAAATGTAGACAATGATTGAGGTACATGCTGTCTTTGTTGGGAGAAAAGTGTGCATAATTATGTTATTTTGGGGACACAATTATTAACCCCCACATGTATGCTGCTGTGGAACCTGAAGGACCAGAACCTTTTTTTTTATTTTTAATGTGTGGTCACTGTGGTTGGCTCACAGTGGTCACATGTTTAAGACCCAACCAAAAAAGAGCAGAGAACTCATCCGTCATTAGACAGCTGAGTTTAGCGGCGTTGGAAGCATGATCACGGCAGGAACATGCAAAGCTAAGCTATTCAAAGTGGAGGTTGCAAAAAGTAGGGATAGTCAAAAATGCTGATTTCGGATTCCGCAGAAATTCCGATTTCTGCCATTGTGGATTACTGATTCCACAGATTTCCTATTTCTGATTTCTGTTTTCTGAATAGTCATTTTTTGCATTCTCTGATTGGCCAAATATTTTTAAATTGACTTGAATGTACTGGATCAATCAGAGAATAAGGGCTGGATTTACCATAGGGCACTGTAGGCACGTGCCTACAGGCACCTGATGATGGAAGGGTGGCTCACTGACCTTCCTAAGTGCCTCTCTCCCTCCTTCCCTTTGCAGAGTCCTAATGAGAGTGTAAATGAGAGGTTACTCACCCAGCTCTCGACATTCCACTGACAAGATCTCCCTACAGTCAGGGGCACCTCTAGCTACTTAATATTGAGGCTCCCCTAGCTACTTAATACTTGGGGGCACCTCTAGGTACTTAATACTGAGGGTACTTCTGGATACCTAATACTAAGTGGCACCTGTAGCTACCTATAACAGGCAAGGGGAAGTAAGGGAGAAGTAACAGATGGGCCAGCCAGCACACTTGCGGTGCGGTTCGGTGGGGGTTTGTAGGTTCATGAAGGACGAACTCTAAGGTGCCAGAACACCTGTGCCTATAGGCTCCTGTAAAGTAAATCCAGGCCTGCAGAGAATGCAGATTTTTACTGAAGTAATCGGAATACCACAGAAATTGTAGGCCAATCACAAGAGTCGGGAATACTCGGTAGTATCCAAGTTTTGTGATTGGTCTAAAATCACCATGATAATGCCATTTTGGTGGAAAAATTCTGTATTCTTCAGTTACGCTCATCACAACCTCGTGATCCCGGAATAGCCGCGATTCACTAGTATTTTTTCACTCGCATAGCGATCAGGGATTCAGTTCCGAATGCACTCGTGATCGTGGTCCAAATCCATCTTGTGATCACGGATTTAGCCATGATTAAAACCACCAAAACCGCTGTGTTTAGCGGTTAATAGCAAAGCCCCATTACATGATATAATCACCAAATTTGCAGGATATGTTAAGCAGAATAGTGGGAACAAGGGGGCATTTTTTTTTCAAAAAGACCTTATAGTTTTTGAGAAAATCGATTTTAAAGTTTCAAAGGAAGATAGTATACATTGAAATGAACAATGACAGTTAATGTATTTACCTCATTTACTTTTTTTCCTTTGAAACTTCCTTTGAAAATTTAAAAATGTCCCCCTTGTTCCCACTGTTCTACTTAACATATCCTTTAAATTTGGTGTTTCTAGCAAGTTTGGGGGCTTTGCTATTAACCGATAAAGTCGGCAGGTTTTCGAGGTTTTTAATCATGAATACTTTTTTTCATTTGAAACTTTAAAGAGAATCTGTACTGCGAAAATCTTACATAAATAAAAGTACCAGCCTGTTTGTAGTCTTCTCCTAGCCCCCTCTGTGACATTTTTGCTGCTCCCGCTGCTTTCCTGGTGATAAAATCACTGTTTTATTCATTGTTTTTGTAAACAATGAAGATGGTCGCCAAACAAGAAATACATCATCAGAGCAGGTGCCTGTTTGCAGTGGCTCCCCTCAAAAGTGACTTGACTGCTGGAATGTTTCCCCCACTTGTTGCCTTAGCTGCTTGTCTGGGCTTTGAACTGCTCTTTCTGCACTCGGACCTATTCACAGGGTCACAGACTGGATGGCTGTGAGCAGAGATCCGTCTGTGACTCATACACACAGCACACACACAGAGCCTGCAGGAGGCATAGAGAGGGCATGCATAACTTCTCCCTATCACAGTAAAGGCAGTGCATTTCTCTCTGGGTTGATAAAGCTTGACAAAGAAAAGATTAGATATATTACAGAGACCGTGCAACTAGAAAAGGCTGCAGTAAGCTAGAGCACATTAGAACAGTTATAGGAACTTATACTATAGGAACTATATACTTATAGGATAGAAGAAATAAGGCTGAAAAATTTGTTACAGAGGCTCTTCAAAATCAATTTTCTCAAAAACTATTAGGTCTTTTTGAAAAATTTTTTTTTAAGTTGTAGCCACTGATCACCTCCTTATACTCCATGCAATTTTGGTGATTGTAGCATGTAAGGGGGCTTTGCTATTAACGTTAAAGTCAAATCCGGCCATGAGCATGGATTCTACATGTAATCATGGCTAAAATCCGAGTTGAATCCAGAGCTCCGATTCAAATTCGGATCACGATCACGGCATATCTGGATTTCGATTCTGCCGTGGCCGGAATTACTCAAATTCGTGATTAGGGGGTATCCAAGCAACACTGGTATTGTTTGATTGGCCAATGCTTTCAAGTTCTGTGATTAGGCTTAAATTACCAAGCTGCGGTATTGTGGTATTTCTGCGGAAATCGATTTCAGGATGGAAATGCAGAAATGTAAATTTTGCAGAATCTGAATGAGCATCCCAAGCAAAAGGGACGTACTTTACTGTAGTATATTTATAAAATCACATCTAAATATTTCTACAACATACTTTATTTTTGGACTATAAGACTCACTTTTTCTCTCCCAAAAGTGGGGGAAAAAGTCACTGCATCTTATAGTCCAAATGCAGGGAGTTCCTGACTTGTGAACGCCCGCCAATACTAATCTCCAACCAGCCGCAAATTAATGTCGAGGAATCCCTGTACTGTGCCCATGCAGAGGAGGACACAGGGGGACACAAAGGGGCATAGAGGAGGACACATGGGTGACATAAAGGGGCATAGAGGACACATGAGGGACACAGGAAGATACAAGGAGGACAGAGAAGGACACTGGGAGACACAAGAGGTACAAGGGGGCATGAGGTACAAAGGGGGCATAATCCACAAGATGTCCCTTCACCATGAATGCACCAGGTTTAGTATATATTTTTTCCCCTGCTTTTTGTCCTCTAAACTTAAGTGTGTCTCATGGTCAGGGGCGTCTTATAGTCCAAAAAATATGGTAATTCTGAGGATGGAAAGCTGATATACAGCGACAGAAAGAGCTTCTTAAAACTTTTCCATCACAGCAATAACCTGATCCTCAAAATGAGTTTTAAAAATATCCTTTTCTTGTTAACACATCAACATTTTTTTGTTCTAGAATTCTTCCAAAAAGCTAATTTTGTGAAATGTAATTGTAAGATTTTTTTTTTCAATAAAAGAACTTTGCCTAATAAAAGATAATTGCTTATTATTACATAAGTGGTTTCTCACAGTGTAAACGTGTGAATTTGAAACCTGTGAACAAGTTAAATCAAGCAAAAAAATGTAACTTATGTAATATGGCTTAGCTTGTATCTATCTCAGCGGAGTTGTGAGACTACAAAAAAATCTTTGTCTCTTTTATGTACACAGGACTGGGGAGAGAAGGAGAGGGGGGGTGAAGCTATAGGGGCTTCCATTTTCGGACAGATGCCCAGCTGAGAGTTGGTCCAAAGACCATGGGGTTGATTCGCTAAACCGTGCTAATGCATAACGCTATAGCGCTAAAGGCATTAAAACTTTATGCGCCCTAAAACGTCACAGATTGCAGGAAAAACATACATCACGCGGTATAACTCCATAGCGTGCGTCGGAGATACACAGCGCGCTTTATAAATGTACAGTGCGCGCTGCGAATATGCTTACTACGTTTTTCATTACGCTTCGACAATCACGCACGTTTAACTTAACGTGATTGTCTATTGTCTTTATATGTGTGTATCTATTGTCAGAAGGCCAAGCACTTGACAAAGGGTTACTAGTGAAACATGCTGGTGGTGCGCTATATAACCACTGCATAAATATAACATAAAGTGAAAATTGGACATTTTTCCTACGAGGGTTGAGTCCATTTGGTTGCAATCACACCCACTTCTTGCCAGATTGGGGTTTTCGTTAGAATAAATCTGCACTAAGGTGAACATTTTTCAATACTTCGGGCCCAGCGCAAAAGTGTAATGATGCTGTACTCCAGCAATGATGTTAAGGATCACACCCAGGGGCGTAACAATAGAACCTGCAAGGTATGCAGCCGCAGGGGGGCCCAGAAGCTACAGGAGGATCCATCCTGAGTGACTGACAACTAAGGGCAAGGAGAGAAAAACATTTCTGCTCTCTGCACAATTGTTCTAATGACTGCAACTGCTCAGCCACTGATAACAAATCATACAAAGTTTTGTAGACAAAGATTTGTAGACAGTCCCTATTCAGTGTGCAGTGGGAGTGGGCCCCATCCAAAGTTTTGCAGGGGGGCCCAGTGATTTCTAGTTACAACCCTGATCACACCTGCCCCCTTCTGAATTTGATCAGGCTCAATATCTGTTCCCTCTTTTTATTTTACTTTATTTTATTCCTAATGGGAACCAAATACAAAAGGATATATGCAAATATATACGCACATACATATAACTACATATGTCTACTAATATCTAAGTCTCCACACGATCAAGAGCATACACCAAGAAAAGGATTAATAACAATCCACCATACATTCATTCAATCACATCCATATCCATACCAGGCCCTCTGATGACCCTTTAGGGATTTAGAAAAAATATGAAAAAATAGATAAAAATTCTAAAAAATATATATGATCATATATATATATGGGAACGATTACAGTTTCCAGAATATAAAAAACAATAAAACTCGTTCCAGTAAAAAGGGTGCTCAAAAGATTTTTCTCCACATATACAGGGACCTTGTCCTCTCATATACCGGTAGCAATATTACATCTATATCAAGATAGGGTCCTTTCCACAGAATCAGACCTCACACCAGAGCTTTTGAGGGCACAGTTCCTACGCTTGCAGGTTCTTCACAACTGGTTAGCCTGATTGGCCGATTACTCACGTATCCCCAGATAGAGCCAGTCCCTCACGACCGGGAATTGTCCGCACAGGGGTCCGTTTCTGTATTGCAGCGGCTCCTGACTCACACACGCTGCCCGCAGTGTACGCAGCTGTGTTGCGAGCTTCCGCGTGTCGGCTGGTTGGGGCGTCTGACGTCACTTCCGTGCGTCCCAGTTGCCTCTACTTCCTATAGTCCTGCGTTCCAGCTGCCTGTGTCACACACAATAAAGCTCCTCTCCGCGTAAGGTTCTCCACACACCGCTATGGCGTAAAGCTGTATTTGCAGGATCCTAGGTAGCAAGATTCCAATTGATTAAAGGGGCGCCCCACTCAATCAAAAATCGACATGTTTCGACATCTGCGGATGTCTTTCTCAAGATTGTTGGAATAGAGCATACCTGTACTTCCTCTTCCTTTATAGTCCATGGTTCCTCCCCATCCTGTCTTCTCTTAAAGTGATAGTCCTCAAAAAATTGCCATTTCACTGTAAACACTGAAACTGGTATAATTACATACCCCAAGGGTCAGCAGTCCCCTCCAGGTCACCAGACTCCACCTACTTATCTACCACATTCACATCACCAATCCATTTACTTAAAAAATCCATACAGTTCCATTTCTTCATTTAGGCCTTTGGGGGCCAATGTATCCAGGTTAAATATCCAGTTACTTTCCCGCCTTGACATTTTAGCAATATAATCACCCCCCCTCAGGTCCCTGTGGACCACCTCTAATCCAAAAAAGATAATATTTCTCACTTCACAATTATGCATGACCTTGAAATGTTTAGAGAGGGGGTGATCTTCATAACCCTTCTTGATATTATTGATGTGTTCTCCCGTTCTTTTGAATAATTCCCTCTTCGTTTCCCTATATATTTTTTCCCACACGGGCACACTAGGCAGTAGATAACCCCCCTCGTGTCACAGGTGATCAAATCACTTATCATAAATTCTTCATAGGCCCCCTCCACCTTAGTAATCCGTTTATATCCCTTTGTATTTCTACACCCCACACACCTCCCACATCTAGCAAAACCCCCATCTCTCATTCTTTTCCCAGCGATCAAATTTCCTGCCGCCGTAGCCACTTTCAACCCCACATTACCTGGTCTCCTGTAAATAAAGGAGGGGTGATTAGGCAATACTCCATTCAAAATTTTGTCCTCCCTCAGCACGGGCCAGTGTTTCTTAATGATACCTCTAACTGCACCACTCTGAGAACAGAACTTCAAATTAAGTTTTAAGGAGTGATCCTCCAAACCCCTCTTGGTGCCTTTAGTCAAAAGGTCTCGTCGTTGTATCAGATCTACCTCTTGTTTTGCTTTTTCAATTATTTCAACCCCATACCCCTTTGCTGTAAACTTGCTAGTCAGCACCTCTACCTCCTTCTTATATTCCACATCCTCCGTACAGTTCCTCTTTAAACGTATCAATTGTCCCTTTGGGACATTATTTAGCCAAGATGGTAAATGGCAACTAGTAGCCAAAATATAGCCGTTGACATCAGTAGGCTTCACATATGTACGGGTCAAAATATTGTTATATTTAAATCCAAAAAATTTACTTGTTGATGACTGTATTCCGTTGTAAATTTGAGACCCCAATCATTAGTAACTATTTTATTCAAAAAATCACCCAAGGCAGACTCCGTGCCCCCCCAGACGAACAGGACGTCATCAATAAATAATTGAAAAAGCAATACAAGAGGTAGATCTGATACAACGACGAGACCTTTTGACTAAAGGCACCAAGAGGGGTTTGGAGGATCACTCCTTAAAACTTAATTTGAAGTTCTGTTCTCAGAGTGGTGCAGTTAGAGGTATCATTAAGAAACACTGGCCCGTGCTGAGGGAGGACAAAATTTTGAATGGAGTATTGCCTAATCACCCCTCCTTTATTTACAGGAGACCAGGTAATGTGAGGTTGAAAGTGGCTACGGTGGCAGGAAATTTGATCGCTGGGAAAAGAATGAGAGATGGGGGTTTTGCTAGATGTGGGAGGTGTGTGGGGTGTAGAAATACAAAGGGATATAAACGGATTACTAAGGTGGAGGGGGCCTATGAAGAATTTATGATAAGTGATTTGATCACCTGTGACACGAGGGGGGTTATCTACTGCCTAGTGTGCCCGTGTGGGAAAAAATATATAGGGAGAACGAAGAGGGAATTATTCAAAAGAACGGGAGAACACATCAATAATATCAAGAAGGGTTATGAAGATCACCCCCTCTCTAAACATTTCAAGGTCATGCATAATTGTGAAGTGAGAAATATTATCTTTTTTGGATTAGAGGTGGTCCACAGGGACCTGAGGGGGGGTGATTATATTGCTAAAATGTCAAGGCGGGAAAGTAACTGGATATTTAACCTGGATACATTGGCCCCCAAAGGCCTAAATGAAGAAATGGAACTGTATGGATTTTTTAAGTAAATGGATTGGTGATGTGAATGTGGTAGATAAGTAGGTGGAGTCTGGTGACCTGGAGGGGACTGCTGACCCTTGGGGTATGTAATTATACCAGTTTCAGTGTTTACAGTGAAATGGCAATTTTTTGAGGACTATCACTTTAAGAGAAGACAGGATGGGGAGGAACCATGGACTATAAAGGAAGAGGAAGTACAGGTATGCTCTATTCCAACAATCTTGAGAAAGACATCCGCAGATGTCGAAACATGTCGATTTTTGATTGAGTGGGGCGCCCCTTTAATCAATTGGAATCTTGCTACCTAGGATCCTGCAAATACAGCTTTACGCCATAGCGGTGTGTGGAGAACCTTACGCGGAGAGGAGCTTTATTGTGTGTGACACAGGCAGCTGGAACGCAGGACTATAGGAAGTAGAGGCAACTGGGACGCACGGAAGTGACGTCAGACGCCCCAACCAGCCGACACGCGGAAGCTCGCAACACAGCTGCGTACACTGCGGGCAGCGTGTGTGAGTCAGGAGCCGCTGCAATACAGAAACGGACCCCTGTGCGGACAATTCCCGGTCGTGAGGGACTGGCTCTATCTGGGGATACGTGAGTAATCGGCCAATCAGGCTAACCAGTTGTGAAGAACCTGCAAGCGTAGGAACTGTGCCCTCAAAAGCTCTGGTGTGAGGTCTGATTCTGTGGAAAGGACCCTATCTTGATATAGATGTAATATTGCTACCGGTATATGAGAGGACAAGGTCCCTGTATATGTGGAGAAAAATCTTTTGAGCACCCTTTTTACTGGAACGAGTTTTATTGTTTTTTATATTCTGGAAACTGTAATCGTTCCCATATATATATATATGATCATATATATTTTTTAGAATTTTTATCTATTTTTTCATATTTTTTCTAAATCCCTAAAGGGTCATCAGAGGGCCTGGTATGGATATGGATGTGATTGAATGAATGTATGGTGGATTGTTATTAATCCTTTTCTTGGTGTATGCTCTTGATCGTGTGGAGACTTAGATATTAGTAGACATATGTAGTTATATGTATGTGCGTATATATTTGCATATATCCTTTTGTATTTGGTTCCCATTAGGAATAAAATAAAGTAAAATAAAAAGAAGGAATTTTTTAACCCTACATCTTGCGCTCCTCTATTTGTATTTTGATCTGATTCCTTTTTATGTGGGGGTAGGAGGTACCCCCGCAGTTTGAGGCAGCAGCAGGAAATAATCTGTATCTCTCTTCTTGAGACTCGTACACATTTTTTAAATATACAGCGCCCCTTAGATTTTCTCAATATCTGTTCCCACTTGCCAAAGAGAAGAGATAAAAATGATAATAGGGTACATTTGAATATGAACTCCAGGCAATCAGCAAAATGCCCACTTGAAATACAGAACATGTGAAATGGCTTACCTGTCAAAACAGCTTTTAATCCATCCAGCTATTCAGATTGTGCTGAGTGAGACTTGCTCTATTTTTACCGACTATAAGAGAAACCTGTGTTGGGAAGGATATAGAGGTGGCTTTTCTTTTACCTTTAAAAATGCTGCATGCCTGACTGCTGTGTTGATCCTTTGCCTCCAATATTTCACGAATCCCTGCCAGGGGCGTTGCTAGCCCCAAAGATTAGTGGCACATGCCCCGGATCTATTCTGGGGTGCCCCAGATGTCCCTCAGGCAGAGTCAGCTGTGGTGCCTCAATGGCAGGCATGCTGGGTGCTGTAAGCAGCACAATAACACTTAAAATCCAGTCGTTGTGTTCCACCCCCAATACGGTACTATATACATTCCAGACCAAAATACGGGGTTTTAAATGAACAATAAGTCTTTTATTCTTCCTTTTGAAGTTTCTTCAAGATTGCGGACAAGTATGCGAACAAGCAAATTCAGGATTCCACATGACAAAAAGGACTGCTTGCCACATGTTTCACGGTCAAAGACCGCTTCCTCAGAGGCATACAGTATACACACACATCAATCTGTTAAAATCAGAAGACTGGCATTCATTGACGATATCCTGGATGCTAAAGCGAGTCCCTGAATGGCAAGAGGCTGGGTGCTGGTGCCTCTATGTAGGCGTACTAGGTGCTGTGGTGCCATGCTGGACACTGTGATGCCTTTATGGGAGCATGCAGGGAGCTGTGATTCTTCTATGGGGGCATGCTGGGAGTTGTGGCCTGTGGGAGCATGGGAGGGGGTCCACTAGAAGGTTAGGGAATGCTATAGGGGATCTGCCAAATAACCTGGCGGCAGGCAGGCCAGCCCATCAGAAAGCCAGACCAGCCAGCACAGAAGCCAGGAAACTCTGTCTAGTTATGTTTAAGTGACACTCCCTATCTATGTGAAATACTGATAGTCTGCATTTTTTTTTTGGGGGGGGGGGGTATTAAGGGGGCATTATCCAACATTTTGCTGAGCAGGCCTATACAGACCGCTGTCAAGTTCATATAAATTTGGCTCCACCCATGACCACACCCACATTTGGTTGCATGGCCACACCCATTTAGGTTATTTTTAAAATAGCATTCATATATTTAAATGATGATTTGTTTTTATGTCTCCAGTACAGTAATAGGGTCCTCTTACACTTTGTGTAGTGCAGTTGCGTTCTGATTTGGAACAATTGCACTGCAGCCGAAAAAGTCACACCATGTGTTATAGCCGCAATGCGGTCAAGGGAAAATAATGAACATGAGACTTCTGGTGCACTTTGGGGATTACCTCAGAAGTCACACGGTAATGCTCTGTAGCCTGTGTGTTAACCGAAGCTCTTCCATCATGCTGCGTCGCACTGCAGGCAGTGTGTCATGTCTCATTGACTTCAAAGAAAACCTGTACTGAAAATTAAAAGTGAAATAAACATACACGGGTCATACTTACTTCCCGTGTACTCTACTCCTCAATCTCTTTCTCCTTTCCCACGTCCTGTTTGTCCACTGGGATCAAGGGAATTCTCTGTCCTCCATTTTGAAAATGGCCATTACCCATAACAGCTTTCTGGTCAGCACACAGTTAAACTGTAACATCGCCCACTTGAGCTATAGGGAAACATGGACATTACCGGGTACCGTTTTCCTCCCAGCTATAACTGACAGCAACTGATATATAACTGACAGCAACTGATATATTTAAATTCTGACAAAATGTTGTCAGAACTCAAAGCAATCACTGTCAGAAGAAAATGGTGAGCTTCTGAGAGGAACTGATGGCAAGGTAACAATGTAATGTTCATTTGAAGTTACCTCATGTGTTTATTTTAAATAATTTTACTCAGTACAGGTTCTCTTTAATGGGATCTGAGGAGCTCATCTTTGTACCTAATGGCAGTCAGGCTTCCTCTGGAGGGCTGTGCGGCCCCTAAAAGAAATGCCACCCCACTCCATTACTAACCCACTGCCACACCGGTCATACCAGAGGATGTTGTAGGCAGCAGAAACTTCTCCATGGCTTCTCCCTACTCTGTCACATGTGCTCAGTGCTTTTATCTGTGAAGAGCACAGGGCACCAGTGGAGAATTTGCCAATCTTGGTGTTCTCTGGCAAATGCTAAATGTCTTGCACGGTGTTGGGCTGTAAGTACATCCCCCACCTGTGGATGTTGAGCCCTCATACCACCCTCATGGAGTCTATTTCTGACTCTTTGAGCCGACACATGCACATTTATGGCCTGCTGGAGGTCATTTTGCAGGGCTCTGGCAGTGCTCCTCTTGTTCCTCTTTGCAGAAAGATGGAGGAAGCGGTCCTGCTGCTTGGTTGTTGCCCTCTGACGGCCTCTTCCACATCTGATGTACTGGCCTATCTCCTGGTAGCGCCTCCTGGACACTACACTGACAGACAGCAAACCTTCTTGCCACAGTTCACATTTATGTGCCATCCTGGATGAGCTGCACTACCGGAGCCTCTTGTGTGTGTTGTACACTCCGTCTTATGCTACCACTAGTGTGAAAGCTCCACCAACTTTCAAAAGTGACCAAAACATCAGCCAGAAAGCATAGGAACTGAGAAGTGGTCTCACTGGCGTAACTATACTTAATAGAGCCCCCCTGCAAAATTGATAGCATGAGCCCCCCTTGGACCAGGAACTCCATGAGGGATATGGGATCGGGAGCCAGCAAATGCCAGCAGGGAGGGTTCTACTGTGAAGCAGGGTCTGGAAACAGAAAACATTTACAGATGCTTCTGCTACTCGCTACTCTGAATGGCAGGACGAGGTGGCAGGGACAGTTTTTGTGAGTAAACGGGAAAGTTTTTTATGCTAATTGACTGCACTTGTGGTTGAGAAGAGGGAGAAGGAGGGGCCCCAAAAGCCTCATGGCCCCCTGTGATGGCAGTGGGGTCGCAGGGGTGATTGCTACGTCCATGAGTGGTGTGTAGTCACCACCTGCAGAAGCAGTCCTTTATTGGGGATGTCTTGCTAATGGCCTATAATTTCCACCTGTTGTCTATTCCATTTGCACAACAGCATGTGAAATAGATTGTCAATCGGTGTTGCTACCTAAGTGGACAGTTTGATTTCACAGAAGTGTGAGTGGCTTGGAGTTACATTGTGTTGTTTTAGGCCTTGTTCACATTGTGTTTGGCGGCTCACGTGTCAGTCAGCGGTGGGCTTTTTTTCTGCGTTTCTTAAAAGTTTTTTCTGGCGATTTTCTGTGCGCTCGCTCGTTTTTGTGGGCGTTTTTGTAAGCAGATTTTGCAGAGTGCTTCCGTCTTTTGATCTGGAAAAAAATCTGGAAACAATAAATACTAAAAAAGATTTCCTATACCTTCCATTGAGGCAAATCTCCTCAAAAATGGCCCAAACGCCTCTTTTCAAAGCGGATCGCAAACGCACCGCTCTGATATGATCTCTCTCATAGAGAATCATTGCACAAGCACTTTCAGGGTGATTTTGATAATTGCCCGCGCTTAAATTTTAACAAAAAAAAACTATAATGTGAACAAGGCTTGCTTAAAGGGAACATAAACTGAGGAGTATATGGATTTTTCCTTTAAAAATAATACCAGTTGCCTGAGGGCTCGTTCCCACTGTTGCGACGCGATTTCGGCCGCATTCCGACGCTTGTAAAAACGCATGCGGATGCGTTTCCGCATGCGTTTTTACCCGCGATTTCGCATGCGATTTCACATGGCAGGGTGCCATGCGAAATTAACCATGACACTGCCAGGGCTAAATAAAATTGAAAAAGGTGCGAAATCGCACGCGAAATCGCGGGTAAAAACGCATGTAACAAACGCATGCGTTTTTACTATTAAATACATTAGCGGCGATTCGCACGGATTCCCGACGCAGGCGAAATCGTTGGCTCTTTTGTGCGTTTTTTTTCCGCTGAAAAAAACGCACCTCAACAACGCTACAGTGGAAACAGGCCCATCCACTTGCATTACATGTGCGGATCTGCATGCGTTGGACGCATGCAGATTCGCGATAGTGGGAACGAGACCTGACTCTCCTGCTGATCCTGTGTCTCTAATACTTTTAGCCACAGCCCCTCAACAAGCATGCAGATCAGGTGCTCTGACTGAAGTCAGACTGGATTAGCTGCATACTTGTTTCAGGTGTGCGATTCAGCCACTACTGCAGCACAGGGGCGTATCTGGGTAATATAGAGCCCATGGCATACACTGAAATAGCGCCCCCCCTCCCCCTCTTCCTGATCAGAGCCCCCTTCCCCTCTAAAAACAGCATTCTTTCTTGTGTACATGTGTTATGGTTGCCTGTGTTTTTTGGCTCGGAATATTGTTAGTTAATTTTTTGAAAATATCTCTTCTTATTGCCTCTCTGTCCCCATTTTTAACACTAAGCCAAGTGCGCCCTACATACATAAGTTAAGTAGCCATGTTCCCCAGATGACAGAATTAATCTGATCTGAGGTCTGAGTGATGGGGTGGCACCAGGGACATGGTAGAATAGCACTAGGGCAGGCATCGGGGCGCAGCACAGAGGCAGGTATGGCGCCCATGGTGCTGTGGCGCCCATGGCATGAGCCATGCCTGCACCCCTCTAGATACGCCTCTGCTGCAGCAAAAGAGATCATCAGGAGTGCCAAGCAACTCGTATTATTTAAAAGGAAACATCCATATCCCTCTCAGTTAAGGCTCCTTTAAAGTGTTCCCTTAATTTTTTGAGCAGTGTGGGGAGAGAGAGAGAGAGAGAGACAGAGAGAGAGAGAGAGAGAGAGAGAGAGAGAGAGAGAGAGAGAGAGAGACACAGACACAGAGATGTATGTGAGAACTGGGATATTTATAAATCAAAGGGTAAACTCAGCCTGCACTGCATCGCTAGAATCCCAGAAACCCAACTTTACTGCAATAAGCAATATTACCGTGCCCCGGTTTCATCTAGCAGCCTGACACCGAGACCTTGGACTATACATAAATCCCTCTGATCCTCGCTAGGCGCTGAATCCATTAACTGTTGTTATAAATCAATAGGCTGCAACACAGAAAGGGCCCTTAAATGCACATTTGTCTTTGCCCTGTGCAGGGGTCACATGGTCACAATGGACATTGTTCTAGCTTGAATACAGAGTACATTAGTCAGGGCTGGTGCTGTGCCTGGCCTGGTGGCACGTTTAATACCCCAGGAGGGAGTTACTGATGGAATGCAATTCCTTGCAGCCAATCTGCAATGGTCGCTGACTGCTCTAATTATTCTGGATAATTGTTATCACCACCCAAAGGTAATATTTCTTCCATATGTTCTTGCAGTCAAGCTGAATAACATAGCAGGTCTGGATTATTAAAGCAAACCTTCGCGATTTCTGGCTTTGAGCTCAGTTAAGTTGCTACTTTTATTGCTTGAAGAAGCGGGTCAAAGACTGCGAAACATGTTGCCTCTTTGGAGCTATTTTGATTAACCTCCTGAGTGTTACAGCGCTCAGGTTTTGCATTTTTTTGCCCGCCGTTACCCTCCCCCCCCCCCCCCCCCCCCCCCCAGAGATCCCGCAGCCGAAAACGTTCTAGATAGCACTAGCTAGTACAAATGCCCAGCACCCCCCTCTCCCCACCGCTCCCCCGTTTATACATTACCCAGCCTGGATCCCGCGATCGCAGCAGCCTCCCCGGACAGCTCCGGTCTTCAATATGGGGAGGATCGCATATGACGTCATGAGCAAACCCGATCCTCCCCATAGAGAGACTGGAGCTGTACCGGGAGGCTGCGCGATCGCTGGATCCAGGCGGGGTAACGTATAAACGGGGGGATCAGGGGGGGGGGGAATCGCAGAGGAGCAGCGGGTGCCTGACACTTGAACTAGCTAGCCTAGTGCTATCTAAAGGATTTAAAGTAATTTGGAAGAAAATGGGGGACTCCTGGGGCCACAGAGCGGTATGCCTGACGCAGTGTCGTCCATACCGCTAAGGAGGTTAAAGACTAATTTATGCTGAATTTATCTTTCTGAATCTATATTGTGGGAAGTAAGTCCATCACTACCTATTTTTAATCTGTTTTTAGTCCATTTTTTCCTGTTTAGGTGCCTCTGTATACAGCTGCTTAAAGGACACCCGAGGCAAAAATAAACAAATGAAATAAACAATTGTATCTATCTTCCTTCTCCTAAAAATGACTTTTTAAGATGTTCCACGGTTTTATTTTATGTTTAAATCTACTTTTTAAGTTTTAACTATTTTATTGTTTTTGCTCAATGACACATTCATTGAAGTATGCCAGAGCTAAAATCTTTGAACTATTGACCTTTTTATCTCTTTCCTGCTCTCAGAAGCCATTTTCTGCTAGGAAAGTGTTTTATCGTTGGAATTTCTTATCAGTGAGGGTCACACTGTAGTCACTTCCTGTCTGAGTCAGCCACTTACATACCTGATATTTAACTCTTTCAGACAGAGAAATCAAAAAAGGAACACAGTATTTGTGTGCTAGGCACTGTACATACCCATGTCTATCTCATCATGTCACATGTCACCTTAGGTGTCCTTTAATATGCACTAAAGTTTGTCACACATTTCAGTTATTTTGTTCTACATATCTTTGTGTGCCATCTTGCTGGCCAGAGCTGCAGAATGTATTATTTCTGTGCCATGGGAGCCACCATCTTGGTCTCTGCAAATACCGAAAATGACATTACCTGCATCTGACACTCTTTTTCTGAGTTAACCCCCTTGGCGGTATGAAAAATACCGCCAGGGGGAAGCGCAGCAGTTTTTTAAAAAAAAATAATTTTTTTAATCATGTAGCGAGCCGAGGGCTCGCTACATGATAGCCGCTGCTCAGCGGCATCCCCCCGCCCGCTTCGATCGCCTTCGGCGATCACCGATCAGGAAATCCCGTTCAAAGAACGGGATTTCCTGGAGGGCTTCCCCCGTCGCCATGGCGACGGGGCGGGATGACTTCACCGACGTCAGCGACGTCGAGACGTCATTGGGAGACCCGATCCACCCCTCGGCGCTGCCTGGCACTGATTGGCCAGGCAGCGCTCGGGGTCTGGGGGGGGAGGCCGCGCGCCGCACCGGATAGCGACGATCGGGCGCGCGGCGGCGGCGATCGGGGTGCTGGCGCAGCTAGCAAAGTGCTAGCTGCGTCCAGCAAAAAAAAAATTAAGTAAATCGGCCCAGCAGGGCCTGAGCGGCACCCTCCGGCGGCTTACCCCGTGTCACACACGGGGTTACCGCCAAGGAGGTTAAAGCAGTTGCTGGCCTAGGAGATAATTTTCCATCTTCTGTTTAGAATAACTTTTGCACTCTGCCAGTGAAAAAGTATCAAAAAGTAGGTGTAAAAGTACTGTCAAAATAAATGTAAATATTTTGTTTACTTGCTAGTGGCTTAAGGCATTTTATTTATAATATGAAAATTTCACCTAGGAGAAAACAGAATGGGATGGGGCACATTGCGTCCATGAGCATACCGCACATGGCCATGATCCGGCACATCAGGCATGAACCATGTGTTCAGTATGATGAAATAAAGGTTCTAACATGAACGTTTTCACCGACCCAATGAAGATATTACATTGGGACAAACAATTCCACTAGCTGTTTTGTTTATTAAAGAGACACTGAAGCGAAAAAAAAATGCTATAATGAATTGGTGTAATATGGATAATTACTAGTACATTAGTAGCAAAGAAAATATTCTTATGTTTTTATTTTCAGTTATATAGTGTTTTTATATAACATTGCATCATTCTCTAATATTTGCAGTTTACACACTACTCAGCATTCTAAATGATTTTACAGAGCAGGCCAGTGAACTTTTGACCTGTCCTCTGGAGAGAAAAAGAAAATACAGTGACTGACAGTTGAGATAACAAGCTTCAGAAGACAGAGCTCTCTGCGAAAGTCGTGGAGCTCAGTGGCTCTTTTGCACAGATAACAACTGGAGTTTCTTAACTCTTCCTGCACTGTAAAACAATATTAGACTTATGTTTCGGCTCCTAATGTTTTATTTCTTAGATGTGCTACACATACAAATCATTATATCATAATTTTTTTTTCGCTTCAATTTCTTAATCAGCTAGTAGCGAACTGATTGATGCAATTAACCAGCTGATAGTGATTAGCATGGTGCCTGCTGGCTTTTGATAAGCACAATTTCTTTCCCTTAAAGTGAACCTCCGGACTAAAAATCTACTCAGCAGCACTGAAAAGGCTTGGTGTTTCTTCAACAGTTTCACAGCATCAGAACTTTGTTTTTCTTACCAAAGCATCATTTTCAGCTGCATTTTTAGCTAAGCTCCACCCATCAAAGAAAACAAGCCCAGGCTTTTTTTCCCTAATGCTGTGCAGAGCATGATGGGATTTCCTATGTTGTTGTTCTCGTTGCCTAGCAACTGGAAGGGGTGTCATCCGGACACAGGACAGTTGGAACTGTGTCTCATGCTCCCTGTCACCTCCTTTCAACCAAAAAGATGGCTGCCATCATGAAATCAAACATTTGCCTGTTCTTTTACAACAGTGTCAGTAAGAGATTATATTACCTATCTATTTTAATTACCATAACTAATGTAACCTAATGACAATATGTTTGTTTAGGCTGGAGTTCCTCTTTAACCTCCTCAGCGGTATGGACGAATATATCCATCCATCACCGCCGGAGGTCGCCGCTCAGGCCCTGCTGGGCCGATTTTCATCAAATAAAAAGCAGCACACGCAGCCGGCACTTTGCCAGCCGCGTGTGCTGCCTGATCGCCGCCGCTCTGCGGGGATCGCCCGCGAGCAGCGGCTAAAGTGGGTCCCCCCAGCCGCCCGAGCCCTGCGCAGCCGGAACAAAAGTTCCGGCCAGCGCTAAGGGCTGGATCGGAGGCGGCTGACGTCAGGACGATGTAAGCACGATGTAAGCAAAACAAGGAAGGCTGCTCATTGCGGCCTTCCTTGTTTATTCTGGTCGCCGGAGGCGATCAGAATGACGCTTCCGGAGCGCCCTCTAGTGGGCTTTCATGCAACCAACTTTCAGTTGGCTGCATGAAACAGTTTTTTTTTTATTAAAAAAAAACCCTCCCGCAGCTGCCCTGGCGATCTTAATAGACCGCCAGGGAAGTTAAGGTGGCCATACATCTTGATTTCGCTGCCTATCAACCATCCGAGTTTGATAATTATGATCGAATTGGATATTATGATCGCTAAGGATATCAAATCTAACCCAAAAAAGTTTTACAAGTACATTAACTCTAAAAAAAGAAAGGTTGACTGTATAGGACTCCTAAAGGATGAGGGTGGGAACTCAATGGTGGACGACCAAGGTAAGGCAGAGTTATTAAATGCTTTCTTTGCTTCTGTCTTCACAAAAGAAACAGCACTGTTGCAAACTACAGAGGTGGAAGAGTCTCAATCTTCTAACTGTAATATTAAATACTTAACGCAGGAAGAAGTGAAGGCAAGACTAAATAAATTAAAAATAGGCAAGGCACCTGGCCCGGATGGCATGCATCCTCAGGTCCTAAGGGAATTAAGTTCAGTTATAGATAAACCCCTTTATCTTATCTTTTGTGACTCTCTTGCAACTGGCAGAGTCCCAGTGGATTGGCGTACAGCCCACGTTTTCCCATTATTTAAGAAGGGCAAAAAATCAGATCCAGGAAATTATAGACCTGTAAGCTTAACATCAGTTGTATGCAAACTATTTGAGGGGTTACTAAGAGATACTATACATGACTTCATAGTAGAAAATAATCTTATTTCTCAGCATCAACATGGGTTTACTAAAGACAGGTCCTGTTTGACTAACATGCTCAGCTTTTATGAGGTAGTGAATGCTAATATGGATATTGGGAATGCTGTAGATGTGATATACTTGGACTTTGCAAAGGCCTTCGACACTGTTCCCCACAAAAGTCTGGTGCAAAAGTTGAGGATGCAAGGACTGGGTAAGAGTCTGTGTTCATGGATAGGGAACTGGCTAATGGACAGAAAACAAAGAGTTGTGGTCAATGGATCGTACTCAAAATGGGAGACTGTTAGCAGTGGGGTCCCACAGGGGTCTGTTCTGGGTCCAGTGCTCTTCAATTTATTTATTAATGACCTAGTAGATGCAGTAGTGAGCAATGTTGCTATTTTTGCAGATGATACAAAATTGTGCAGAATCATCAACTCTCAGGAAGATAGTGTCATATTGCAACAGGATCTGGATAGGATGGCTATATGGGCACATACATGGCAGGTGAAATTCAATGTTGACAAATGTAAAGTCATGCATTTTGGACGTACTAATGGTCTGGCACCATACAAAATAATTGGGATACAGTTGGGGACATCGAACTTGGAGAAGGACTTAGGAGTACTCATTGACAACAAGTTAAATAATCGTACTCAATGCCAAGCCGCTGTAGCTAAAGCTAACAAAATTTTGGGATGCATTAAAAGGGAAATAAAAACTCGAGATGCTAGCATAATATTGCCCCTGTTTAACTCTCTAGTAAGGCCACATCTGGAATATGGAATTCAGTTCTGGGCACCACATTACAAAAAAGATATTGCAGTTTTAGAGCAGGTGCAGAGACGAGCAACAAAATTGATACGTGGGATGGAAGGTCTCACTTATCAAGAAAGGTTAGATAAACTGGGTTTATTTAGTCTAGAGAAAAGACGCCTTAGAGGGGATCTAATTAACATGTATAAATACATCAGCGGGCAATATAATAGCTTGGCGGATGAGCTTTTTGTCCCTAGGCCTTCTCTAAGGACTAGAGGACATGATCTGCGCATGGAGGAAAAACGTTTTAGTCACTTATTTAGGAAACGGTTCTTTACAGTAAGAGTGATTAAGATGTGGAATGCATTGCCACAGGAAGTCGTTATGGCAAACTCTATACCTGCATTTAAAGGGGGCTTAGATGCTTTCCTTGCGTTTAAAGACATCCATGGCTACAATTACTAGGTAATGCCTAATAATGTTGATCCAGGGATTTTATCTGATTGCCATCTGGAGTCGGGAAGGAATTTTTCCCTTTAGGGGCTAATTGGACCATGCCTTGTAAGGGTTTTTTCGCCTTCCTCTGGATCAACAGGGATATGTGGGGGACGGGCTGGAGTTGTACTTTGTACTGGTTGAACTCGATGGACGTATGTCTTTTTTCAACCAAAATAACTATGTAACTATGAAACCAGTGCGGCCAAGAACATGCCCGATGGACGATGTGACAAATTTTGGTCTGAAATTAGTTGCATGTATCGATTGGACATGCTGAAAGATTTTGGGCTGGCGTGGACGATTGGGTGCATGGTGGTAACAGTGAGCGATAGCGGGATGAGCGATGAACGTGAGGAAACCCCATGCGCTGTTCCCCTTAGCGTATAAATGTGCCCCCCATGTGTGCATTCATACATTACCTGTCCTGTATCGTCCACCAGGTGGTGCCCATCTGTCTTCGGAATCCCCCACTCTTCCATCAGCACTATACAGGCCATCTGTGTATAGCATGTGGCGCGTGTGTGACATCACGTGGTGGAGTCGGGATTTCAGCATGAAATTGATCAGGAATCGCTCTGCTGTGTATGGGCAGCTGACAGATCTCTCTCTAATCAAATTTGATCAGAGAGAGATTTGTCTCTTGGTCGAATCTTCCTATCATCGCCTGATGTTTGGCTACCTTTACTGGGTTGTGGACATTTTGCATATAAGGAAAATTAATTTTGTTGTAGCTAGAATTCAGCAGCCACCACTAGGTCCTCATGTGACCCAGGTGAAGGTTGCAATGACTGCCAGTTCAGCATTTCTCAGCTCTCTCAACTCCAGGGAGAGGGGACCAGAGGGGAGGAGCCAGCAGAAAATGCACACGTATAAGGTAGAGGTTTTCCTCCCTTGGTTCGATGTAATTTACCTACAAAAGGCAAGTAATCAGGATGAGTATAAGTACACTTTTAAATAGAAAGTAAATGATAATTTTCCTTACCATGAAATTCAGGACTCCCTAGTGGCATCTGGATCAATTTCCCTAATCAAAACGTTCTGCTATTTGTAATTAGAAGTGTGGACGTCATTAGTGGTAAGGAAAGCAGCCAGTCCATTTTCAATTCCTTTATGGATTTTTCATTACCACGTCTTGTGATAGGACAACCCACAGCTGGCCGCAGGCATTATAGCTTATCATTGATAGGACTACTGCCCTGGCCTGAGATACACAGCATAAATACTGTATTGGCTAATTAGCGCTGAAATAAAATCATCTTAAAGCGGGGTTGTCAGCAACAAAATCAAATTCCATTTACCATCTTCTCTGTGTTTATTATGAAGTCTATATCCTGACCCTGCATTCCAATATAATCATAAATGTGTCTGCTGTAATGAATCTTATCTCATTCAGTCTGGCTTCTTTCTAGAACAGGGAGGATGAAGTTTGTTACTCCCCTCCCACATTCCTGCTCCTCACTGATTGGCTGAGGGCAGTTCAGTGTAACACGAGGCTGAGAAGTCAAATACACCTCACCCCTCTGCAGAAGCTGCTGAAATACAATCTATACTGTGCTCACATGCGTTTACAAAGCAGGCTAGATATGACAGTGCAGTTTCTTGGAGAATAAAAGAGTAGGGGAGGAAATTACACCAGATTTGGCTTCAGTCACAGGCAGTAAAGGTGGAAAATGTCTCTTTACTTACTATATAAAATTCACTGAAATCAAAAAGTACAATACATATGTTTTGTAAGTATTTATCTACTTATATATGGTATGTGTTTTTTTCCTGTAATAGTATGGCTGTCCCTGCTGCTTTAGGCCACTTGCACACTACATACAATTCCAATTTGCGATTTTGATGCGATTTTACAAGTAATTCCAAATTGCGATTTTTAATTAGTACTGTATGCTGCGTTTTTCTGCATTTTTCTTTTTGTTTTGATCACATCCAGGGAAAATCGGAATCGCAAATCGGATTTGCAGTGTGCAATGCACTGACCTACACAGTGCACTGGTAGGGGAGTTTGTTGGCACTAATCTGCAAATACAGTAAAAGCTGTACTATTTATTTCTGAATGAAATAGATTAAATTGTTGAATAGCAATGGTGGCCTACAGACCACTTGTCCAATTCAGTGTTTTGTCTTTATAATGCAAGAGCCCGCTTCCATGCCAGACACAAGTCCCACCCAGTTTGTAGTGACTTCAAGTGACTCATTGTAGCTTTAGTGTAGATAACCATTATATGGAGTGCACTGGGTGGATGTGTGGTTTCTGGTTACTTGTTTTGTGCCTCTTCTTCTCACTTGTACCTAATGGTGAGTGTCCCATGCTTGCCCAGAGGAAGAGAAAATGTTAGCCAGTACAAGCAATGAGGTGCCGGTTTCTACCAATGCCAATTACCGTTTTCACAGATTTCCATTTCCAATTTCCAGGGAGTCTGTGTTTGGTCATTTTTTAGCAACCTCTTCCGAGTGGACTCTGCATTCTCTGATCTAAAATGACCAGATTTCAGTAATGCGGCATTGCTATGGGAATCCGATTTCCCATCTCTGCAGATCGTAAATCGTAAATTTCAATTCCACAAAATCCGAATAAGCATCCCTAAAGGCCGTCTAAAAGGCATGGGCTCGCGAGTCCAGAAGGACTCGAATTCAGTATTCTTATGAAGTCTAATGACTTCACCTGTGACCACAGGCAACAGGGGGTTAACTTACCCAGAAGTCTTTGGTCCCGTCTGCGTTTCATTATGCGTCATTGGCATAATGAAAGCCGCATTCCAGGACTCACTAACGCGCGTCCTCTTTCCGGCTTGAAAGAGGAAGCGCGGTAGTGAGTCTTGGAACGCAGCTTTCATTATGCTAATGGTGCGTAATGAAATGCAGACATCCCGAAGACCTCTGGGTAATTTAACCCCCCCGGTTGCCTGTGGTCACAGGTGAAGTCATTAGACTTCATATGAATACTCGTGAGCCCATGCCTGCCACCTTATTCTGCTATGCGGGGGAGAGGCAAGGGACACCTAATAACAGTATGCTTATCATGAGGACAGGTGGAGGGCTGCCAGGCAGCATCTGTGACAAGCTGTCATTAACTACTCTGTGACTTAAGTGGCACCATCAGTAGGGCTGGGAAGTGTGTAGACGAATAATCTCTATGGGTGACTAGTGTGAGAGGAGAAGGGCTTACATGAGGAGAACCTCTCAGCCAGCCTGACTAAGTGAGGAAGCTGTAAGCAGGGTCTGATTCTGGATGCTGTTCAGGGGCGTATCTACAAATTATTATTATTTATTGTATTTATAAAGCGCCAACATATTACGCAGCACTGGACAATAAATAGGGATACATACAATGTAATAAGGGGTGACAGACAAGGCGGTAGCAAACAGTTATACAACATAACAAAAGGTTATACATGCAATCAGGGTATATAATGCGTTTTACAGAGACCCAGCAAATCAAGTCCGAGTTAGTCCATGAGAAAGGTGTCATTGCTGGGATAGCAAAATTAAGAAAGACACACTAAGGGAGGGGGGGGGGGGGGTCGCTGCCAAAGGCTTACAATCTAAAGGGTGGGGGAGGGACACATAAGGTAGGGTTGTGGAAAAGGTGGTTGACTGAGAGTTAGAGTGTGGTAGATGTGGGGTGGGCCATTTTAAAGAAATGTGTTTTGAGGGCTTGCTTGAAGGTGTTGAAGGAAGGAGCGAGTCTGAGGGGGAGTGGAAGGGAGTTCCATAGGGTGGGGGCAGCTCTTGAAAAGTCTTGTAAGCGTGCCTGGGATTGAGAAATGCGTGGGGAGGTCAGGCGGAGATAATTGGAGGACCGGAGGGGGCGAGCAGGTATATGTCTGTTGACAAGCTCAGAAATGTAGTTTGGGCAGGTCTTGTGCACAGATTGTTAGTTTACAAATCATGGGGCCCCCCAGCAAAACTTTGGTGGGGCCCCCCAGTGTTCACACTCTTTTTCTTGCCTACCCCTGGCGACCCTCACAGCCTGGAGGCCCATCTCACAAGGGTCATACTACAAGTGTGGACATCATAATCTTCACACCCATAACACGTGTAGCCACAAAAACACCTGATCTGAAGGATGGACCCCTTTCTTAGGAGTGAAGTAGTAGTTAGGGCCCCCTTACAACTCTGGGCCCCTTGCGGTTGCAGTGGCTGCTTCCCTGTGGTCATGCCCCTGATGGTGTTGCTGAGCCCTGCCCATCACTGCATCTTCCTTCACAAACCATGCAATCATTCTGCACCAGTTTCTTTCAGATGGGGGCTCAGAATCGACATCGCCCTCCGGTTCCCAGTATATGCTAATGAGCCGGCAACCTCTGGACACTCTCCCTTTGTAGCTGGAATTCCTTTCTGTCAATCCAAGATATTTAGCCTAATTTGGTCTTCCCGGTTGCAGCTAAGCCCCATTCATTTTCTGAAGCCGGGTAGAGAGAGAATATGACAGCTGCCGCACTCCTGGCTCTGACTTCTGTCGCCTCCGCTTACAATAATGCGATGTTTCTATGATGTTTAGCAGAGAATACGTGTCAAAATAGTGTCATTTCCGGAAATCAGAGGATGTGTTTCATTAACAAGCAGCTATTTTGGTGAAGGAGGAAAAAAAAACAAAAGCAAAAAAATTAAAATAAAGATGTTGTTCATGAATAATGTATAAAGTAAGAGAAAGGGATCGGAGACACTAGAGCTGAATGAATTGTGTAGGAGAAGAGTAATACCCGCCAATTATTGAAGTAAATCACATTCAGCCGAAATACAAAACAGCCACTTTCCGCGATGCCATGTGATGTGAGAGATCGCGGCAGCGATGACATTCTGTATCAGACACTCTTCATTCAGGCTCAGTCATCATGACACAAGCCAAATCGAGCTGCGTTCGCCTTACGGTTCGCGGAATATGTATTCGTAGGCTTGTCTATCACACCTTGGGCTCGATTTACAAAACGGTGCTAACTTTAGCACTAGCCCTTAGCACGTCTAAACTCAGTTGAAATGTAAGATCTGATTGAGAAAACCGGTGCTAACCTACTTAGCACCCTGGTTAGCATGCCTAAAGACTTTAGACGTGCTAAGTAGGTTAGCACCGCTTAGTAAATCAAGCCCCTTGTGTGTTTCTGAGATATTGGGATACTTCCCAACTTTTTGAGATAAGAAAGTGGGACACTTAAGCCCTGCCCCCATGCCACACCCCTAGTCATGCCTACCATAAAGAGTTCATAACAAAAGTATTGTGAAATTTGCCTTCTTAAAACAGAAGGAAATGTGCGATAATTCAGCTACAAGTGAACATTTGTGGTTACCCACAATGCACCACTACTGAATATGCAAATGATCTCTTTTCCCCTGTGAGCCAGACAAGCATCCAGAACCGCTGGTGTATAGCAAGACTATAGCTTTAAATATTACACAGCCACACCAACCCCAAATGTAGACAGCCTGTTTCGAGCTTTTGGCCCTCATCGGTACATGGCAGGGATTGATATGGCTGTATGGGATAGGGCTTGGACCAGTACAACAGAGTAACCAGGCAAAAGAAAATTTCCCTAGGCATTGCTTATTAGTAGGAGGACTTTTCGGTCTCTTTTATCCCCCTATATATTCCTAGTGGTTTGGGTCACAACGAGCTGCTTGCTTACTCTATAACAAAAGTATGTTATTTTATAACTCAAACCACACTGGTCCTTTCTATGTTGGTTCATTTTCCTTCATATTAACATTTGAAATTAAGAAATATATCAATTTAAAGGGTGGGAATAAAGTTTACAGTCAATTAAACCCCTTTTATTTGCAGAAAAATACATGTATTCATACAGATCTGTGCATCAGTTCTGAAAGAGGGAAAGAGGAACAGGTTTCCCAAAGAGGGACTGTCCCTCCAAAAGAGGGACAGTTGGGAGCTATGATATATATATATATATATATATATATATATATATATATATATATATTGGCTGTTTGTGGCTCCTCCCCTCTCCAGCATTTGAACCCCAGTCACCCAATACCAACTGTAGCAGGTTTGAGGCATCTGCTATTAACAGTGTAAAAATGGCAGCAATTTAAATATTCCCCTTGAAAATCAACAGGTGAATTTTGATTGGCTATTATAGGCTCCACCCACTTCCCTGAATATTAATTTCAGCCAGTGACCATCTGGGTAAAGTTTGAGAACCCTGCTATTAACAGTGTAAGAATGGCTGCAGTTTATATTTTCCCAGTGAAACTTGTTTTTAGCTCTGCCCACTTTTTGTAACCTGGACACACAGTCACTCAATGACCACGTTTGTGAGCTTTGGGGCCCTTGGGGTCAATAATTTGTATTGTCCCAGTGAAATGAAACAAATCTAATTGGCTGTTTGTGGCTCCACCCCCTTTCTGAATTTGAACCCCAGTGACCCAATGACCAACTGTACCAGGTTTGAGGCTTGTGCCATTAACAGTGCAATAATGGCAGCAATTTAAATTTTCACCTTGAAAATCAACAGGTGAATTTTGATTGGCTTTTTTCAGCTCCACCCACTTTTCTGAATATTAATCCCAGTCACCCAGTGACCAACTGTGTCAAGTTTGGGAACCATGCCATTAACAATGTAAGAATGGTTGCAGTTTAAATTTTCCAATTCAAAAAGTTAGTTGTTTTTGGCTCCACCCACTATGTCTAACCTTGACATACAGTCACTCAATGACCAAGTTTATGAGCTTTGTGATCCTTGGCATCAATAAGTTGCATTTTCCCATTGAAATTAAACAAATCTGATTGTCTGTTTGTGGCCCGCCCCCTTTTCAGAATTTAATCCCCAGTCTGCCAGTGACTGACTGTACCAGATTTGAGGCCTCTGCTATTAAGAGTGTAAGAATGGCAGCAATGAAAATATTTCCCTTGAAAATCAATCAGTGAATTTTGATTGGCTGTTGTAGGCTCCACCCACTTTCTAGAATATTAATCCCAGTCATCCAGTGACCATCTGTGTCAAGTTTGAGAACCCTGCCAATAACAGAATGCCTGAAATCAATCTACCAAAACTGATTGGCTGTTTGTGGCTCCACCCCCTTTAGTGAATTTGGACCCCAGTCACCCAATGACTGACTGTATTAGGTTTGAGGCTTGTGCCATTAACAGTGCAAGAATCTCAGCAATTTTAATATTCACTTTGAAAATCAATAGGTAAATTTTGATTGGCTTTTTTAGGCTCCACCCGCTTTTCTGAATATTAATCCCAGTCACCCAGTAACCAACTGTGAAAAGTTTGAGAACCCTCCCATTAACAGTGAAGAAGGGCTGCAGTTTTACATTTGTATTTGACTCCACCCACTTTTTGTAACCTTTACACATAGTTGCTCAATGACCAAGTTTGTGAGCTTTTGGGTTCCTGGCATCAAAATTGTGTGAATGAAAGCAGTTTATCCAGCAAAAAAATCTGATTGGCTGTTTGTGACTCTACCACTTGAATTTGAACCCCAGTCACATAATGACCCACTGTAGCAGGTTTGAGGCCTCTGCCATTAACAGTGCAAGAATGGCAGCAATGTAAATATTTACCTTGCAAATCAATAGGTGAATTTAGATTGGCTGTTGTAGGCTCCACCCACTTTTCTGAATATTAATCCCAGTTACCCAATGACCAACTGTGTCAAGTTTTAGAACCCTGCAATAACAGAATGGCTGAAATCAATCTAACAAATATGATTAGCTGTTTGTGGCTCCACCTCCTTTAGTAAATTTGGACCCCAGTCACCCAATGACTGACTGTATCAGGTTTGAGGCCTCCACCATTAACAGTGTAATACTAGTAGTAATGTAAATATTCCCCTTGAAAATCAATCAGTGAATTTTGATTGGCTGCTGTAGGCTCCACCCACATTTCTGAATATTAATCCCAGTCACCCAGTGGCCAACTGTGTTAAGTTTGGGAACCCTGCCATTAACAGTGTAAGAATTCCATAAATTCCAAAAACATACGGATAAGTTAATTGGCTCCCCCTAAAATTGGCCCTAGACTACAGTACTTACACTACATAATGGCAATGGTAGGGATTAGATTGTGAGCTCCTTTGAGGGACAGTTAGTGACAAGATATATATATACACTGTACAGCGCTGCGTAATATGTCGGCGCTATATAAATACTAAATAATAATAATAAAAGAATGGTTGCAGTTTATATTTTAGCATGTAAAAAAATGTAGTTGTTGGCACCGCACACTTTTTATAACCTTGACATACAGTCACTCAATTACCAAGTTTATGAGCTTTGGGGTACTTGATGTCAATAATCCGTATCTTCCCATTGAAATTAAACAAATCTGATTGTCTGTTTGAGGCTCTGCCCCCTTTCTGAATTTGATCCCCCAGTTACCCAGTGACCAACTGTACCAGGTTTGAGGCATCTGCTAGTAGCAGTGTAAGAATGGCAGCAATTTAAATATTCCCTTTGAAAATCAACAGGAGAATTTTAATTGGCTGTTGTAGGCTCCACCCATTTTCCTCATTATTAATCCCAGTTACCCAATGACCAACTGGGCAAAGTTTGAGAACCCTGCCATTACCCGTGTAAGAATGGCTGCAGTTTATATTTTCCCAGTGAAATGTGTTTTGGCTCCACCCACTTTTTGTAACTTTGACACACAGTCACTCAATGACCAAGTTTGTCAGCTGTCAGGTTCCTGGCATCAAGAATGTGTGAATGGAAGCAGTTTATCCACCAAGGAAATCTGATTGGCTGTTTGTGGCCCCGCCCCTTTAGTGAATTTGGACCCCAGTCACCCAATGACTGACTGTAGCAAGTTTGAAGCCTTTGCCATTAACAGTGTAAGAATGGCAGCAGGTTAAATATTCCCCTTGAAAATCAACAGGTGAATTTTGATTGGCTGTTGTAGGCTCCACCCAATTTCCTGAATATTAACCTCATCCACCCAGTGACCAAGTGTGCCAAGTTTAAAAAGCCTGCGATTAACAGTCTAAGAATGGCTGCAGTTTTCATTTTCTCATTTAAAATGAACGGCTGAAATTTGATTGGCTGTTTTATGCTCCGCCCACTTTTCCTGGATTTGTAACCTCGGTCACCAAGTGACCAACTGTGCCATGTGTGGGGACTCTGGCTTGATTACTGTGAGAACGGCAGCCTTTTCCATTCTTTTTATTGACATGAATGGGTGAAATCTGATTTGCTGCTTGTAGCTCCGCCCACGTGTGCAGGGGGGCCGCGAGACCCCCAGAACCTATCATCCCAGGTAGTAAGGGATCTGTATACCAAGTTTCGTTCAAATCGGTCAAGCCGTTTTAGAGTGATCGCGGCGCACACACACACACACACACACACGCACGCACGCACACACGCACACGCGCATGCACACACACACACACCTCCTCTCGGGCTCGCCACTATCAATTACATAGGATTGGTGACTCTGACTTTAACTCGTGCTGTGATCCCAGAATAGGAAGCCTGCGGGTCCTCTCTGTGTATGCACAGGCTTCCTGTCTTCTTCCTCCCCTCTGCGCGTACACCGTGGATGTGACTGTTTGTCTTCATCAAGATGAATCTTCACACAAACATACACTTCTTTTTCTACTAATGCCCTTGTGTAATAAAATGAGCTTCACACATTGGGCACTATTCACAAAAGGGTGCTAACTAAGTTAGCACACCTAAAAGCTTTGGGCGTGCGAACTAGGGTGCTAAGCGGTTAGCACACCCAAAGCTTTCATTGATCGCACGCAAAGTTTAGAGCTGCGCGGTTCACGCAAAACATTGCACCGGGTGCGACTAAAACGGCACACCAGTTGCCCCTAAAACATTGCACCGAGTGCGCCCGAAATGCGACGTTTCGGGCGTACCTGGTGCAACGTTTCCGGGGCACCCGGTGCAACTCGTTTCACGCGCACCGCACAGCGCAAAACTTTGCGCATCTTAAAGGACTTTAGGCATGCTAGGGGGCTTTTAGGCATGCTAACTAAGTTAGCACCCTTTTGTGAATCAAGCCCATTGTATATTTACCAACTCATAGTGAAAAAATAAGGAACAACTTTCTTCCGGTTTGGAAAATCCGGCGTGGATTTTCTCTGGGCACTTTTCCTCCCCAAAAACATACAGATAACTTAATTGGCTTTCATCTAGACTATGATACATACACTAGACACGTGACTATGGCAGGGATTAGATTGTGAGCCCTTCTGAGTGACATTTAAGTTAAGTGATAAGACAATATACTCTGTACAGCCCTGCAGAAGATGTTGGTGCTATATAAATACTAAACAATAATAATAATTATCAGTTTGTGTATTAGATCTTCCATTCCCCTGAAGAAAAGCCATTTTAGGCCCCATTCACACTTGCGTTTTGGCAAGTAAACGGACCGGATCCTGATCGGATCCTGATCGGATCTTGACCTGATCCTGATCAGAACCGTACGATCCGGATCCGGTCTGTTTGTATCAGGCATGCATCAGGCTGCCATCCGGATCCGTGGGCAAAAAATAGTTAAATATAAATAAAAAAATGTTCGGGTCAGCAGAAGGTGCACCTGGTGCACATGTACAATCAGGTTCCTCCGCTGTAGGCATCACCTCCACCTCCGACATTCTGCCAAACAGCTCCAGCACGTCTGTCACTGCTGCTCCACTCCAGACATGCTTGGCCCATGTGTCCCCATCCGAAATGGCCGCTTAGATACGCATAGGAAGTGGGGTAGAATGTCAGGTGTTTGTAGGCAGTGTGTTCTGTGCCTTCCGTTTCCCATTGGTTTCTGTGTTCCTGATGGTGCTGTCAGGCTCAGGTCAGGCTCCGGTCAGGATGCGTTGGCCGGAGATCCGGACACAAAAAATAGCGCATGTTGGAAAAGAGTCCGGAGTCCGGATCCGGTCCGGCTCCGTACTGTACGGAACGTACGTATGTGAACGTCCGCATAGCCTTTGCATTGCTATGCGGAACGTACGTTCCGTTTGTACAGTATGCGGTCCGGATCAGATCCGGAAAATCCGGATAGCGAACGCTAATGTGAACCGGGCCTTAGTGACTGTCTTCTGTACAACATACAGGCGAAAGGAAGACCTGATCCAGACATTCCAAAAGCCACCAATCCTAATCGGATTCATGCTGGACAATAACAAATGGGACAGAAAGTTTCAGTTTGATTGGTTACTATTGAGGAGCGCTGACTATCTGAGATAATTGTCCCTGAAATTCTTTGATCAATAAATTCAATTGATTTAGGGCCGGCAAACAGCAGCATTCTATCAATAGCAACACATTTTAATAGATTGTAGACGTGACGGATAGAGGGCTAAAAATAGTAAATTCTCCTAGGTGCTGATAGTGGCTAAGCACAAAAAAATAAATACAAATACTTGGCAGCCCTAAGCAGTTGCATTAATTATGAAGATGAGTCATTTTATTTACATATGTTAAAGCTTACTTTTACATGCTACTGTATTTTCAACGTTGAATCTATTCAGGGCACGCATGTGAGTATTTAGACACGAATAATTGCTGCTTGCATGCATATTTAATGCAAGTTATGCGCAGACTGGAACTGAGCCCATCAGAATCAACAGGAAGTAAATTTGATTGGCGCACTTGCAAGCTGCATACAGTGTGCTTTTAAAGCAAACCGGTGACTTAAAGAGACCCTGTAACAAAATGTTCAGCCTTATTTCTTCTATCCTATAAGTTCATATACCTGTTCTAATGTGGTCTGGATTACTGCAGCCCTTTCTAGTTGCACTGTCTCTGTAATATATCTAATCTTTTCTTTGTCAAGCTTTGTCGACCCAGGGAGGAATGTGCTGTCTCTGCTGTGTTAGGGAGAAGTTATGCACGCCCCCCCCCCCCCCCCCATGCCCCCTCTGCTCTCCTGTGTGCTGTGTGTATGAGTCACAGGCAAGGTCTTTGTTCACAGCCAGTATGTCTGACGCTCAGGGAGCTGTGACCTTGTGAACAGCTGTGAGTGCAGAAAGATCAGTAGAGATTGGTCGGACCTCCGATTTTCGGTTCGCGAACCTCGAAAGTGAACTTTCGCGAACCGCAATAGACTTCAATGGGGATGCGAACTTTGAAAACTAGAAACATTTATGCTGGCCACAAAAGTGATGGAAAAGATGTTTCAAGCAGTCTAACATCTAAGTTTTTGCATGGTTGAGTGGGATATACGCCAAAAGTCCCGGGGAAAAATCTGGATTTGACGCAAAGCATAATTTTAAGGGCAGAAATCACATTGCATGCTAAATTGGAGGCCTAAAGTGCTTTAAAACATCTTGCATATGTATACATCAATCAGGTAGTGTAATTAGTGTACTGCTCCACACTGACAGACCAAACTCACTGTGTAACGCACCGCAAACAGCTGTTTGTGTAGTGATGGCCGTGCTGGACTGGTGCGCGCCATGGCGAAAGTGCAGGCCATGCCGGTTTTCAAGCCCATATGGTCACTGGGCTGAGGTAGCTCAATAACAGAACAACAGTATCTGTCCAGCTGATCGAATTTGGTCTGTCTACAATGAAGCAACGACCTTATTATCTTGGGTGTACCAGCCCCCCCCCCCCCGAGACACTCATACAGCCGGCGGTCATTGCTTCATTGTGATACGCAACCCCTTCACCACAAGGTAATGATCACGAAGGAGAATTGACACATGTACATGCCTTTTGTTTTGTTGTTGCAGCTGCAGTGCAGCCAGAAAAAGTAGGCAGGCATGTACAGCATGAAATGCAGCGGCCTTAAAAATCCAGGCATTTGCCTGGAGTCCTGGACCCTGTTGGTGGTGGCGGAGAAGGCAGTCAAGCAGCCTGCAGGCAGAGATGCTGTGTTGGGACTGACTTAGTCTTGGGGCAGGCAGTCACACGGCGTGCAGGCAGAGATGCTGTGTGTGGGGACTGACTTAGTCTTCGGGCAGGCCTGAGCGTGCTTTGCAGACCAGACATCCGTGGTTAGATGGACCCTTGACCCAACGCTGTGTGCCAGAGATGTCACCATTTGCCTTTCAACATCACATACAGTTTAGGTATCGACTTTTTTGAGAAATAATTGCGGCCTGGTATCTTCCACTGAGGTGTGTGGCTTTGCTATTGTGTGCTGCTTTTCCTCAGGTGGTCATCCCATTGCAGTTTGTGCTTTGTAATCATGTGCCTTCATAAGGTAGTTGACCTTACGCGGGTCTTGGTCTTTCCACGGCTCAATTTTTGGTGGCAGAGAGTACAGATGGCATTGCTCTCATCTGAGGCAGACACACAAAAAAATGTCCACACCGCTGTACCCTGGGATGATGGCACTTTGGTGATGGCTGCCGACAGAGTGTTAAGTGGGGTGCAAGAATCAGAGCAGGAGGAGGAAGATATGTCACGCTTCCATGTGGAAGCTGAGGAAGATGAGATGTTCTGTGTTAAATAGTCAACTACGTCCTGACAATATTGGGAGTTGATGGCGCGTGCCTTCTTCTGAACACTGTACTTTGGTCAAGGGCCACACAAAATCATAACAGCACGACCTCGAACAGACCTGCCAGTTGTCCTGCCCATGGCTCTGCCTTTTGTTTTGTCCATATTGGGGGGGATGAAGTGAAAGGTATGCACTGACTTGGCTAATACCATGTACGGTTACACAGGTGCAGTGAACAGGTTGCAGTGACTGCTGGTACAACAATGTGCAGTTACACAGGTGCAGTGAACAGGTTGCAATGACTGCTGGTACAACAATGTGCGGTTACACAGGTGCAGTTAACAAGTATACACGGACTGGTATATAAAACAGCGTGCGGCCAAATGGTGCAGTGAACAGGTATGCAGTGACTGGTATTACAAATGTGCAGCTGTCACACACACTCACAGGTACCATGAACAGGTGCAGTGACTGGTGGTATATAACACTGCGTGCGCTCTCGTAGGCAGGTAGGTAGGTGCACTGAACAACAACAGGTGGGTATGCAGTGATTGGTATTACAAATGTGCAGCTGTCACACACACACAGGTACCATGAACAGGTGCAGTGACACTGCGTGCCCACGTAGGTAGGTGGGTGCACTAAACAATAGGTAGGTATATGCAGTGATAGGTATTACAAATGTGCACCTGTCACACACACACACACACACACACACACACACACACACACACACACACACACACACACACACACACACAAGTACCGTGAACAGGTACAGTGATCGGTGGTATTAAATATCACACTGCGTGCGCTCACGTAGGTAGGTGGGTGCAATGAACAACAGGTAGGTATATGCAGTGATGGGTATTACAAATGTGCACCTGTCACACACATACATAGGTACCGTGAACAGGTGCAGTGTCACGGTGTGCGGTCACATAGGTGGGTGGGTGCACTGAACAACAGGTAGGTATATTCAGTGATGGGTATTACAAATGTGCAGCTGTCACACAAACAGGTAGTCACTGAATGTGCTGGGCCTGGCAGTGGCACAGTAGGAATTACCAAGGGGCCAAGGTCCAGCAGTTGTATATGCAACACAAGTGTCTGTGGGACACACACACAAAAAAAATAGATCACAAGAACAATATTAGCTCTCAGAAGAGCTGTTGAGGATGAGGAGTGCTTTTTAGCAATAAGTATCAGCTAGAAAGAGCAACCTAACAAGCCTAACTGTAGCCTAACTAAGCTTTCCCTAATGTCTCTGCAGCACCACTCCCTTCTCTAATTACTGCAGCCACACGAGTGAGTGAAATGGCTGACGCTGACTGCTTTTTATAAGGAGGGAGTGTAGCCTGATTGGCTACCCTGTGCCTGCTGACTGTGATGTATAGGGTCAAAGTTGACCCTAATGATGTAGTATAGGGGGCGGGTCGAACCGCCATAAAGTTCGCATTCGTTCGCGAACGTGAACCACCGAAGTTTGCGCGGATAAGTTCACGGTCGAACCGTTCGGGCCATCTCTAAAGATCAGTTCAAAGACCAGACAAGCAGCTAAGGCAACACTGGGAGTAACAGTCCAGCAGTCAATTCAGGCTTCAGAGGAGCCTCAAACAGGCACCTGCTCTGATGATGTATTTCCTGTTTGGCGGCCATCTTCATTGTTTACAAAAACAATGAAAAAACTGTGATTTTATCACCAAGAAAGCAGTGGGGAGCGGCGAAAATGTCACAGATGGGGCTAGGAGAAGACAACAGGCTGGTACGATTTTTTATGTAAGATTTTAACTGTACAGATTCTCTTTAAAACTGTAGTGAGAAGAATATGGAGGCTGCCATATTCATTTGCTCTTAAACAATACCAGTTGCCTGGCTGCTGATCTATTTGGCTGCAGTCGTGTCTGAATAACACCAGAAACAAGCATGCAGCTAATCTTGTCAGATCTGACAATAATGTCAGAAACACCTGAGCTGCTGCATGCTTGTTCAGGGTCCATAGCTTTTAGAGGCAGAGGATCAGCAGGATAGTGAGGCAACTGGTATTGCTTAACCTCCTTGGCGGTAACCCCGTGTGTGACACGGGGTAAGCCGCCGGAGGGTGCCGCTCAGGCCCTGCTGGGCCGATTTTCATAATTTTTGTTTTGCTGGACGCAGCTAGCACTTTGCTAGCTGCGCCAGCACTCTGATCGCCGCCGGCCCCTGCCCGATCGCCGCTATCTGCTGCGGCGCGCCCCCCCCCCCCCCCTCCAGACCCCAGCGCTGCCTGGCCAATCAGTGCCAGGCAGCGCCGAGGGGTGGCCCGGGACTCCCAATGACGTCCCGACGTCAGTGACGTCGGTGACGTCATCCCGCCCCGTCGCCATGGCGACGGGGGAAGCCCTCCAGGAAATCCCGTTCTATGAACGGGATTTCCTGATCGGAGATCGCCGAAGGCGATCGAAGCGGGCGGGGGGATGCCGCTCAGCAGCGGCTATCATGTAGCGAGCCCTCGGCTCGCTACATGATTAAAAAAATTTTTTTTTTTTAAAAAACTGCTGCGCTCCCTCCTGGCGGTATTTTTCATACCGCCAAGGAGGTTAAAAGGAAAAAAATATGGCAGCTTCCATTTCCCTCTTGTTACAGTTTTCGTTTAATTCTTTTATCTAAGTGAAGGGAAGCCTCGGGATGGCCCAAGGGCTTCCTATGTCCTTCTTGACCCCACCAGTAGTGATGAGCATACATTTCGCAAAATCGTAATTTCACATTGTAATTTGCAAGTACGATGCAAAATTGTAATGCGCAATTGCAGGTAAAATCGTAAATAATTTTCTTTAAAAACATAATCAGGGAGCGTAGTTTAGCAAATTTTGCATAATCTTTGCATAATTTTGTGCCGAATTTAGTGGTTAATACCAAAGCCACCATACATGTTATCATCACCAAAAGTACTATGTATGGTAAGTGGAATAGTGGGAACAAGTAAAAAAAATAAAAATTCTAAAATACTATGTCGTTTTTGAGAAAATCAATTTAAAAATGCAAAGGAAAAATGTTTTTTAAACTGTCATTTTTCTGATTTTAAAAAACATTTTTCCTTTGAATTTTTAAAATAGATTTTCTCAAAAACTACAAAGTCATTTTGAAAATTATTTTCAAATTTTTTTTTTTGCCCTTTCCCTACCCTTCTCCTTATGCGTAACAATTTTGGTAAAGATACCATGTATGGGGGCTGTAATCTCTAAAGTCGACATGAAATTACAGGAAAATTATGCAAAATTATGAATGGAAATACAGATATATGGTGGCTGCCATATTTATTTCCTTTAAACTATTCCAGTTGCCAGGCAGTCCTGCTGATTTCTTTTGGTTGCAGTAGTGCCTGAATCACACATCTGAAACAAGCATGCGGAAATTCCAGTCACATTTCAGACAGAAGCATCTGCTCTGCATGCTCGTTCAGGATCTATGGCTCAATATATTAGTGGCAGAGGCTCAGCAGGACAGCCAGGCAATCTGCATTGTTTAAAATTAAGCCTCCCTATTCCTCAAGTTCAAAATAGGCCATTACCATGAAGAGAGGGAAGCCTGAGGATCCTATTGAGGCTTCCCTTGGTGTTCCGCAGTCCCCCTGTAATTTACACGTAATTTCATGCTGACTTTGGCGGTGAATTGCAAAGCACCCATTAAGGCTTCTTGCACACCAAGACGTTGTGTTAGGTGGCACGTTAAGGTCGCATAACGTGCACCTAACACAACGTATGGTGCTGCAAAAGCCGACGGTAGAGTGAGCCGCGTTAGGCTGCTCGATGCCCATAATATCTCCCAGAGTGGCGCTGATTGGCCAGCGGGACCACGTGATGCGGAGCGAGACACTCCGCATCACGTGGTCCCGCCGGCCAATCAGCGCCCGCCAGTGCAGTGAATATTAAGTAGCCATGTGCGCGGCTACTGTAGCTGGCTCTCCCCGCCTCCTCCGCCCCCCACTGCGCATGTGCAAACAGTCTAACGCGGCTATAGCCGCTCCAACGCCGTAGCATGCTGCACTTTGCACAGAACGTGCAGCGTTACATGTAACGCAACGTGGGCTGTGTGAACAGCCCACTTGTGTTACATTGCTGTGCGTTGGGGGAGCGTTACAGGCGCACTAACGTGCGCCTGTAACGTCTTGGTGTGCAAGCAGCCTCAAGCTTAGCTACAAAAATTGCTACATGTGCTAAGGAGAATTGTGGGTGCAAGTCAAACATTTTTTTCAAAAAGACCTTCTAGTTTTTGAGAAAATCGATTTTAAAATGCAAAGAAAAATGTTTTTTAAACCCAGAAAAATGACAGTTTAAAAAAAACATTTTTTTGCATTTTAAAAATCGATTTACTCAAAAACGTCAATGTCTTTTTGAACAATTCCTCTTGTAACTTGTACCCACTATTCTTCTTGACATGTGTAGCAATTTTGGTAGCAATACCAGGCATGAGGGCTTTGCTATTCACCTACCAAAGTCGGCACGAAATTAAACGTAAATTACACGTAAATTACACGTAAATTGATGCGTAATTACAAATGGAAACAATAAACTGCGGAATTAATTACGCTATTGCCCTGACATTTCGCATTACGATGCGTAATTGCATATTACGATGCATAATTACGCATGGGCGTAATTTCTGCTCATCACTAGCAACGAGGGACATAAGAGCAGCGAGGGGAGCTGCTGAGGCTGCCCTCGCTTTATAGCGCACCTAAAGCATACCGTTATCTGAGTATCAGCCACGATATGCAAAGAACAGTAATACCACCCAGCATCCAAATTACCGTATATCACATATACACGTTTCCCCTGTGTTTACTTTGCATGTATAAAGCGAGTTAGGCCAGGCGCACAGTAGAGATCGCAAACTGCTGTTGCAATCGCTTACGCTTTGTGTAAGTATGTTGCTGGCGGTTTGTGCTGCGTTTCTGGTGATTAAGGAAAATCATGTACTATGTATTGGAACCCAAATGCTCACAAAATGCTGCATGTCCTGCACTTGTGACTTCCAGAATCACAATCGATCTAGTGGTCTAGAACACCATTGATCTACACTAGTGTTTTTAAAAGTGTTGCCTATTGTTGGAGCTTCAAAAACATGCCCACAATCACTCTAATGTGACCCAGCCCTTATGCAGATCGTGAATTGCATAACTCGGTTAAGCCTATCGTGCGCTGTCTGCACACATTCCGTTTCCCAAACTTTTCTGCAGCTACCCCTTATCTCCTGTTTGTGTCCTCCCCCTTTGATGGTAGACTCCATTACCATGCTGAAGAAGCCCTCCTGTGCATTTGTCATCTACTTCTTGGTAGTGGTGGAGACCCCCACAGATGACACTCCGGGGTGATCACAAGAATGCAGTCGCACAGCTGTCTGTGGAAAAGGATTTTGTGTATGCATTGCCATGGAAGCAAAGGATTAAAGTGAACCTCAGGACTAAAAATCTACTCAGCAGAACTGAAAGGCTTGGTGTTTCTTTAACAGTTTCACAGCAACAGAACTTTGTTTTTCTTACCAAAGCATCATTTTTAGCTGCATTTTTAGCTAAGCTCCACCCATCAAAGAAAATTGCCCGGGCTTTTTTCCCCTGATGCTGTGCAAAGCATGATGGGATTTCCTATGTTGTTGTTCACGTTGCCTAGCAACTGGGAGGGGTAATAAGCACACAGGATAGTTGGAACTGTGTCTCATGCTCCCTGTCACCTCCTTTCAACCAAAAAGATGGCTGCCCTCATGAAATCAAACATTTGCCTATTCTTTTAAAACGGAGTGGGTAAGAGATTATATTACCTATCTATTTTAATTAACATAACTAATGTAACTTAATGACAGTATGTTTGTTTAGGCTGAAGATCCTCTTTAACTGCTCACCATCCAGACTGTCAATCCAGTTATTTCATTCCTTCAAAATGCCAGTGAGGTCACTACCTAAGCGAGCCTGGCCTGCGGAGCAATCAGTCTGATGATATCTCAGACAGTGCCGTGGTGAACAATGTAACATGAACACATACATACACAAAGGCATACAAGAGTTAAAGCGGACCTGAACTTAGAACTTCCTCTCTGCTCTAAAAGATAAACAACAGCATAATAACCTTTAAACAAAAACATTTATTTGTTACAACTGATTCAACCCCTGCAATACATTTGCAGTGTGCCTATTTCCTGCTTGCATGGAAGCAGACATATTGTTAACATCCTGTGTTTAGCAATTAGGTGCTCTGCCATGGCAGTCAGTTGACACAGGGGAGAGATCCAATTACAACTTGTGATTAGTCACAGATGAGGGAGAATCAGACATGTCTTTGTTACAGTTGATATAAATTTGCAATGTAACTACTTCCTGCTTTCACGGAAACAGACATACTGTTAACATCCTGTGCTTACAAATTAGCAGATCTGCCGTGGCAAATTATGGTGGTGATGAGTCACAGATGAGGGGGAATTAGACAGGCTAAACTCTCTAAATACATACAGGGTGCATTTCTCTATGTTTTCCTTCTCTCCCGTGCAAGAGTTCAGGTCCACTTTAAGAAGGCACTGTTGTGACATTTAGTAGAATGCAGTAAATTGTTCAGAATACCCACGTTTACAGTAATGTTACTGGATTCAGCCCCAGAAACACTTCCTTTATCTATAGATTGCTGTATATTGCTATGTAACCCCAGACCAGTGATCTAGGCTGTTTATTATGAGGAATTCTTCTCCCAGGGCATTCTGGGCGACCAAGTATATTTTCTACTGGCTTCAGAACTAGAAACGAAACATTTCGCAGAGATCACCTGTCAGGACTAAAGATGTCAAAAGATGTGATAAATGTCCGAATGTAAATCAGGGAGAGGGAAGAGTTTGCAATGGGCAAACACTGACTACATAAATTATAAAATAAAATTGTAAAACTCATGACATTATTTTCACTGCAGTTCCTCTTTGGGCCAGGAGCACACTAGGTTGTGCAGATAACCATGCGCTTTCTGTATTGTGTGTTTTTTAAATTGTTGATGCATTTGTGTATGTGTTTGTGTTTTGCATTTGCTTTTTAATGCTTTTTTGGTGCATTTTTTCAATATTTTCCCTTTATCAATGGAGTAAAATACAGTATCATATTGAAAAAATGCATCAAAAATACATGTAAAAACACAGTCCTCTGCATCTCCATTGAGATACATTATGTGCGTTATTAAAAAATATGCAGCAGCAGTGTTTTTAAAGCAGTATTGTCACCTTAAAAATCAAATTTCAACAGCAACTGGTCTGAGTGTATTAAGTGATAAAGATGCTAATTCTGCATTCAAAACTTTTTTCTGCTGTTATGGTTTGGAGTTATCACATACTTTAGGAGCACTGGCCCTAGTGCCAAACAGTGCCAAAAAGTTGAATGCTGGGAGTTCTTTTGAATGCTGGGAGTTTTTTTTTATCTATAATATATTCATCCTCTTCCATTTATTTCCTTGCCTAGCTGATCACTTGTGTTTACAAGCAAGGCTGAGGTGACTCATTGATTGGATGTGTAAATAAAAAAAAAGACTCTGGGAGGAGGGCAGTTAATGAATACACAATGAGCAAGAGAAGGGAGGGGAGAAACTAGAGTCAGGGAGGATATGATGTCAGCATTAGCTTGGCAAGATGATGTGGATAGCACAATACATCTGTTATGTAAGTAGAAGTAGTATTTGTGGATGTGTTTTTTATTTCTAGGTTAGCATGGGTGTCGCTTGTTCTTTAAAAAAAGCACATTGCAAACTGCACACATATGGGGTTTTTTCATGCAGCCCATAGACTTTATTATGGGCAAAAACACTAGCATTTCCTGCAACGCTAGCGATTCTGTCTAGTGTGCTTCTAGCCTCAAAGCATCCTGTGTGACCATTACTTGTACAGTAGAATCTGATTATAGTAAACTCTGATATAGTAAGCCTTTGGCTATAGTAAACTTACTCCCCAGGTCCCAACCCTGCGCTTGTTTAAATATCCAATATATGACCAATTCTGATATAGTAAACTGCTGTTATAGTAAACCACTTAGCCAGGTCCATTCGCTATAAAGAGATTCTACTGTAGTTTCAATCAACAGGACCTATTTATATAAAATCTAATCATTTACTCCTCAGCGCAATCAACTCATCTAGCAAAATTCACACCTTTCTCAAGTCTCAAATGGTGAAAAGTGTGCAGAAAAGGGGAAATTAATCCAACACCTTTGATTTGATGGATGTTTTTTTCTGTTTTGTTTTCAGTGCAAAGAACTGCAAATTAGCAGCAGCTAATACCCCAATTTGCCTCTAGAGGGTGTTAGAGGGTGCATTTTAATCACATTTACTTTTATTGAAATTAATGTAATTATGCTACTTTATCATTGCTTATTAAAGTGGACTTGGTTCCAGCACAGAACAGAAGGAAAACAGAGAGAAATGCCCCCTGTATGTATTTAGAGAGTTTAGCCTGTCTAATTCCCCCTCATTGGACACAGGAAAAGACAAAGGGCTTGATTCACTAAGACAAATAGCATGCCTTATCAGAGTTACCATGCCTTATCAGAGTAGCATAGCGAGCACTACGAACTTATGCCAGCTAATTGGCAATGACAAGAGCGCCACTCGTCCTGCCCTGAGCCCCTGCAGGGCCAATCACTTTAAAGGACATTATCCCCACACTTTGATTGGCTCAATGGGCTGTCACTTGACAGAAAACTTTTGGCTAACAGGAAATCGTAATTTTGTGGTTTTCACTAAATGTTTTGTGCTGAACAATATTCATAATTGCAAACATTTTCATAATAACGAAAATGTTGTCATGAAAAAATGTTCATAAAAAAACAATCGTAATTATGACAATTTCGTGTATGGCCATAATTAAGTGAAATTGAAATAAGAATTGGAGGAGCACTCACCTAATAGAGGAGTTTCTGTGTGCCCAGGCCCAAGATCTCAGCACCAATACGATCCGTCAATGTAATCCAAAGAAGGGGCTGGCACCACAAAAATGGTATGTGATGGCAGTAAATGGCAGTAAAAAATAACTCTTCATTGAGATGTCATTAAAACGACATAGTAGTCAGATAAAAAGTTTTATCCAACTACTATGTCGTTTTAATGACATCTCAATAAAGAGCCATTTTTTACTGCCTATTTTTGTGGTGCCAGGTCATCATTAGGTGAAATTTTGCTTAATTTTTAGTAATTACAATTTTTCCATTACGATAGTAATCGTAATAATGAAATTTGTGCAATAGTTCGTAAATTTGCAATAAGCATATTCCAATCATCCCAAATTAGTATACTTTTGGTTTAATTCTATGTTGAATTTAGTCCCTAAATCCTCATACCACAATCATACATTTCTCATTCCACATTTAACAAATGCTGGTGGGTATCACAGCCCTGAGGTATTTATCTATGGCAGGGATGTCGAACTCCAGTCCTTGAGGGCTGAGATCCTCACACATTTTTGGCACAGCTCAAATTAACTGATGGGTCTGATTCTGGAAAGGTGTGGTCCATCAAGTAGATCACTCACTAATCTTCCTATGTATGGTATAGGGCCCATCCCAAGTGGCCTGCAGCTTATTCTGTCACATCGGGTTTCCTCATTTCTCAGTCCATGGTAAACACTGGCAAGGATATGGCCCTGGAGGACTGGAGTTCTCTGATCTATGGGATGCTGCTCCCTTTCTTGTCACTTAATTGATGGGATTGTTTTATGTCTGACCACTGGATGACCTTTTTGCTACCCCCACCTCTTTGTCTAATGGCCAATTCGGGAATTACACCCTTGGGCATTTTGAGTAACCTGTTGCTGTGCTGTATTGACTCATAGCTGAGATCCACGTCATTCCCCCACTGCATGGGCGATGTTTTTATTTCCATGTATTATTTGTTTGTAAATATAATGGGCACATAGATGTAGGTTGACCTCTATCTGAGTACTCTTCTGTAAGTGTGACATTCATTCCAACGGACATGCAGAAGACAGACCCCTATGCTTTCTTAAGGGAAAGCAGAGGCCTGGTCAGTCACGTACAGTATGTCCCTCATCAACATACTGTAGGATGCACTGCCATTTCTTCCCTGTTGTCTATAAAAAATGTGTAAAAAAACATTTTATGGCCAACTGCTCCCAGGTTATACATTTTTTGTTAATCAGTTATAGGCTAGTGTCCCTTCCAAAAGGATGGCCTCATCGTGGTGGAAGGGTCCAGTATGGAATATTTTGCATGCTAACTGTTTTGTAAGCTAACACCCTCCATTAATGTTAATTTGGTCATTTGTTTTGAATGCAAGATGTGTACTCTGCCTATAATTAGGCTCTGCACACCTATGCAACTTGCATGACTTTTTCAGACAATGGTTGCCTGCCTTGCTATAGACGCACATCTGCTCACAGGTGTATCGGGAACAGTGGGCACTGCCTGGACTGCCAAAGTGCTAGCGAAAATCGGGCAACATGGATATGCCGCTACTCCGCCATGGTGTAAACCAAGACTGAGACTTTTATACTGTACTGTTTATGAACAGCGGCGATCAAGCACGGATCGGCGGCGTTCGGAATGCACACGCAGCTAGCAAAGTGCTAGCTGCGTGTTGCAAAAAAAAAAAGTAAGCAAATCGGCCCAGCAGGGCCTGAGAAATCCTCCTGCGCGGCATAGCCCGAGCTCAGCTCGGGCTTACCGCTAGGAAGGTTAATATAACTCCAGAATTCTTAAGTTAAAGACAGGCTGTTAATTAACTGCATGTGAAAATAACTACAGAGGAGGTAACAACTACAGAGGAGGTAACTTAAGGAATGGAGAGATAAGAGAACTCTCTCACTGTGTGGAGGTAAGTTTACTCTTGCCTTATTATCTCCAGCATGATCTTAGTGAATTTGGGCCAATGTGAAAAATCAAATGAAGAAAGAAAATGCAACACTCACACAGTAGTATCCTATCTGCACTAGTGTAAAGTAAACGATATGGCAGTAATCTCACTGCTGCGATCGCCGACGATTTGTGATTCGTGTAAAACGCAACATGCGCTACATGCAGCATTTTTGGGGGATTTTAGAGCAATCACGCTTGCAATGTATTTAAAATGCGAATTGCGATTGCTCAAAAATCGCAAAAAAACGATGTGGCAAAACACTAGCGATGATCGTTAGCGTTTTGCAATCCCCAGTGTAAACATGGCCTAAGAAAATATCAACCAATAGATGTGAATAGAGAGCCTTCACTGATGCCCTTTGCTTTGTTGGAAGCTAAAGTAGAAAATAATGAATGAATAAACATTCAAGAACACTACTCTGCAGCTCCTCCTGGCTCTATTTAGATTCCATTTCTCATAAGTATGAATGCATGTGGCCAATAAAAGCATGTCTAATTCTGAATGCAGATGTTGATGAGAGGTTGGATTTCTGAAAGGACACATGTACACGGACTAAAAATCAATAGCCAAAGAGGGAGGGTGACAGAGAAGATAGATTACTTAGTGATTAAAATGACAGCAGTAGCGTGTATAGGAAACACACATGATATCGCTGCCACGGTATAGATAATATATGTAGCCTGCTACATCTGTACTGTGAATTATGGAAGGTATGGAGGCAGATGACATTTCCATTTGTCAATGGTTTTAAGCTCATTACCAGGAATAATTTTCCTTTTTTTTTTCAGATTAGGCTTCTCCACTATCTGGACCATCAGGAAATACTGAACATGTTAATTTAGATTTCCTGAGCATCCTTTTTAGTGCTCTGTAATTGTGTTCATGTCACTGCCTGCTGCCTCCTCCACCCTCCCAAACCTACTATGGTATTGTCTCGTGTCAGTGATGCATTCCCTGCATTGCATTGTGGGGAGGGGGAGTGTCCTGGACTGCCAGGGGGCATGATTTCAGAGCATTAAGAAAGTATTACCAGGAGGGGATGGAGGGGGGCAGAGGGGGTAGAGACAGCTCACCTAAAACCAGGGCCGGGCCGAGGCATAGGCTGGAGAGGCTCCAGCCTCGGGGCGCAGTGTAGGAGGGGGCGCACAATTCATTCAGCTGTCATTCCTAATTGTGTATGAAGCAGAAAGAAATAAGAAAAGGGGATACATGGCAGTGACTGCTAGCCAGACAACTAGAGATTAAGGTGTTGGGGAGGTTGTGGGCCTTGTGGCCCTCTTAGTCTAATAGCAATCAGTGTGTGACAGCTGGGGTGGGAGGAATGGAGGGGCGCACTTTGGTGTCTCAGCCTTGGGTGCTGGAGGACCTTGTCCCTGCTCTGCCTAAAACTAATAATATGAATGATTCTTGGAATTGTGAGATTGAGCAACTTCAGTACTGCAGAAAAAAAAATTCTGATAATTTGGTTGGAAACGGCTTTTAGCACTTGTAGAATGGTGTGTGCTACTGGGCTATTAGGGCTGGTTTAGACGGATGTTTGGAGGCGTCGTGTTCATTGGCGTCGCGGTGGCAATGCGTTCGGGCTTTCAGCAGCGTTCGCGTTGCGTTCGGATGCGGTCGCGTTTTTCCTTACCCTAGGGGGACATTACCTGTCGCGGTTAGCCGCCCCTGGAAGCTACATGTAGCTTCCAGGGGCTCCTTGAACGCCAGGGAAAATCGGGACCTATACGGTTCGTGCAAATGTGCGTGAAAGCTTGGTACAAACGCTCCCATTCACTTGAATGGGAGCGTTTAACGCCAAGCCTCGAACGCTGACGGTAAACGCTCCGCAAGCGTCCGTCTGAACCAGCCCTTATTTAACAGCTTCAGTTATTCTGGTAGAGGAACTTTGTCAGTTATTTTATAGTACAGGGGGTCCCCATTCAGGGAATATGTGGTGACTAAATCTTGGTTCACACTTTCAATTATGATTGGCCAATCACTGACCAATTTTGCCACCTCCATGTAGTCTGAGAGCTTACCTACACAATCAATGTTCATAGAATGTAATATCTGTTGACCCTCCGTGGAGGTGGTAAAATTGGTCAGTGATTGGCCAATCATAATTTAAATTCCAAGGTGAGAGGGATATGGATGCTGCCATATTTATTTCCTTGTAAACAATGGCAGTTGCCTGGCAGCCCTGTTGATCTTCTGCCATAATTAGTGTCTGAGTCAAAACCCTGGAACAAGCATATGGCTAATCCAGTAAAATCTGAGTCAGCTGAGTCAGAGTACCTGATCTGCTGTATGCTAGCTCAGGGTCCATGGCTAAAAGTATCAGAGGCAGAGGATCAGCAGAACAGCCAGGCAACTGTTATTGTTTAAAAGGAAATAAATATGGCAGTTTCCATATACCTCTCACCTCAAGTTTCCTCTAAGGCTGGGTTCACAGTGAGAGTTCCCGTTGACAGCAGGAATGCAACGGAACAGGATGTTAGCCGTGCGTTGCGTTGCATACATTGAAGCATACAGTCAGGCCTGGAACCCACTGAAAACCGCAAACGCAAAACGCAACCGCTAGCGTTTTGTCTGAGCGGTTTGCAAGCGGATTCATGCGCGTTTTTGGTCGTGTTTTGCAACATTGTATTTTTTTCCCCAGCGGGTGCCTAGCGTTTTGCGTTTTGCGTTTTTATCCTGATTGGTCCTGTGAATTATTTTTCATTTTGTTACAGTGTGCTGAACCGCAAAACGCTAGCAAAACCGCTCAGTTTAGGTTTTGCTGAGCGTTTCCGCTAGCGGTTCAATACTTTACATTGAAGCGCTAACGCTCCCAAAATGCTGCATGTCCTGCGTTTGCGTTTCTGAGAAACGTAAACGCTCCTGTGGAAGTTGCCCCATCCATTAACATTAGCCCAGCGTTTTGGCAAACTGCTAGCGTATCGCAGTGCTGCCAAAACGCTGCCAAAAGCGCTCCTGTGGGTTCCAGCCCTCAATCAGGGTTGTGAATTCAGAGTCGAGGAGTCGTAACAATTTTTGGGTACCTTCCGCCAGGAACAAATATGCCGACTCATAATAAATTTAAACTGTAATTAAAAGAGAAAATATGATAAAATGTTCTGTGTCTCAGATCATCATAAATAACATATATGCATTACCAGCTGTGCTTAGTCCACAAAAATGAAATGAAAATGAAATAAAGCAATAAAAAATAATATATAGATCATTTAAGTGTGATAAGTAATGATAACGTTTTTGGAAATTGAATGGGAGGAGCATGATGTAAAAATTGCTCTGGTTTTGAAGGGGAAAAAATAATGGTAGGGAAGTGGTTAAAGGAGTCGGAGACAGGGCCAGTGCACATCAAAAAACGCTAGCGTAAAAACAAATGCTTAGAGCTTTCTATAGTGATTTTTTAAGGAGATTCTAGCCTAGCGATTTTCTAAGTATGCCTAGCGTTTTTTGGAGCTTTTTGGTGTAGCGTTTTTTTATATTTTGCTAAAGTTGAGCTGTAACTGAAAAGCCTCTGTAACAAAAACGTTTGGAAAATCACCCTGATCTAGCGCTTTTCAGAGCAATTTTCCACCTTCCTACTCCTAACATTGAGGCTGAATCGCCTCAAAAATCAGCAAAAATGCTGCTGGACCCACGTTTGCGTTTGGGAAAAAGCACATCGCTCAGGAGTGCTCCATTCCAATCAGATATATTAGCCAAGCGCTTTTCAAAGCACTAGCGTTTTTAAAAACGCTCAAGAAAGCTCTTGGTGTGCACCAGCCCTCAGAGTTGGTGAAAACTGAGGAGTTGGAGTACTGGCTCCACAGCTGTGCAGGCAAGGAAAAGTGCACTTCACTGATTCTGTTAACATGCACGTTTTGCAGACATGCACTACTTGCAGAGCGTTACAATGCCGCATGCCTTTATAGCATAACACACCCGCCAAACATCGCCTTGGTGGTGCATTGCAGTGCAGCAAGCCACGTTACTGAGTGACCGTTATGCCCACAATGCACCACTGTGAGCATAGCCTTAATGTTGTAATCAACACTCACTCTCTTCCAAACTGCTCCCAAAATGCAAGCAAATAATAAAATAAAGTCATTTTTAGACATAATACATTATAAGTGAAATATCCTTCCTGACAAATTATTTTTAAATCTGCAAAATCCATTCTCTGATAGAGATTGCTCGAACCTCATATTTTGGGTCCGAGTACCGCGGACATGAGCTTTTGCAAAAGTCTGCGAACAGGGGGACCGGGCTGACCGCCAAAGACTTTATTGGCAGGTGAAAGGCCGCTGACATTAGCGCTTAATAGCAAAGTCCCCATACATGCTAGAAACACCAAATTTACAGTGTAGGTGGAGGGGGACAGTGACTACAAAAGGAACAAAAAATTGTTGTTGCGATCTTCGCTACAAATTGATTGAAGCTCTCCGCCGCACCGCCCCCACTCACCGTCGCTTCCCTGCCGCACACAGACACAGCTCTAGCTATACTAAGTATAGCTAGAGCTAAAGCATCTTTGAATTTCCTTCCAAGTCTCCCGATTGGTCTATTAACAGACCAATGGGGAGACTTGGAGCCAGAATTCAAAGATGCTTTAACTCTAGCTCTACAAAGTATAGCAGAGGTGCGTCTATCTCCGACTCCCTCCATGGATTTCCTTCTCCTCCCCGTACACTGCACCTATCGCCCCTACCTTCCCTGGCACCTATAGCACCTATCAGGGTGCTCCAGGGTGCCAGGGAAGGTGGGGGCGATAGGTGCAGTGTGCGGGGAGGAGAAGGAAATCCGTGGAGGGAGACAGAGATAGACGCAGGTCTGCTATACTTAGTATAGCTAGAGCTGTGTCTGTGTGCGGCGGGGAGCAGCGGTGTGTGGCGGCGGTGCGGCGAGGAGCTTCAATCAAGCTGTAACGAAGATCACAACATTAGAGGATATTGGTGTGGGAATATTTTCTTAACAGTACAGGTAAGTATTTCTGAAGATCGCAAGATAGAGCATACTGTCGTGGGGCATTACAGAGGATATTGGCGTGGGACCTTTTCCGAGGATATTGGTGTGGGAACATTTTTTTAAAGGTACAGGTAAGTATTTCTGAAGATCGCAAGATAAAGGATACTGTCGTGGGACATTACCGAGGATATTAGCGTGGGACCTTTTCCGAGGATATTGGTGTGGGAACATTTTTTTATTAGTATTTCTGGTTAATTAAGTTTATTAAAGGACTTTATTCGTCGTTGTGTTTGTATTTCATTTAACCCTTTGTGGAAATGGGTATACTCATTTCTCATTTTCTTAAAGGGGACTCCCAGATGCCGCCATGAGCCCCCCCAGGGAGTCGTCACCCCCACCTTCTCCTGGAGCACCGGAGGTGGGGAAGAGTTCCTTGTCCATGGATTGGACAAGGGATTGGGGGGAGGGGAAGGCTTGGCCGCCCCTCTCCCCCAGAGCCCCCCCATACCATGGACCATGCGGCTGGTATAGCTCAGGGTGCGAAGCCCCAGACGGCCGGGGCTCTGCATTCTAGCTATCGTAGCCTGCATGGGGGACAAGGGGCTAAAAACGCTTGGAAGGGGGGACCCCACGTCGTTTTTATTTTATATTTTCCACAATCTGAACATAAAAAAAGGTAAAAAAAAAAAATAGGAAAAGATGCCAGGGATCTTTATACAGCCATACTGGGGCTGTATAGCGATCCGTGGCCAAAGCGTTGCGGCCCCGGAGGGGTTTCCAGGGAGTCAGTACATACTGCATATGGACCCCCTGGAAACCCCATCAGGAAATGCATTGCTGTTTCTTTTGATATATGTAAATTTACACTACCGCTAGGTTTGCTACATTGTCATTTACCGCATTTAAGGCCCCATTCACACTATAAATCGCTAAATGCTTAGGAAAACGCAGAGCTTTTTTCTAGCGTTTTCCAGTGTTTTCCTCCATAGGTTTTTCAGCTTGCAACGAGATAAAAACAAGGAACACCAAGAGCCCCAATAGTGTAATATGTACTGGTAAATGGTTACTAGATATTGTAAATATTAATACTCACAAACCAGGGTTACCATTAGGCAACCACTGTAAAGGCAGGTGGGGAGATTTTCCTGACCCCACTCAGAAATAAGAAGTCGCTGAGAAAAAAGGGGGTTCAACCCTCCACCCAGGGTGGACTCAATATTATGCAGGAGAAAAGAGGCGCCAAAAGGATAAAAGGAAGCTAAATGAGCTTAAAAACCCAATTCTTGGTAAATAGAGGAGGTAGTGGTGGACTTACCTCCTCCAAGTAGACACACAATGACTGTAGTAAAGTCAATATATTTTATTTATGAACTCCAAATATGCAACGCATTTCGCAGGTTTGATCCCGCTTCATCAGGCAATAACAACGGAGCAATAGCATATGTGGTTAGTAGAAGAGCCAGGCACCTCTGTGTGTGTCTACTTGGAGGAGGTAAGTCCACCACTACCTCTTCTATTTACCAAGAATTTGGCTTTAAAGGCAGCTCATTTAGCTTCCTTTTATCCTTTTGGCGCCTCTGTTCTACTGCATAATAGGTTTTTCAGCGTTCTTTCACTGTATGAGATAGTGTTTTTCAGCGTTTTGCAGTGATTTACGTTTAGCTCTCCCATACAGGAAATGGCCGCTAGACAGGAAACAGATGTGTTTTATAGGTAATCTGCTCTGTCTTGTGGGTAATCTGCAATATTTACTGAGGAAAAGCGCTTGAAAAATGCTGAGGATTGTGAACAGCCCAGCGCTTTTGGGGCGATTTTGAAGCACTCCTATCTTTAATATTGAAGCGCTAATCGCTCAAAATCGCTCAGAAATGGTGCAGGCTACAAGTTTGCGTTTCAGCTAATCGCTGAAAAACGCAAAATGCTTAAATGAGAACAGATACATAGACTTAACATTGCACAAGCGCTTTTCAAAATTGATTTTCTCAAAAACTATAAAGTATTTTTGAAAAAAAAAAAACAGTGACTGCATATCATCAGGGGCACTCTGCATATTACAGGGGGAACCAGTGACTGCATATCATCAGGGGCACTCTGCATATTACAGGGGGAACCAGTGACTGCATATCATCAGGGGCACTCTGCACATTGCAGGGGTAACCAGTGACTGCATATCATCAGGGGCACTCTGCATATTACAGGGGGGAAAAAGTGACTGCATATCATCAGATGGACTCTGCATATTACAGGGGGAACCAGTAACTGCATATCATCAGGTGCACTCTGCATATTACAGGAGGAACCAGTGACCGCATATCATCAGGGGGACTCTGCATATTACAGGGGGAACCAGTAACTGCATATCATCAGGGGCACTCTGCAGATTACAGGAGGAACCAGTGACTGCATATCATCAGGGGCACTCTGCATATTACAGGAGGAACCAGTGACTGCATATCATCAGGGGCACTCTGCATATTACAGGGGGAACCAGTGACTGCATATCATCAGGGGCGCTCTGCATAATACAGGGAGTAACCAGTAACTGCATATCATCAGGTGCACTTTGCATGATACAGGGGGAACCAGTGATAGCATATCATCAGGGGCACTCTGCATATTACAGGAGGAATCAGTGACAGCATATCATCAGGGGCACTCTGCATATTACAGGGGGAACCAGTGAATGCATATAATCAGGGGCACTCTGCATATTACAGGGGGGAACCGATGACTGCATATCATCAGGGGCACTCTGCATATTACAGGGGGGAAAAAGTGACTGCATATCATCAGATGGACTCTGCATATTACAGGGGGAACCAGTAACTGCATATCATAAGGTGCACTCTGCATATTACAGGAGGAACCAGTGACCGCATATCATCAGGGGGACTCTGCATATTACAGGGGGAACCAGTAACTGCATATCATCAGGGGCACTCTGCAGATTACAGGAGGAACCAGTGACTGCATATCATCAGGGGCACTCTGCATATTACAGGAGGAACCAGTGACTGCATATCATCAGGGGCACTCTGCATATTACAGGGGGAACCAGTGACTGCATATCATCAGGGGCGCTCTGCATAATACAGGGAGTAACCAGTAACTGCATATCATCAGGTGCACTTTGCATGATACAGGGGGAACCAGTGATAGCATATCATCAGGGGCACTCTGCATATTACAGGGGGAATCAGTGACAGCATATCATCAGGGGCACTCTGCATATTACAGGGGGAACCAGTGAATGCATATAATCAGGGGCACTCTGCATATTACAGGGGGGAACCGATGACTGCATATCATCAGGGGCACTCTGTATATTGCAAGGGTAACCAGTGACTCCATATCATCAGGGGCACTCTGCATATTACAGGGGAAACCAGTGACTGCATATCATCAGGGGCACTCTGCATATTACAGGGGGAACCAGTGACTGCATATCATCAGGGGCACTCTGCACATTGCAGGGGTAACCAGTGACTGCATATCATCAGGGGCACTCTGCATATTACAGGGGGGAAAAAGTGACTGCATATCATCAGATGGACTCTGCATATTACAGGGGGAACCAGTAACTGCATATCATAAGGTGCACTCTGCATATTACAGGAGGAACCAGTGACCGCATATCATCAGGGGGACTCTGCATATTACAGGGGGAACCAGTAACTGCATATCATCAGGGGCACTCTGCAGATTACAGGAGGAACCAGTGACTGCATATCATCAGGGGCACTCTGCATATTACAGGAGGAACCAGTGACTGCATATCATCAGGGGCACTCTGCATATTACAGGGGGAACCAGTGACTGCATATCATCAGGGGCGCTCTGCATAATACAGGGAGTAACCAGTAACTGCATATCATCAGGTGCACTTTGCATGATACAGGGGGAACCAGTGATAGCATATCATCAGGGGCACTCTGCATATTACAGGGGGAATCAGTGACAGCATATCATCAGGGGCACTCTGCATATTACAGGGGGAACCAGTGAATGCATATAATCAGGGGCACTCTGCATATTACAGGGGGGAACCGATGACTGCATATCATCAGGGGCACTCTGCATATTACAGGGGGAACCAATGACTGCATATCATCAGGGGCACTCTGCATATTGCAAGGGTAACCAGTGACTCCATATCATCAGGGGCACTCTGCATATTACAGGGGAAACCAGTGACTGCATATCATCAGGGGCACTCTGCATATTACAGGGGGAACAAGTGACTGCATATCATCAAGGGGACTCTGCATATTAAAGGGGAAACCAGTGACTGCATATCATCAGGGGCACTCTGCATATTACAGGAGGAACCAGTGACTGCATATCATCAGGGGCACTCTGCATATTACAGGGGGAACCAGTGACTGCTTATCATCAGGTACACTCTGCATATTACAGGGGGAACCAGTAACTGCATATCATCAGGGGCACTCTGCATATTACAGGAGGAACCAGTGACTGCATATCATCAGGGGCACTCTGCATATTACAGGGGGAACCAGTGACTGCATATCATCAGGGGCGCTCTGCATAATACAGGGGGTAATCAGTAACTGCATATCATCAGGTGCACTTTGCATGATACAGGGGGAACCAGTGATAGCATATCATCAGGGGCACCCTGCATATTACAGGGGGAACCAGTGACAGCATATCATCAGGGGCATTCTGCATATCACAGGGGGAACCAGTGACTGCATATCATCAGGGGCACTCTGCATATTACAGGGGGGAACCGATGACTGCATATCATCAGGGGCACTCTGCATATTGCAGGGGTAACCAGTGACTGCATATCATCAGGGGCACTCTGCATATTACAGGAGGAAGGAGGAAACCCTGCGGGACCACCACAAAAGAGGGTGAGATGGCGTCAGGGGACTTCTGGTCGAAAGTACTGGAGGAAGAAGTAACCACTTCTTCCAGGGGTGAGAATGACCTACAGATTATCAATATTTCTGGTATTGAACTTCCTGAGGGTTGTGATTCCCTTCTAAAGAAGGGTTTAAATTTTTCTGTAAGTTGTGACTTTGACAAATTCCAATTTGAAGTGGACTGGTATAAAGCCATTAGAAGGCTCAATATCTCTACCTTCCATTTCAAGGGAAGCCCAAAGGCAACTCCACTTATATGTAGCCCTAATAATTTGGGCTTTTCTGTACCTAATACTGGTTTAGATCTGCAGGTGTTTAACGATCTGGTATCACTTCTACGGGAAAATGAGGAACACCAAGTAGAGAGTGAAATGGGGTCTGCCGCGGAAGAAGCGCGACTACCATTTATTCCCTGCAGGTCTACCAGAGACTTCCCCCCTACCCCTGGATCTGATATAGATCTGTTTGACAAGGTTGCACAGGGTGATCTTAAAGCTCTGATCTACCCTAAAGTAACACAAAATCTGACAAACAAAGAGATGTCAGCCTTGAAATGGCTCAGTAAGAATGATCAAATTGTGCTAAAAAAAGCCGACAAAGGCGGCAACCTCATGGTAATGTCAAGGGAGGGGTACCTACGGGAGGCTTTAAGACAACTTGAGGGAGTGGAGGGGTTCTATGAAAAGTTGCGGGGAGACCCTACACAGCAGTACAAAAAGTTATTAACCACTCTCTTGAGAAAGGGAGTGGAAGCTGGGTGGTTAACCCGCAAACTTGGTGAGGGCCTCCTCCCCGATTTCCCCAAGAAGCCCGTTTGGTACTTTCTCCCTAAGGTTCACAAAAGTCTGGAAAACCCTCCGGGGCGGCCAATTGTGTCAGCTAGGGGCTCAGTGACAGAGCCCCTGTCCAAATATTTGGACTTTTTGTTGAGGCCATTTCTTGAGAGGGTCCCTTCTCACCTGGCTGACACCTTGGCCGCCTTGAGATTGCTACCGACCATACAATGGGAAAAACACTACAGTCTGGTTTCAATCGATGTCGAAAGCCTGTATACCAGAATCCCCCAGGACAAGGGGGTGAAGGCCATTGAGACCTTCCTCATCGAACAGGGGAAGGATGAGCGGTGGGCATTGTTTGTGGGCGAGTGCCTAATGTTTGTACTCGCCCATAACTCCTTTCTGTTCAATAACCAATGGTACAGGCAATCCTCTGGCGTGGCGATGGGGACATCGGTGGCCCCTACCTTTGCCAACCTTTTTCTGGCACATTGGGAGGCGGAGTATGTTTACTCGGCCTCGAATCCCTATCGTCACGCCATTGGATCTTGGCATCGTTACATAGACGATGTGATGATGGTATGGACTGGAGGAGAAGAACAGTTCCATGATTTTGTGAACTGGCTAAACACCAATGAGTTGAACATGAGATTTACAGGGGTATGGGGAGGTCAAAGTTTAGAGTTTCTCGACCTGACTCTATATGTGGAGGGGAATAGGGTACTGTCAAAAGGCTATCGGAAGTCCACTGCAACAAACTCCCTATTATCCTACTCTAGCTACCATCCGAAACATGTCTTGGATGGGATACCCTACAGTCAATTCTTGCGTCTAAAACGCAACAATAGTAAGCAAGAGGATTACCTGGAACAGAGTAAGGAGTTGGCAAGGAGGTTCTTAGATCGAGGATACCCCCCTCCATTATTGATGGAGGCCTTTAATAAAGCTAATATGAAAACAAGGGGGGACCTCCTCAAGAAAAAGAAAAATAATAGAAACAACTTACAGGACATGGACCAACCTAGGGGAGCTGGAAATAAGGTCCCTTTTATCTTTAACTACTCACCCATGGCCTCAAAGATAAAAGAGGTGGTCAATAAACATTGGAGTGATCTTAAGTCCAACCCTACGTGGGGGGAGACCCTAAGTGAACGACCGCTGGTCACCTTCCGCCGGGCTCGCACTATTGGCGACTGGGTGGTTAACAGTGAATTCTCGACCAAAAAAGAACCTAATTGGCTTACAACTATGAGACCTGCTGGTAACTATCGGTGTCTGAATTGTACCCATTGCCATCAGTTCATTCCAGGTAAAACAATTTCCCTGGGAGGACATATAGTACCAGTTACTGACTTTATACAGTGTGGTTCAAAGTTTGCTGTATATGTAGTGATCTGTCCCTGCGGAAGATTTTATGTGGGGGAAACAACTAGGCCAATTAAGCAACGCTTTCAAGAACACTATAAATCAATTGAAACCGGAAAGGGGGCAGGGAGACTCATATCTCATGTAAGAGAGATTCATGGGGGGAATGCTGATTGCTTACGATTTTGTGGCCTGAAAATTGTGGAGACCCCACACAGAGGCGGAAATAGGGAACTTTGTTTGCGCAGAGAGGAAGCAAGGCTCATCTCACAAACTGGGGCATGCGGGAGATTGGGACTTAATGAACGCAACGAATTATGGTGCTTTCTGGACAAGCACTGAATCTTAATGTCTCTAAATTAACCTGATTGTGTTAATGCCTTTTGTCGTTTCCTTCTTTTTCTTCTCTTCCCCTTTTTCTTCCCCCCATTTGTGCGTGTGTTTTTCTTCTCCCCTCTCTCCTCCTCTGTTCCCCCCTTTGTTCTAATTCTCCCCCCCCCCTTTTCCTCCCCTCCCCTTTTTTCCTTTTCCTTTCCTTTCCCTTTTTTTTTTTTTTTTTTTTCTTCTCTCCCCTCCCTCCCAGTTGGTAATTTCCTTCTTGGATGTTCCGCTGTCCTACCTCTATTCCTTGAACATTTACCTCCTTAGGCAGTGGTGTAACTCTGGAATGTTGGCTCCCTGTTGCTAAGGTGGGCTCTTTAAAGTGGGGATCTGCACTCAGAAATCTCTGTGGGTGGCTGCTAGTAGGGGTTCCCCTTAGCCTTCCCTCGATCCTACCGGACTGTTATCCCCTTTAGGGAAATATTGATCCGGAGGTATTCTTTAATCTTTGATATTTAATTGGGTTCCGTTTTGAAGTGTTAGCTATTTCTTAAATGAACTTTGTGTAATTAAGATGCTTTTCTCATCCCCTCAGATGCTGTGATTCTATGCTGTATATAAGATTATATGTTTTCGCTATATTGATTTTAACGCTTCTTGTCTATTTGTTTATGTTGTAGGCACGCCGTGCTTCAGGACTGGTCGCCTAGACAACTAGACGCCAGCCTGTACCCCTCACCGATACCGCTGCGCAGGACGGAAGGAGGGGAAGAGAAGGGTGAGTCACCTGACTCCCTGTGGACCAATTAGGTTCTTTGTACTGGACGCTCCCGAAAGGGAGGCGTCAGGAACCCTCTGGACGAATCAGGCACTGCCTGTTAGACGCTCCCGAAAGGGTGACGTTAGGACTTGCCTGCCAATCAGCGGCTCGGGGCGGTGCGCTCTGCACAGGGCGCGCGCTCGGCGGTGGGGCGTTTCAGAAGTGCGGTAAGCCCATCTACATCTATCTTTAAATGTATAAATGTCGCCTGTTGTCACTGTATATGTTGTTGTTGCCTCTGAAGAAGCAGATTTATCTGTGAAACGGCTGTTAGGCCTTGCAATTTTCTGTCAGGAATCTTGGGGAAGGAATAAAGGAGTTTATGCATCACATGTGCTGGCTGGTGCCCGGATCTCTGTTTGCTCTCTTTGCTACAATTGAACCTGGTTTGTTCCGGAGGCACGGCCCACAACCCCTGTTACCCCCTTGGGGCTGCCTTCCAGTGCATTTAGTGCCACCCTACGTGTTTGTTTCTTTTTTGCCATATTACAGTAGGAACCAGTGACTGCATATCATCAGGGGCACTCTGCATATTACAGGGGGAACCAGTGACTGCATATCATCAGGGGCACTCTGCATATTACAGGAGGAACCAGTGACTGCATATCATCAGGGGCACTCTGCATATTGCAAGGGTAACCAGTGACTCCATATCATCAGGGGCACTCTGCATATTACAGGGGAAACCAGTGACTGCATATCATCAGGGGCACTCTGCATATTACAGGGGGAACAAGTGACTGCATATCATCAAGGGGACTCTGCATATTAAAGGGGAAACCAGTGACTGCATATCATCAGGGGCACTCTGCATATTACAGGAGGAACCAGTGACTGCATATCATCAGGGGCACTCTGCATATTACAGGGGGAACCAGTGACTGCTTATCATCAGGTACACTCTGCATATTACAGGGGGAACCAGTAACTGCATATCATCAGGGGCACTCTGCATATTACAGGAGGAACCAGTGACTGCATATCATCAGGGGCACTCTGCATATTACAGGGGGAACCAGTGACTGCATATCATCAGGGGCGCTCTGCATAATACAGGGGGTAATCAGTAACTGCATATCATCAGGTGCACTTTGCATGATACAGAGGGAACCAGTGATAGCATATCATCAGGGGCACCCTGCATATTACAGGGGGAACCAGTGACAGCATATCATCAGGGGCATTCTGCATATCACAGGGGGAACCAGTGACTGCATATCATCAGGGGCACTCTGCATATTACAGGGGGGAACCGATGACTGCATATCATCAGGGGCACTCTGCATATTGCAGGGGTAACCAGTGACTGCATATCATCAGGGGCACTCTGCATATTACAGGAGGAACCAGTGACTGCATATCATCAGGGGCACTCTGCATATTACAGGGGGAACCAGTGACTGCATATCATCAGGGGCACTCTGCATATTACAGGAGGAACCAGTGACTGCATATCATCAGGGGCACTCTGCATATTACAGGGGGAACCAGTGACTGCATATCATCAGGGGCACTCTGCATATTACAGGGGGAACCAGTGACTGCATATCATCAGGGGCACTCTGCATATTAATGGGGGGAACCAGTAACTGCATATCATCAGGGGCACTCTGCATATTACAGGAGGAACCAGTGACTGCATATCATCAGGGGCACTCTGCATATTACAGGAGGAACCAGTGACTGCATACCATCAGGGGCACTCTGCATATTACAGGGGGGAACCGATGACTGCATATCATCAGGGGCACTCTGCATATTACAGGGGGAACCAGTGACTGCATATCATCGGGGGCACTCTGCATATTACAGGGGGAACCAGTAACTGCATATCATCAGGGGCACTCTGCATATTACAGGAGGAACCAGTGACTGCATATCATCAGGGGTACTCTGCATATTACAGGGTGAGCCAGTGATTGCATATCATCAGGGGCGCTCTGCATAATACAGGAGGAACCAGTGACTGCATATAATCAGGGGCACTCTGCATATTACAGGGGGGAACCGATTACTGCATATCATCAGGGGCACTCTGCATATTACAGGGGAAACCAGTGACTGCATATCATCAGGGGCAATCTGCATTTTACAGGGGGGAACCGATGACTGCATATCATCACGGGCACTCTGCATATTACAGGGGGAAACCAGTGACTGCATATCATCACGGGCACTCTGCATATTACAGGGGGAACCAGTGACTGCATATCATCAGGGGCACTCTGCATATTACAGGGGGGAACCGATAACTGCATATCATCAGGGGCACTCTGCATATTACAGGAGGAACCAGTGACTGCATACCATCAGGGGCACTCTGCATATTACAGGAGGAACCAGTGACTGCATACCATCAGGGGCACTCTGCATATTACAGGGGGGAACCGATGACTGGATATCATTAGGGGCACTCTGCATATTACAGGGGGAACCAGTGACTGCATATCATCAGGTGCACTCTGAAAATTACAGGAGGAACCAGTGACTGCATATCATCAGGTGCACTCTGAAAATTACAGGAGGAACCAGTGACTGCATATCATCAGGGGCACTCTGCATATTACAGGGGAAACCAGTGACTGCATATCATCAGGGGCACTCTGCATATTACAGGGGAACCAGTGACTGCATATCATCAGGGGCACTCTGCATATTACAGGGGGAACCAGTGACTGCATATCATCAGGGGCACTCTGCATATTACAGGGGGAACCAGTGACTGCATATCATCAGGGGCACTCTGCATATTACAGGGGGGAACCGATGACTGCATATCATCAGGGGCACTCTGCATATTACAGGGGGAACCAGTGACTGCATATCATCAGGGGCACTCTGCATAATACAGGGGGCAACCGATGACTGCATATCATCAGGGGCACTCTGCACATTACAGGGGGAACCAGTAACTGCATATCCTCAGGGGCACTCTGCATAATACAGGAGGAACCAGGGACTGCATATCATCAGGGGCACTCTGCATATTACAGGGGGGAACTGATGACTGCATATCATCAGGGGCACGCTGCATATTACAGGTGGAGCCAGTGACTGCATATCATCAGGGGCACTCTGCATATTACAGGGGGAACAAGTAACTGCATATCATCAGGGGCACTCTGCATAATACAGGGGGAACCAGTGACTGCATACCATCAGAGGCACTCTGCATATTAGAGGGGAACCAGTGCCTGCATATCATCAGGGGCACTCTGCATAATACAGGGGTAACCAGAGACTGCATATCATGAGGGCACTCTGCATATTACAGGGGGAACCAGTGACTGCATATCATCAGGGGCACTCTGCATAATACAGAGGTAACCAGTAACTGCATATCATTAGGTGCACTTTGCATAATACAGGGGGAACCAGTGACAGCATATCATCAGGGGCACTCTGCATATTACAGGAGGAACCAGTGACTGCATATCATCAGGGGCACTCTGCATATTACAGAGCGAACCAGTGACCGCATATCATCAGGGGCACTCTGCATATTACAGGAGGAACCAGTGACTGCATATCATCAGGGAACTCTGCATAATACAGGAGGAACCAGTGACTGCATAGCATCAGGGGCACTCTGCAAAATACTGGAGGTGGAGGAACCAGTGACTGCATATCATCAGGGGCACTCTGCATATTACAGGCGGAAGCAGTGACTGCATATCATCAGGGCACTCTGCATAATACAGGGGGAACCAGTGACTGCATATCATGAGGGGCACTCTGCATATTACAGGGGGGAACCAGTGACTGCATATCATCAGGGCACTCTGCATAATACAGGAGGAACCAGTGACTGCATATCATGAGGGGCACTCTGCATAATACAGGGGGAACCAGTGACTGCATATCATCAGGGGCACTCTGCATATTACAGGGGGAACCGATGACTGCATATCATCAGGGGCACTCTGCATATTACAGGCGGAACCAGTGACTGCATTTCATCAGGGGCACTCTGCTTATTACAGGGGGGAGCCAATGACTGCATATTATCAGGGGCACTCTGCATATTACAGGGGGAACCGATGACTGCAAATCATCAGGGGCACTCTGCATATTACAGGGGGAACCAGTGACTGCATATCATCAGGGGCACTCTGCATATTACAGGGGGGAACCGATGACTGCATATCATCAGGGGCACTCTGCATATTACGGGGGAACCAGTAACTGCATATCATCATGGGCACTCTGCATAATACAGGAGGAACCAGTGACTGCATATCATCAGGGGTACTCTGCATATTACAGGGGGAACCAGTGACTGCATATCATCAGGGGCACTCTGCATAATACAGGGGTAACCAGTAACTGCATATCATCCGGTGCACTTTGCATAATACAGAGGGAACCAGTGGCAGCATATCATCAGGGGCACTCTGCATAATACAGGAGGAATCAGTGACTGCATATCATCAGGGCACTCTGCATAATACAGGAGGAACCAGTGACTGCATATCATCAGGGGCACTCTGCATATTACAGGGGAAACCAGTGACTGCATATCATCAGGGGCACTCTGCATATTACAGGGGAACCAGTGACTGCATATCATCAGGGCACTCTGCATAATACAGGAGGAACCAGTGACTGCATATCATCAGGGGCACTCTGCATATTACAGGGGAAACCAGTGACTGCATATCATCAGGGGCACTCTGCATATTACAGGGGAAACTAGTGACTGCATATCATGAGGGGCACTCTGCATATTACAGGGGGGAACCAGTAACTGCATATCATCAGGGGCAATCTGCACATTACAGGGGTAACCAGTGACTGCATATCATCAGGGCCACTCTGCATAATACAGGAGGAACCAGGGACTGCATATCATCAGGGGCACTCTGCATATTACAGGGGGGAACTGATGACTGCATATCATCAGGGGCACTCTGCATATTACAAAGGAACCAGTGACTGCATATCATCAGGGGCACTCTGCATATTACAGGGGGGGAACTGATGACTGCATATCATCAGATGCACTCTGCATTTTACAGGGGGAACAAGTAACTGCATATCATCAGGGGCACTCTGCATAATACAGGGGGGGAACGGATGACTGCATATCATCAGGGGCACTCTGCATATTACAGGGGAAACCAGTGACTGCATATCATCAGGGACACTCTGCATATTACAGGGGGAACCAGTGACTGCATATCATCAGGGACACTCTGCATATTACAGGGGAACCAGTGACTGCATATCATCAGGGGCGCTCTGCATAATACAGGGGTAACCAGTGACTGCATATCATCAGGGGCACTCTGCATATTACAGGGGGAACCGATGACTGCATATCATCAGGGGCACTCTGCATATTACAGACGGAACCAGTGACTGCATATCATCAGGGGCACTCTGCTTATTACAGGGGGGAGCCAATGACTGCATATCATCAGGGGCACTCTGCATATTACAGGGGGAACCGATGACTGCATATCATCAGGGGCACTCTGCATATTACAGGGGGAACCAGTGACTGCATATCATCAGGGGCACTCTGCATTTTACAGGGGGGAACCGATGACTGCATATCATCAGGGGCACTCTGCATAATACAGGGGTAACCAGTAACTGCATATCATCCGGTGCACTTTGCATAATACAGAGGGAACCAGTGGCAGCATATCATCAGGGGCACTCTGCATAATACAGGAGGAATCAGTGACTGCATATCATCAGGGCACTCTGCATAATACAGGAGGAACCAGTGACTGCATATCATCAGGGGCACTCTGCATATTACAGGGGAAACCAGTGACTGCATATCATCAGGGGCACTCTGCATATTACAGGGGAACCAGTGACTGCATATCATCAGGGCACTCTGCATAATACAGGAGGAACCAGTGACTGCATATCATCAGGGGCACTCTGCATATTACAGGGGAAACCAGTGACTGCATATCATCAGGGGCACTCTGCATATTACAGGGGAAACTAGTGACTGCATATCATGAGGGGCACTCTGCATATTACAGGGGGGAACCAGTAACTGCATATCATCAGGGGCAATCTGCACATTACAGGGGTAACCAGTGACTGCATATCATCAGGGCCACTCTGCATAATACAGGAGGAACCAGGGACTGCATATCATCAGGGGCACTCTGCATATTACAGGGGGGAACTGATGACTGCATATCATCAGGGGCACTCTGCATATTACAAAGGAACCAGTGACTGCATATCATCAGGGGCACTCTGCATATTACAGGGGGGGAACTGATGACTGCATATCATCAGATGCACTCTGCATTTTACAGGGGGAACAAGTAACTGCATATCATCAGGGGCACTCTGCATAATACAGGGGGGGGAACGGATGACTGCATATCATCAGGGGCACTCTGCATATTACAGGGGAAACCAGTGACTGCATATCATCAGGGACACTCTGCATATTACAGGGGGAACCAGTGACTGCATATCATCAGGGACACTCTGCATATTACAGGGGAACCAGTGACTGCATATCATCAGGGGCGCTCTGCATAATACAGGGGTAACCAGTGACTGCATATCATCAGGGGCACTCTGCATATTACAGGGGAAACCAGTGACTGCATATCATCAGGCGCACTCTGCATATTACAGGGGAAGCCAGTGACTGCATATCATCAGGGGCGCTCTGCATAATACAGGAGGAACCAGTGACTGCATATCATCAGGGGCACTCTGCATATTACAGGGGAAACCAGTGACTGCATATCATTAGGGACACTCTGCATATTACAGGGGGAACCAGTGACTGCATATCATCAGGGACACTCTGCATATTACAGGGGAAACCAGTGACTGCATATCATCAGGGGTGCTATGCACATTAAAGGGGGGGCAGTGACTGCATATCATCAGGGGTGCTATGCATATTACAGGTGCAGCCAGTGACTGCACATGGGGGGGGGGGGGGTGCTCTGAAGCCACAGCACTGCTGCGCATGGTTTACAGACTGCTGGGAATAAGAGCATCTCTGTAAGAAACAGCCTTATGGGAACAACATCAGTAATAGAATATAAGTACATTATTGATCAGGCCTGTAGCACAACCCAAATGACATCCCTCTAGTGTGGTCTTTGGGGACCAACTAACCATTGCACACAATGTGGCTGGATCTTACAGACATGACCCACCTTTCAAAAATAATGCATAGCAGTTCACTAAAAAGTGTAAGATGCATGGAAGGTTCCCAGATGTTTCTATCTCTGCTTCTCTTCCCTCAAGTACATTTGGGGTACTTTCAGGCCAGGTTCATACATAAATCTGCTTATTTCCGGTCCAATCCAGTACTCTCCTGTCCTGTGTTAAATTCCCTAGATTGATATTACTGGTTTAGTGGACAATTTTTGCATTAACCTCCTTGCCGGTTATCCCGAACACAGTTCGGGGTAACCTGCGCAGGAGGATTTCTCAGGCCCCGCTTTGCTAGCTGCTTGTAACTTGCGATCGCCGCCGCTCGCCGCCGATTCGCCGCTACCCGCCGCGCCGAGCCGCCCCCTCCCGCCCCAGACCCCTGCGCAGCCTGGCCAATCAGTGCCAGGCAGCGCTAAGGGGCGGATCGGGGTTCCCTCTGACGTCACGACGTCCATGACGTCGGTGACGTCATCCCGCCCGGTCGCCATGGCGACCGGGGAAGCCCTGCAAGAAATCCCGTTCTCAACGGGATTTCTTGCATACTCTGATCGCCGAAGGCGATCGGAGTAGGTAGGGGGATGCCGCCGCTCAGCGGCTATCATGTAGCGAGCCCTTGGCTCGCTACATGATTTAAAAAAAAAAAAAAAGTGCGGCGCTGCCTCCTTGCCGGATTTTTTAGACCGGCAAGGAGGTTAAAGAACAACTATCAATAAGCAAGTGTTCTTATGCTGCAATGTACAAGTAATGTCAAAGTATTTTTTAATAGTTGTGTAAGCGTGTTTCATCTTAAAAATTGGAGCCAAAAGCTGTACTTTGGTTTATGTAGATTATAGCTGTATCCATTAGCAGAGGTGATTCTTTTTTTATTTGAAATGTAACATCACAGCCAGTGCTGGTCTCTCCATCTCTCAGAAGACTACAGACGATATTTCTTTGATAGTAGAGAAAAAACTTTTGTGTGTGAAACCTGACACCAAGGCAGGATGTCTACATAAAATGCTTACTAGCAGATAAGACATATATTTCTTTCTGCTAAGTGCTGCACACCAGTTCTGCTCAGACACTTCAGCTTTCCCTGAAAGCCTCATGTTTATACAGCTAACTCACAGAAAAAATGAGCAGCTAGTGAGACCTGCTGTCACATACAAAAGCTGAAATGTACACACAGGGTTAACAGATGTAGGACGAGGGATTCTCCCTCTCCACTCATGATTCACTAATCTGATGCCTGTCCACAACACCCATCAATGAGACACTTTTA